>NC_055685.1:36245679-36552108 GCF_017639745.1 Melanotaenia boesemani | reverse complement strand
GTGTAAATGTATGTATTTGTCTCCTCTTTCTTCATCTGAACACCGTTACTTTCAGTACCACATTGCATAGATAGATACCAGGATAAATATAACAGAGGTGTAATAGGACATTTAGCTGAGTTACTTGATCCCTCCTCCTCATTAGATATTCATAAGCCTTTTTATTTCTATAATAACAGCATCGTTTTTAAGGTTGTGCTTTTATTTAAGGCAAATCCCTCTTCTTTTTTTTTGTTTGATGAAAAGCATAGTCTCTGTGAGATTCTTTTTTTTTATTATTCTATTGTTGCTTTGCCTCAGACAGCAGAAATAAAGCACTTTCACCAAAAGCTGAAAGTCACGGTGCTAAATCAGAGCAGGTTTTTATTAATGCCGTTGTTTAGATCAGACCCAGTCTGAGTGTCCCTCCAATGTTTCGGTTACACGCTGCTGCAGTGAAAAGCCTGCAGGATGTCCATGATAATCAGAGGTCATGTTGAATTTAGATAAAGACACTATCAGATTTTCGCTACTTAGCTTACTCTTATGGATATTATCATCTTAATATATCTGAATAGTAAAATCTGCAAGCAGGGAAAAGTTGCAATGTTTATTTCTCAAGTAGATACGTGGACTGCACATATACCAGTCTTTTTTTTTTTCTTTTTTTTTTTAATAATAAAGCAGTTGTGGGTTAATAGATTTTCAATCTTGTATTGTTTACTTGGTTTACTAGCTTGCAGAGTTTGCCTCCATCCCTTTTTAGGACCTTTCACAGTGGACAATAAACCATCTAACACCTGCTAACCTTTAGCTTCTTGGAAGGTGTTTAGCCTGACCCTCAGAATAAGTTTCAAAAACATGTTTGCAGATGAAGCTTCACATGTGGAGGTTGTGAAATTGGCAGGAGCACCTCCTGAGGATAAAAACAGAAGTGATGAAACTGTCTTCTGGGTTTGCACAGTGACTGGAAGCTTAATTTCTGTGTCAGGCTGACTTGTAAGTTCCAGTCAAAGCTAATATGCTAAACTATTTTTCAACCACTACAACCTGGAAGATAGTTAAATGTCACCCCTTCATGCTAAAGTTTACTGCAGGGGGGCAATAATGGGAACGGAACCAGAACACTAAGGAAATTGACTGAACTACAAAAAATAAATAAATAAATAAAAAGAATAAAAATAAAAGGTATTAACACCACAGTGTCATAACAGTTTTATGTGCTGCTGGTCAGAAACACCACAGATTACCTTTTAAATTTCTTCACTAGAATAAGTCTAATGCTTTGTAACAGAAATGATAAACAGACCGAATATAACCTGAAATCTGTTTGTGGATAGAAATAAGTGCATTTACACAAGCGATTATATCTCTGTACCGAAACATCAGCATTAAATCATGAATGCAGACCTTGTTTTTGCAGCAGTCTTTCTCGACTGCTTGTTATGCCATTGTTCAGCCTCACTGCAGACTGGACTGAGTTTTCATTCATTCAGAAGCATACGGTGCTGCATGCCTGTCAGTTTATGGATCTTCTGCAGCAGAGCATTTAAAGACAGCAGTGAAGGAGATACAAGAAGTTTAGGGAAGTAGACAAGCAGCATGGCTCTGTAACTCAGCTTCATAAAACAAGAAATGTGAAAAAGGTAAAAGATGATAAAGTGGTTATAACATGGACACACTTAAGCTTGTTGCTAGCATGAAACCAGGCATGGTTTCAGCACAACTTTTTTAAGGGGGTCCTCAAAAAAATATATTGGGAACCACTGTTGTAAGCAACTATAGGACTGAGATCTGGTATCAGGAAATTCTGTTATTCTGTTCAGTAATAAATAAATAAAATTCCATCCTTGATAATATCTAAACTGAAGTAAATAATCTAAATCTGTTGACATAACAAATGGAAAATCTGTCATAGAAAAATCTTGGCCTTACCATGACTTTTCTGTAATTCCCCTTCCAATAAACAGATAATAAAGTGGCTGATGGGGGTGTCAGATCAAATTCAGCTGAAAATCACCTACACAACTTAAAGTTTTTTTTTTACTGTCAAAATATTTTCTGAAGTGTACTGAGGCAGCTCGGCTGCTTCACTCCATTTGAAGGGGAGTGTTAAACGCCTAACAGCTGTACAGTGTTGACACATTGTACAGCTGTGTATACAGGCAGGCCTGGGTGTCTGTTCGCCTGTCTGTTTACCCAACAGAAATGTACACTGCCAACATCACCACCATGGCTGCTTCTGTCAACTGTTTGACCGAGTGCCAGTGGAAAAAAAAATAACACTTACTCACAGGTGTGTCAATCAGCGAAGTGGCTGAACACGCCTTTCCTCTTTTTGTTTACACAGTACAGAGAGTAAATCCAAGCACTCACATTCATTAATGCAGCTTGTACATATTATATAACAACATCCCACAAAGCTGAAGATTTGAGTGTTTGGTTGAATGGGTTGGGGTTCACGCTGTCCGTCATGTAACATTTGATCTTCCTCTCATCACCCAGGAGGAGGCAGCATGGGCACAGGTGAGCCTCGGTGGCACTGCCCTGAGGGAAGCACGGGCCGAGCTAGCCGAGGCCAGAAAGCAGTGGCACTCCCTGCAAGTGGAGATTGAAACCTTACATGCCTTGGTAAAACCACACACATCTCATCTCTACATTCACTTAGCATAAAAGCACGTCTTCCAGGGCAAGTGGCATGTTGTATTTGTTGACTTTGAGTTGGTGGTAAGCCAATGAAAGTTACAAATCAGACAAAACCTGTTTTTTTTCTTTTTTTCAGCTGCTGGCACTTTCACTTCCTGATAATCATTTTCCAAATCATACAATAGAGTTTACCTTCTAATCGTCTCCTCTTTCCTGCTGATTCTTCTACTCCATTAAATGGATTATAAAGCAATATTTTTATTCATATTTCAGTGTTTCCTTTAAAGCAAAATTTACTGTCCACTTACACCTAAGCCCCAACCTCACTGGGTTGTCTGCAAGTTTGAGAGGTTTTCCAGAAAATAACTAACTTTTTGCCATTGTTGGGCCAAGTAATAAAGTTTAGGTGTTGTACAGTCATGTGTAAAATTGTGTAGGCCGTCTTTCAGCTGTAAGGTTTTACATACCAGGACATAACATAAACTAAAATGAAATAATATATCAAAAAAGAAAGAAAGAAATAATCTTTCCCTTTACAGGCCATATAATTCTGGGTAAATGCAACTTCAGATGAGTGACACAATATTATTATTATCAAATCAGCACAAACATCTCATACCAACACGGTCAAGCATGGTGGTGGAGGACTGATGATTTGGGCTTGTTTTGCAGCTGGACACCTTGCAGTCATTGAATGGACCATGAGCTCCTCGGGATATCAAAGTATTCTAGTTAAATTTGAGTTCATCAGTCTGACAGATAACATGCTGACTGAAACATGCAACAGAACAATGATCCAAACACAGCAGAAAATCTGCAACAGAAAGACTGAAAAAGAATGAAGATGTTGCAACAGTCCAGTCAAAGTCCAAACCTCAACCTGATGGACATGCTGTGGTGGGACCTTCAGTGAGCTGCAGAAACCAGTGTTGCAAACCTCAAAGAGAACAACACAGAGTGGACTAAAATTCTTCTGTGATAACATCATACAGAAAACCATGACTTAAACTTACTTAACAGTTAAAGGTGGTTCTACACTCTGCAGATTCATGCTGTTAGTTTTTCCATATGCTGCTTCTGGGTTTTGGATTAAATTTAGTTAACTAGATAATGAAGCAGTGCAACCTAAGGTTGTATTTACCTAAATTTAAGAGCTGGTGAAGGACCAGAGGATTTTTTATGTCATCATATGTAACACTTGATAAATAAAAGAGTTTTTACTTTCTATTTATTCTACGTTTATAGTTCATATCAGAATCAAATTTAAACACTTTAATTTAATTTAGTGCAGATTTCAAAGGCAACGGGCAGCTGCTCAGAGGACATTGTTCTTTAATCAGAGGGTTACGGATTCAGTACCCATTTTTTCCAGTTTACAGGTAGTTTATATGTCGTATCCTTGAATCACATATAAACCACAATTTCACTATGTAGAAAATCCATTTTTAAAAGGCCAAATTCAAACTCAAGAGTTTTGAAGTTAAAATGCCTGTCTTTTTAAGTGTTAAGAACACAAAAAAAATCTAAATAACACACTGAAAGAAAGGCTTGTTAACTGTCATTTACATCCAAAAACTAACATCAGGTTTTAAGGCCGGCAGCAGCAGGGCCTCCAGGTTCAGCTGACAGGTGCTGCTGACAGTAGGTAGGCAGTGAGGGGTTGAAATTTTTGTCTATTTTCTAAGTTCATCAGTTTTACATGTCTTTGATGTCAGGCATTGTTCCAAAAACATAAAGATAACTGTTCAGTCATAATCCTAATAGCTCCCTGCTGCCCGGTGTCCAGGAGAAAGGCCTGGAGACCTCACTGCAGCACACCCAGCAGCTGTACTCCAGCCAGCTGCACGACCTTTCCCAGGTGATCGCTGGGCTGGAGAGCGAGCTGGAGCAGGTGAGGAGCGGATTAGCCACCCAGCGCCAGCGCCACAGCCAGCTGCTCAACACGAAGATGAGGCTGGAGCGAGAGATCGCCACTTACCGACGGCTCTTAGAGCGAGAGGAGGGCAGGTGAGGACAATAACTGCAGAAAGCAAGGGGAAAACCTTAGAGGAACCAGGAAGAAATCATTGACCTTGGTAAACTTTGTGGTTGCTGTGTCAACATTCCTAGTTTGCACCACTCAGTTAAAAAATGTTTTCCTGAAACACTGAGGTATCTTAATCTTCCAAAACTTTAATTAAACAGAAAAAAGAAGGCTTTAAAAGCAATTAACTGGGTAAGGCAGGGAAGTTTTCTTGTGATCCTGAGGACAAAGTAAACAAAATTACATCTTAATTGTTTCCTTTAGCATCAGCTGTTAAACAGAGCATTTAATGTGTTGGATTCTTTTTATCTTGTGAAAGCTGATCTTTGTGTTTGGATTAAGTGAGAACATACATAGACACTCCCGTTCACTCATGCAACATGGTGCTAGAAAAACAACCGTAAAGTTAAATAAAGGTGACACGGTTTCAGTCAGTCATATTACAAATAATGGAGTTCTTTCGGCATTGCCTTTAATCATCTTCTTGGGTATTTTGGATGCTGGAACCACACCTGGAATGGTGCCTTTGCATGTTAAGTTGCTGCCTGGACCGTATGATTGTCATTTTACAGCTTTAAGAAAGGTAATTTGATTTTATGCCTCCTGCAGAGGTTACTGATGGGTTGCAGAGGAAAACCAGGACACGGCATCTGAATTTTGCATTGTTTGTTCATATTTGAAAAGGGTGGCATCTGAGTGGGTGGGACAAAAGAAAACATCCATGAATCCTTGTGAAAACAAGTCTGTCTCTGTGAAGCATTACTAAACCTCAAAGTTGCTGTCAGCTAGGTCTTAATACACATCTTTTGAAAAGTTCAAAAATTGCCCTGTAAAGACATTGCACAATAGGTTTAAAGATTTATTATTTTTAAGCTTTGCAGAGTGAGTTCAGTATGCAGAGTGTTTTTAGTTGGCAGTGTTTTTTGCACCATAAGAAGACTCTCTTTTGAGTTTGATGTATTGCCTATAAATATTTAGCAAGCCCATGTGTTGACAGAGCAATGTGAGGCCTTATTTAGTGCCTTAGAAATATTTTACATTTAGTGAATGGTGAATGTTGGTGTAAGTTTATACACATGTCAAGAAACTATTGATAATTAAATGATGAAGGTCTGCAAGTCATTTTAGCTACACCATCACACTGAAAATGATCGTGAGAAAGCTAGAGCCTATCCCAGCAATTAGCAGGCAAGAGTTAGTGTACACCATAGACAGGTTGCCAGTCCATCACAGGGCTAACACAGAGAGACAAACAACCACTCACACTCACTCCTAGGGAGAATTTAGATAATTTAATTTAGAGACTTTAGAGTGACCAATTAAGCTATATATTTGATTCTGAAATTAACTTTATTATCTGTTCATCTGTGTGGAATCATTTCTAATAAATTAATATTTTCTCAGCATTATAAAAAGAAAAACCACATGTCTAAATATGCAGGATTAACTATCTTAAAGCAAAAGGAACAGTAAGAATATAAAAGCAAACAAAAATATATATATTTATATAAAAGATACCAAAAAAATTTACTGTTTCTGATGTCAGTTCCAGTCTGAAACGTGTGAAACCAGTAAACAGTCTGACTAAATGTCTGGCAGAACAACACTGGATACCTTATGTTAATTACAGAACAACAAACATCACAGTCTAGTGGAGGAGAGTGATGTTCTCATCTGCAAATGGGACTTTCATCCAGATTGGCACCATTCATATAAAACCATGGCTCACTTCACTGCGGTTGATAATTCTGACCTTTTTGTCCAACATCCTGTTCATCTAGCTGACACTTTGTAAATGCAACAATTTTTACGACTGCTCAAATAAACCCCAAACTAGGCTAAACCACGCTCATCTAAAACCACATCAACTGGATTTCTGCAGAAGCCTGCTGTTCTCTAGTTATTTTTTACTTTATGTTGCTATCACTCTGAGTGATGTGCTTGTGTCTACAGGTACATGGGTCGTCATGGGCAGCCAATGGGTCTGCAGCCTTGGAGGTCTCCTGTGGTAGAGCATAAGGAGAACGGGATGGAGAGCGACTTCAGTGATCCAGCTGTTACTCCAGATGAACCCAAGTCTGAACCCCTTCCTGACATACCGCCACTCCTCCCTTCTGAAAACGGACTGAAAAAAGGCATGCTGTACAGACAGCAAAGCCTTGTGATACTCACCGGTAGGACACACACAGACCACCTTTTTATAGCAATGTCTTGATGTGTTGTGTCATGAGTGTCTTCTTGCAGAGCCAGAACAAGATAAAGACTCACCTATCGCCACTGTGAAGACTCAGGAGATTCTTCAGGGCAATGTGGTGAGGGAGAGTGCAGAGGGTCACGGCACCATTGAGTAAGTATTGATCTTCTCGCCTCCTCGACCTGCAGTCAGCAGTTGTGCTTCAGTCTGATTTGTGGGCATTTTCTGTCAGCAAGCACTAATTGTAACACTTAAGAATATGTTACTTAAATTATGCAGAGAAATTAGCTAAAAATATATTTAACTCCTGAAAACTTAACACTGTTAAGTTACACCTCTCATGCACTAAAAACATTTGTGTTTTATTGTGTCATTAGATCATAATGATAGATCATCTACATCTCCACCCCAACTATGTCTGGTACAAGGCTTACAAACTCCATAAGGAAATGTCTCACCGTGTCCAACAAGTTACACGCCATAAAACATTTAGCTGTCCCCACAGGTTCCCATGATTAACTTATTAGAGCGTTGCATGGGAATTTTCCTCCTGCAATGGCTGGTCTTTGATGTGGAAAACCCAACTGGTGTGCAGGCTTCAGGGTGTGACACCTGTTATTGTTGAACATGATGTGGGTGGAATTCTTTTTTCATGCTCTAGGTATTTTCAGCCACATGTTCACATACACAAAGAAAACACACTCATACTCACATTAGATTCGAAGAAAGCTGATTGCTCTTTTAGATGACTTTGTTATTGTTGTGGTCATTGCCTCAGTTTTTCTTTGGCACTGTGCAGCTGCTCTGTTGTGTTGAGTTTATATTTACTGTTTTAACTCACACACAAATTCACTAAAATGTGCATGTGAAATATCTAAAATCAGTTAATGAAATGTATTTTGTGCACTCAGTGTTTTATTGCATTTACTTTAGGCAATAAAATCAAATGCTTAATAAGTAAGAAATCAAAACTTTTAGACCTAAGTTAACATCACAGTTAGGACTTAAATGCATTGGGCCTCGTTCAACAACATCCTCTTGAGAAATTTTCTAAATTCACTTTAAATTTGTTTCTTAAAAATTTATAAAGAAAACTCCACATCAGATCCATGTTTGTATTCTTAGCCTGCAGTCTGCTGCATCTTTGCCATAGAATAAAATCCCCTCTTAAGTGTAACTTGTTCTTTAACTGTTTATGGAAACTTTATGTATTGTTTATCTAGTTGATTTATTGCATTCCTGACTCATAGGGGAGCATGGCTGATGGACAACCGTGCTATTCCAACTCTGTGTCCCAGCTCCTGCTGATACGTTCTTGTGGCCAAAAAATCCAGTCTGGAGAAAACCTGCACATGCAGTGAAACAGGGTAGAACAGTTGTGTGTGACTCCAATGATTGCCATACACAGCTCCTGATAGCCTGAAGCAGTGGTTTTCAAATTTTGAAAAATATATAGCCTACATTTATCAAATAAATTTGGGATTTTTACCAGGGCTGTCAAAATAAACCATTAATAACGAGATAAATCTTTGAAATTAGCACTTTAATTTTTTACACATTAACTCAGAACAACACAAAGTTAGTACACATGCCATGTTGAGAAGCTGATTTTGGACATGTAGGTGCCTTGTCACAACGGTGAATCACCAAAAACCACTTTATTTTCCCTATTTATAATGATGCTGACAGCTTTCCAGCCTTATATTTAGAGGATGGCTGCAGGATGACCCATTTGATCCATCCATCCATTCATTATCTATACCGCTTTGTCCAATGAAGGGTCGCGGGGAAGCTGGAGCCTATCCCAGCATTTAGCAGGTGAGAGGCAGGGTACACCCTGGACAGGTCACCAGTCCATTCCAGGGCCAACACAGAGAGACAAATAACCATTCACACTCACTATAGGGAGAATTTAGATTCATCAATTAACCTAACATGCATGTGTCTGGACTGTGGGAGGAAGCCGAAGTACCCGGAGAGAACCTACGCATACACGGGGAGAACATGCAAACTCCACATAGAAAGGCTGCTGTTCGAGCCTCCCCCCAGCCGAGACCAATGCATCTTATCTTGGGGGTCGTGGTTCAAAAAGTTTGAAAACCACTGACCTAAAGTGTCCAAATAAGAACTCATTCTCTGCAGATAAATCTGCAAAGTCTTTAAAGATTTGTTCCCTCTGTAGGACATGATCTGCAACCTCTTACAGCAACAGTAAATATGTAATGTTTTGAGCAGGATGGGATGAAGAGACCACGTTCCAGAGAAATAGCTGATAGTATTAGTGGTACCACTCAGGGGCGCCAGCGATCTAGCAGAGCTTTAAGGGTTAACAGACATTTGTTTGAAGGAAAACTTTGAGATTGCCACACGAAGGCCCAGAATGAAGATTATCTCCTCGTTAATTTACCTAAGACTATCACTTAAATATCCTGGGATGTATACTATGCCACTTTTTTACTAGTGTGTTAAATAACTTTATTTGTGCAATGACACACCTTTTCTGCAGAGGTAAAGTCTTTCTTTCTGGTCATATAAAATGATGCATTGCATCATTCAAAAGGAAGTTCAGCTTCCAGCTCCCTGTTTTCATGGAGTCATTTTTTATACTACGTGTAACATTCACTTTCAAAGGAAAAACCAGATCATTGTTGAATAACACGTTCTACGTGGATGTGCAAACAAAAGAAAAATGCAATTCATGTTTAATGCATTCAGTCAAGTCCCACACCCTTTTTTACCTCCATTGTCCAAGTATCCTGTGTATGAAGTGACCTTTCATTTCCATGACATCATACTCTTTTTTGCAGGACAGAGAAAATTGACAAGGTGATAAAGCAGTGGGAGGGCTCCTTCTTCAGAGGGAATCCTAAGCTGCGGAAGAAATCGGTGTCGCTGCGTTTCGACTTGCACATGGCTGCAGCGGACGAGGGGTGCGCCCAAACCAAACAGGACAGCCTCCCCGACGTGGAGGTGCGTCTCATCATGAAGAGGTCTCGCAGCATTTCAACCATCGCGCAGTGACAACCATCGCGTTCAAGCAAAGGTCATGCTGGCAAACAGCAGTTTGTGGTAACACCAGTGTCTCTGAGGATGCTGATGCCTGGGAAACTACTATCCATTTCCATTATGCTTTCAAATGCAACATTCACTGAACTTTGCATCGTGCAGGTGACTGAGGTTTCCCTTCACATCTGGACTCTGGCACAAGTGTTTATAAGTTATGTGGCTGAATTTTAAAGTGCCAGAGAAAAAACTACATCACAGAGGATTTAAAATGTAAAGCATAGTTTTGTCAGACTGGATAAAAGAGATTACATGAATGATAATAGCATTTAATTTCGATTAACACTTGCAATGCAGGAGACTGAAGAGATAAAAGGTAGCAGATGTTAACCAGCTGCTGTGAAGTGAGGGTGAATTTATTGGTAGATTTTCAGTGAAGGACTGTATGAAAGATATTTATGTGTAAACTTTCCAGTTGGCTTTTGTCGCTATCTAATAACACCCCAGGAGAAAAAAAAAACTAAAGGAATTATGCTTTTGAAGTGAATCAGAATCATTTGAAATTGTCCTTCTCAGTCCTTGTGGGTGACATGAGGTCTATGTGGGATTTATGTTTATTTCAGGAAAATGTCAAAGTTTAAATTGGATCAAATTAACTACAAATCAGAAACAGATGGGACAGTATGGAAAAGTATTTATCTTAAATTAAAACTGTTATCTCATTTGGCAATTTAAACCCCAAAGTGTTTCATGATTTATTTCATTAACTTAATTTAATTTGTTAAGATCTATTTTTACATTTCAGACCTGCAAGCTGTAAAGCTTTAAACGCTTTTAAATGTTTTTTTCTATTTAAATCCTTCTCCCGACATTTAAAAGACATTTATCCGTTGAGAACACCAAGTGATGAAGAGTTCCAGCTCTTATTTAGTCTCATTCTTCCAGCAAACACATCTTAAATAATTTCTAATTTCTCCAAAATTCTGTATTTTAAGTAAGACTGCAGACTCTGGTCCAGTACCCGTATCTTCTTATTCCTCAGTCATACTGCAGTAACGTGTACACAATGTGGTTGAAAACCTCATTGAAAAAGATTTGGTCTTGAAGGCAACATATGTTGCATTAAAATCCCTGTGAACTTCTCTGCATTGATGCTGCAGAACCCTGATCCGACCCCATACCATCACAGAACCCTAATCCGATCCTGATCCGATCCATGCCATTGCAGAACCCTGATCCGACCCTGATCCGACCCATACATCGCAGAGCCCTGATCCGACCCTGATCCAATCCATACCATCACAGAACCCTGATCTGACCCTGATCCAACCCATACCATCACAGAACCCTTATCCGACCCTGATCCAACCCCATACCATCACAGAACCCTAAACCGACCCTGATCTGATCCATGCCATCGCAGAACCCTGATCCGACCCTGATCCGATCCATGCCATCGCAGAACCCTGATCCGACCCTGATCCGATCCATGCCATCGCAGAACCCTGATCCGACCCTGATCTGACCCATACATCGCAGAGCCCTGATCCGACCCTGATCCAATCCATACCATCACAGAACCCTGATCCAACCCTGATCCAACCCATACCATCTCAGAAACCCAATCTGACCCTGATCCGACCCATACCATCACAGAACCCTGATTTGACTCTGATTCAACCCATACCATCACAAACTTTGATCTGACCCTGATCCGACCCCATACCACCACAGAACCCTGATCCAACCCTGATCCAACCCATACTATCACAGAACCCTGATCTGACCCTGACCCCCCTAACCCCTAACCCTAACCCTGGCCCTGGAGCCTAACCCTAACCCTGATCTGACCCTGATCCAACCCATACCATCACAGAACCCTGATCCTACCCTGATCCAACCCATACCATCTCAGAACCCTGATCTGACCCTGATCTGACCCCATACCATTGCAGAACCCTAATCCAACCCCATACCATCACAGAACCCTGATATGACCCTGATCCAACCCATACTATCACAGAACCCTGATCCGACCCAGATCCAACCCATACCATCTCAGAACCCTCATCTGACCCTGATCCAACCCCATACCATCGCAGAACCCTGATCCGACCTCATACCATCACAGAACCCTTATCCGACCCCATACCACCACAGAACCCTGATCCGACCCCATACCATCACAGAACCCTGATCTGACCCTGATTCAACCCATACCATCACAGAACCCTGATCCGACCCCATACCATCACAGAACCCTTATCCGGCCCTGATCCAACCCTGTACCATCACAGAACCCTGATCCAACCCTGTACCATCACAGAGCCCTGATCTGACACTGATCCGACCCATACCTTCACAGAACCCTTATCCGACCCCATACCATCACAGAACCCTGATCCGACCCCATACCATCACAGAACCCTGATCTGACCCTGATTCAACCCATACCGTCACAGAACCCTGATCTAACCCTGATTCAACCCTGTACCATCACAGAACCCTGATCCAACCCCATACCATCACAGAATCCTTATCTGACCCTGATTCAACCCATACCATCACAGAACCAGGCTTTTGGACTTGCTGCTGACAGCATCGTAGATGCTCCTTTTTACTCTTTGCTCCATTTCTTCCAACAAAAATCTGGAATATTGATCCGTCTGACCACAGTGTAGGTTTCCACTGTGTGATGGTCCATCCCAGATGCCTCCAAGCCCAGAGAACTCAACACCACCTCTGAAACTCTGGACCAGGTTACCATGCAGCTTCTTTTCTACTCAGTAAAGTTTGAAGTGACATCTGTGAATACAACTCTGTTTTGTAGAGCATGTCAAAGGTTTCCACAGTAATCATTGTTCTTGTGGTTCCATCAGCTGTTGATGAGCTATGGTTCTTAGCGCAGGTCCATCTGAGAAGTCAGAGATCATGGTGTCCAGCTTAGACTTGTTTCCTTGTCCTGTATGCATTGAAATTCCTCCAGATTGCTTTAATTCTATAATAATAGTCTGCACCATAGATTGAGAAATATGCTAATCCCCTCCTATTTCTTCCTATCGTCCTCATTCTGGAGATCATCTGAACATCTTTGATCTTCATTGTAACCATGATTACAGTCACCTGTAGGCATCACCTGTCTGAAATAATATCATTATAATTTGTATCTTGTTACCAGTTTTCATCTAAACTTTTTGGTGTTGCTGGCCTGAAATGCTTAAATGAATATATATGAACAAATTAAATTAACTTCACGACATGACGACAGCATGAAATAATTGGTTTCAGAGAAAAAAGGGTAAATTTAAGAATTGCTGCATTTTACTAAATTTGCATTTTTAGCACCGTCCCAACTTCTACTTTAATCTTGCTGTATTTTATTAAACATCACTTGTATTACCAAGAGAAAACAAGACGTGAAACATAAACCACCTTTTCCTAAACCAATGATTTTCTTCCAATCCTTGATGCTTTGTACTGCAAACACAGACAGCACTTAGAAGAACATCAGCCCTGAAAGAAGAATTTTTCTTCTTTGAGGATTTTTTGCCAACGCAGTTGGTTCTTGAACTGATGGTGTTGCCTGTAATGTAATGTACACGACTCACTGTGATCTTTAACAGCGGTGACGCGTTTAACTCTCACTGTTTGAGAGTGCTGAGCTTCCCCGTCCTCACCAGAAGAGAGCAGTGTTTGTGAATATTTACCACTGCAGTAAATCTTCAACACTCCACTCGGGTCGAGTAACTCACGTTGCCTGTTACAACTTAGATTGAGTTTTTCTGCTAAGTTTTGAGTTGAGCACCAGAGATGTTAAAAATAAGAGCCGGACCACTGAGCATTGCTTTCTGGGCCCCTCAAAAAATATGTTGAGAATATTTAACGCTTTCTCATCAATGCAGTTCTGTGCTTGATTTTTGCTTTGCTCCAGGAAGCACACTCTTTATTTTGAGAGCTCTGTAACTCCAGAAGGAAGCTTTATGCTTTTATGTAAAGATTTCTCATTTAAAATAAAGAAGAAACACGTGTAGGCTGTTTTTGTTTTTCTGTTCATCCTCAAAGTCACAAAGCAAATTGACCACGATTTCCCCCCTGAGTTCCACATATTTCCTCCTTTCTGACAAAACAAAACAAACAAAAAAAAAAAAAACAGCTACAAGAGTTAAACATGTTTTATTCATCATATCAGACAAACCCATAAGTCTATAAGTTTGTGGAGATCAGTACAATAAATACATTCTAACAGCACTAAACAGTGAGGGAACCTGCCTCAGTTCTGCCGTGAAATAAGTGGACGTATTTGTTGCTTTTCTTCAAGTCTAAATCCCTCTGGAATATATTTTCTATCTTCAGCAGGTGCAGTTTCCTGAGCATCAAGAAAAAAGACATAAATCAACAAGTTTAACATGTTCTAAACTTTAGATTTCTGCAATAACATGCTGCTTTAAAAATCTGGATATATATCTGCTTATGCTTTAAAGCTGAACTTCTGTCTCTTTTTTTAACATGAATTTGGTCTTCTGACCATGCAACAAGTCTGTGCATTTACTTAGTTTTTCTGGCATTTCATCAGCAGACACAGGAGCAGTAATTAAGACACTATCATCATATTAGATGGGTAACTTGTAGAAAGTGTAGTGTAAAACAGGCAGCAGGAGCCTCCCAGAGCTTGTGTGTATTTAGGGTTTGACTATGGCAGCCTGAATAAACTCTGCAACTTTGCTGCAGGGCTGTAGGGGGTCGTACTCTGCGAAGACGTGACACATATTCTCCATGCTGGCATCAACACCTTTTGCCACAAAGGCAAACATCCTGGGGGAGATAGTGACACTAGACATTAGATGAACAGGCAGAAGAAAGAGTTTCTCGTGTGAGGTATAACAGATATAAAATGCAGATTACCTTGCACCAAAACTTGAACCTCGCCTCCACCTGCATGAGAAAAGAAACAAACAGATTTTAAGTATATGCAAAAATGTGTCATTCTCAAAATGAACCTGTGTGCATGTAAACCCACAGTCGGTTGTCCGGGTCTTCACCGCTGTAGCTCAGCAGGTGAGCAGGGTAATGGCGTCTGAAGAAGAGCCTGCAAACACAAGGATGGTTTTCAGCAAATGCAACCCAAAAAACCACATCTTGCCATCAGCATGAATCTGCTGTAACTGTAAGTAAAATCTCAGCGGCATGCTGACAGGATGTGCATTTTCTTACTTCCTGTTGATATCTGTTAGTGTTACACCCTTCGGAGACACCTTCAGGTTGACAATGGTAGGTGCGAAAGAAGCTGGGGCCTTCTCAAGTGTTAGAGACACCGCCCTCTGCACTGCACAGGGTCCCGTCAGCATCTCCGTGGGAACAGCATTCAGGTACACAAAATTGCAAGCTTTGAAAACAGGATAATAAATACATAAATTATGGTTAAACTTGAATCAGCAGTAAATTTAATCAAATGAAGCATCAATCAGCTCACTCTGGGATGATTTTAGAAATGCAAATCCAAAAAAGTTGACTGTAAAAAATGTAAATGTATAAAAGATTTTAATGAGTTACTGACAGTATGAAGCTGAGATCAATATTAAAGCAATATTCAGCAACAAGCCAGGCTCTGTGCTCTTGGTACAGCCCATTTCCAGAAAAGAAAGAAAGAAAGAAATTTTATAGAAATATATGTTGCCCTCAAAACCACATCTCATTCAGGGATGTTCATGCAGCTTTTAACAAGACAATGAAAACCACATTCTCTCCACATTACAGCAGCATGACTGAGGAAGAGGAGGGTATGGATGCTGGATATAAGGATACGCAGGATAAATAAGAGGACAGAGTATATTTCACTGTTGCACCTTTTCCCCTGTTTATAATTATAAAACTTTTAATCAAGTAATTTTCTTTTTAATTGTACCAATATGATATACATTCACCAGCCAGTTTATCTGGTCCACCTGTATTAACACAAATATCTAGTTAGCCAATCACATGGCAGCAACTTAACACATCTAGTCATGTAGACATGATGAAAACAACCTGCTGAAGGTCAATCTGAGCATCAGAATGAGGAAGAAAGTAGATTTAAGTGACTTTGAACGTAGCATGGATGCTGGTCTGACTATTTCAGAAACTGCTGATCTGCTTAGATTTTCACACACAACCATCTCTAGGGTTTACAGAGAATGGTCTGAAGAAGAGAAAATATCCAGTGAGCAGCAGTCGTCTGGACCACAATGTCTGGTCGAAGTCAGAGGTCAGAGGAGAATGGGCAGACTGGTTGGAGATGATAGAAGGACAACAAGAAGTCCAATAAGCACTGGTTCCAACCAAGGTCTGCAGAACAGCATCTCTGAACACACAACACGTCCAACCTTGTAGCAGATGGGCTACAGCAGCAGAAGACCACACCGGGTGATTCCTGTCAGCTAAGAACAGGAAACTGAGGCTACAATTCACACACACTCACCAACACTGGACAATAGAAGATGGAGAAACGTTGCTGGTCTGATGAGTCTCCATTTCAGCTCCACATTCAGGTGCTAGGCTCAGAATTAGGTGGAAACGTCATGAAAACATGGATCCATCCTGCCTTGGATCAGTTCTTCAGGCTGCTGGTGGTGTAATGGTGTGGGGGGATATTTTCTTGTCCCACTTTGGGCCTCTAAGTACCAGCGTGGCCTGGTTTAACCAGCACAGCCTACCTGAGTATTGTTGCTGACCATGTCCATCCCTTTATGACCACAGTGGAGCATCTTCTGATGCTACTTCCAGCAGGATAATACACCATGTCACAAAGTTCAGATCATCTCCACCTGCTTTCTAGAACATGATGATGAGTTCACTGGACTCCAACGGCCTCCACAGCCACCAAATCTCAGTCCAGTAGAGCAGCTTTGGGATGTGGTGGAACGGGAGATTCTCATCATGGATGCAGCCGAAAAACCTGCAGCAACTGTGTGATGCTGTCATGTCAATATGGAGAAAACCTCTGAGGAAGGTTTCCAACACCTTGTTGGATCTATGGCGCCAAGAATTAAGGCAGTTCTGAAGGAAAAAGAAGGTCCAACCTGGTACTAGCAAGTTGGACCTGATAAAGTGGCTGGTGAGTGTAATTCACTTCTGTGCTTCACAGCATTCTTATTATTATTAAACTTTGTTAGTCAAGTATTATAGCCAGATAACATGATAAGACTGCATTAGATTAGGTTTCTGAAACACTGTTTTAATGGAATATTTATTTAACTTCTGTAGTTTCAGTGCTGCTTTGTGTAGTTGGATTGTCAGTTCAGCATTGTCTTTTTTAGTAACTCCCTCCTCCCTGTGTTTATTTGGTTAGCTCAGGAGCGGCTGTAGCTCAGGAGGAAGAGCAGTCATCTTTCAACCGGAAGGTAGGCGGATCGATTCCAGGATTCCACTAATTACAGGTCGAAGTGTCCTTGGGCAAGACACTTAACCCCATGTTGCCTCCCAATGTGCCTATCGGGGTGTGAATGTGATAAGTAGTGTGAAGTGCTTTGAGTGGTCAAACTGACTAGAAAAGCGCTATATAAGTACAAGTCCATTTACATGTTTATTTCTATCCCATAACCTACTTACGTACAGCTGATAAATGTAAATACTTCTCTGTAACAGTACATTGATTGTGTCCTTCTCCTCACCTGTTGTACTCGTATCTTCTGGTGCTGTCTGCTCATTTGCCCTCTCTTCTGCTGAGTCTAAATCTGTAAAGGCAAATAAGAAATTAGATTTTTCACTTCTCAGCTTCTCTGCACTCTCACACACTACAGCATGTCTAGAAAAAAAAGGCTGACTTACCCTGGGAGTGAAGCAGTAATCTGCAGGGTAAAGCGTAAGCAGAAATTGTGTGCTGGTAGACCAGGGCAGAGAGACTACCTGTGAAATATTCAAGCATGGTTTTAATCTGTAACATCAACACTTTAACTTAAATCTGTAGCTCAGATTCTTTTCACATATTTTTACATTTTTTTTAGGAGCTAGTATAAAGTTCAGCTTCTGTGGAGGCAGACTGGCATGTTTCTCAGCCCTCACAACCTCAACTGCATGATTAGAAGAAACAATTGACCTTAAAAATGATTCTGTGGCTTGAAAAACTAATTTCTAAAAATAAACCATCATCACTGGTACACACTCATATTCCACGAATCCAGACATGACTGAATTAGGTCTCATGTCATCAGCAAGACTAGTTTCACAACTTTTATTGAGTTCAAGAGAAAATCTCACCAAAGTACGGCTCCTGAGAGGAGCCTCTGACCCGGACGCCTTTAGCTGATGATTCAATGAGGAAGTGTCTGATGAGATCTGAACTGCTTTCTCCTGTTTCCATAAAATGACAAAAGTTACAAAAAATGAGCTTTCAGTCATAGAATATAATTCACAATGTGTGATGTTGATGTGGAAAAAGTGCCAAAATAAAGCGTTTCTGGGGGTTGTCACATCATATGGCTCCCAATCCAATGCAACAAGACTACAATGGAAAGAAATATCAAGACAATGATGTAGCAAATCACACACTATAAATCAAATAGAGAGATTTCAAAAGTAGGAATGTGGAACACTGGGTACTCTGGTTTTCTTTTTAAGTAAACTGAAAAAATAGTAAATAGACAAATTAATCAATCAGGAAACTTGAGAGGATTGTTTTCAGGCAGCTGAATCTACTTGGATGTTGGATCATTTCAACATGAAACCCATCCTTAGCATTAAAAGTCCATTAATACTCATTATCAATAATGCTTTTAAGTTTATACCCCGTATTCCAGGGGTAATAAAGTATGAAGTCATAAATCGTCTGTCCTTTCATAAAGGATGCCTCTGTGTTTGCTATGTTAAAACAGAGAGTATCAGAGCTTCTTATCTCGGTATTTGGAGGATTCCACCAGCTTTTATCATGGCTGCTGCTCAGAAACTTCCAGGTCATTTCACTCATTTAGTAACATTTCTACACCAAAAAAAAAAAAAAAAAAACAGCCAGTGGGACTTTTTGGAACTACTTGCTACTCCATCCCTACACATTTACACTCCATCTGTCTGACATTAAGTACCATCCCAAACCAAGAAGAGCAGAGAGTTAATGGTTCAGTGCAGCACATCTTTCACATGAGTTTCATGTGACGACCTTTGTAGTTGATCATTTGTTAAGAAGGATGAAAACAGATCTTTATTCTATGTTGCAAACATCTTTATCCTATTAGTAAAATGTCAGCATGATGAAGCTTAAATATAAATAGATGGATGGATGGATGGACAGACGGATGGATGGAGGGATGGATGGACAGACGGATGGACAGATGGATGGAGGGACGGATGGATGGATGGAGGGATGGATGGACAGACGGATGGACGGATGGATGGACAGACGGATGGACAGATGGATGGATGGACGGATGGATGGATGGACGGATGGATGGACAGACGGATGGACAGATGGATAGCTGGACGGATGGATGGATGGATGGACAGACGGATGGACAGATGGATGGATGGACGGATGGATGGATGGAGGGATGGATGGACAGATGGATGGAGGGACGGATGGATGGATGGAGGGATGGATGGACAGACGGATGGACAGATGGATGGATGGACGGATGGATGGACAGACGGATGGACAGATGGATGGATGGACGGATGGATGGATGGATGGATGGACGGATGGATGGACAGACGGATGGACAGATGGATGGATGGATGGAGGGATGGATGGACAGACGGATGGACAGATGGATGGATGGACGGATGGATGGACAGACGGATGGATGGATGGACGGATGGGTGGATGGACGGACGGATGGATGGACAGATGGATGGATGGATGGACAGATGGACAGATGGATGGATGGAATAAAGAATTTATTGTGTTTAGCTTAACAAAAGGCACCTTTGTCTGCGTGTCCTCAAAGACTGTATTCACTCATCCTGCAGCATCTGAAAAGTCATTACAGCTGTTGCAGCTCCTGGAAAATGTTCACTTGCAATCATGGAGATGTTTGGTTACATCACAGAAAGACGTGTATATGAAAGCTGGCATGCTAACAAAAGGACAGTGCTTCAGCTGTGAAGGTAACTCTGATTGGAGAGTGGTTCTTAATGCAGTGTAAGTAAGGAGGGGTCTTTCTTTGGAAAAACTCAGTGAGTCTTAAGGTGGTATCTTTGATGGCCCTAATACCCTCTTTTGTAAAGATGTGGCATTGAGGCCAGCCTGCTGAAGCTGCTGCAGCTTTGGAGTGACAACAGTGGGACAGCTAGTTTATATGTCTTTGTTGAATTTCTTAAAATAAAAAAAAGAATATATATATATATATATATATATATATATATATATATATATATATATATATATATATATATATATATATATTTATTCTGGAAATTAGGTTTGCTCCTAAAATACCTAAAAACAAGGTATAAAATCATATATTATTACGCTGTTCAACTTTAAATAACTTCAGTAATAGTGGTATAGTCACTCAGAGAAATCATGCTGAGTGTGCATGTTGGAATGACCTCAGTGCCTCATACCGTGCTCCCATGTCTCTCATATTTACTGTTGCCATGGGGCTGGAAACAATACAACCCTGTTTTGTAGAAATTGAATCTGGTCTCATGAGTAAGAACCATTTTTCCCTCTCTTTTTGTTTGCTTACAGTGCCACAAACAGCTGGTTTTCTTTTGTGCTTACATAAGGTGTGCTGTGGGTGGAAAAATCTCCTGGCTCACCACAGAGTTCTAAATGTTGGAAGATGACCAACCCGAACACATCAGCAGAGTTGGCTAAATCATTCCCTCTGCTTCTCAGCTTGATACAAACACTGAGTATGTCATCTTCCTCATTTTCTTGTTTGTCTTCTACTGTGGCAGTTGTGGCTTTTAAAATTCTCCATTTCCTGCATCTGACCAAACTAAAGGGAGGAGCTTTTAAAAATAACACACCAGACAGACTTTGACAAACTTAGAATCTTTCCAGAGTGAAACCTGCTTTTCACACATCTGCTGACAGATGCTTTGACCACTTCTGTGTACAGACTTTTCTGTCCCCATCAGTCCAAAAGTTTACAAACATATGAAGAAATGTGCCACGAAATAGTCTTTAGTCATAAATCTGGGCCCACCCCACAGTTTGGGAACCACTGGTCTAACTAAACATACTTGAGTGTTGAGTTTTACCTGGATATGCAGCAGCAGTGAAGTTGGTGGGCGACTGGTTCACCTTCATGGCCAATCCGAAGCTCCCCCTGTAGGAGGTGCTGTCTCTCACCACAAACGTCCCTGCTTCCTTGTCCTTTAAAAGGGCTTCAGCTGAAGTAAAACAGCACATAAAAAGCATAAGTTCAGATGAAATATATATATTTCTTTTTTTTTTTTTTTAATATCTATACAACAGCTTTCCAACCTTCTGTCCTGCTGATGTGTGGACGGAACCAAAACTTTGAAGTATCCATGACAAATTTCATTGATGGTAGGCTGCCACCAAAATAAGCCTGAAAACTTGAACATTTTTTCTTTGAGGGGGATGCAGGAATGTTCTGGATCAGGTCAACTGCACCAGCAGTTGACCTGATCTGCGATTCTGGTGCTCCATTGATGAGCAGTAGGGGAATATCTGTCTGTGATCCACACAGTGAAGCTGGACTGCTCCATGCTCCTTTGCTGTGGGGCTCCCGTAGATGATCTTGCTTCGTGAATGAGGGCCTGCTGTTGAATGGCTGAGTCCTGAACCCATCACTGACGGCACCAGGTGTAGAAGGAGGAATGGAGTCTGGAAAGTCTGCATCATCTCCGGCCAAGGACAAGTTGCTTTATACAGAAAAGAAACAAATATCCAAATCACTACTATACTCAGTTTATATCAGTAAATATTAACTTTAAAGGAAATATGAGAATTGTCTGGTGTCTTTTAATATGTCAATCAAACTGAAACACAGTGTATGCTTTTATTATCTGCAGGCTCAACTACATTAATTCTCTTTTTAGATCTCCCCAAGTTCTGCCAGTTCATCCAACCCAAATGTTTTACCTCGTAGTCCTGCTTTACCACTGGTGCAAATGGTAACTGTACTTAAATAGAGCTTTTCTAGCCATCTTGGCCACTGAAAGCACTTTACACTTCACCCATTCACCCACACACTCACTTCTATGGTTGCACAGAGGTGAGTGTGAAAGTACCAGCAGGCAAACAATGAATACTAAGAACATCCTGATTTTGCTCTAACACACACTCATTCCCTAATAGACACATCAGGAGGCGACGTGGGATTAAATGTCTTGCTAAAGGACACTTCGACATGGAGTCGAAGTGTGGGAAGCCTGGAATTGAACCACCAACTTTCAGGTTGGCAGACAACTGCTCTTTTTCATCTGGGCTACCCCAAGGATTTGTCCCTCTTCTGTCTTTCTCATTTACCTATTTTCCTTTAGCAATAGTTTTTGTAAGTTTAATATACATTTTCACTGCAACACAGATGATGCCCCGATCTATTTTCTGATGACGATTAAAGGCAACTTTATTGATCCCAAAGACTGCTATAAGAAACAGCCTGATGGCTGATGGATTAAAAGACCTGTAGAAATTAGTTGTTTTACTCAAGGGAGCAGCATGGCTGACGAGCAGAGCCAAGTCTACACTATTCCATCTATGCAACATTAATCATTTTCACCCTCCCTCATCCACCTGGACAAGCACCATATTTGATCATAGCCTAGTCACTTCCCCTATTGTTTAATGCCATTCCCTACTATTTGATCTCATTTACAAATCCCTCCATAAGCAAGAGCTTAGTCTAGAATTATTCTGCTCGTATGTATGATCACTAACAATGTTTTTGCCTGTTAAACACCATTTGTTTGAGTTGTTTGAGTCACTTGTGTCTAATTTGTCAACAAACAACAAAAAAAGAAGTTTTTGTCTCAACTGCTTTATATTATGCACATGGCAAAAATCATTATATTTGTAGTTGTTTATGTGCACAGAAATGCATAAATTTGTATCTTTTTGTATCTGAAGTTGTGTTATTTAGGTTTTATGGTTGACGCTTGTGGAACAGCCTCGCTCAAGTGTTACTATCGAAGCAACCATACGAGTTGTTGTTTATAGCCTTCACATTCAGTACAACCCATATCCTGTGAAGTACCACTTTAACAGCAGAAGGACGAGCATTTCCACATCAGAGCAGATCACAAATCATTCTCAAGTGTCACTTTTAGGAGGGTATAAAATATGATGGATGTGGGTGAAAACAAAACTACTTGTTCAGGTTTAGAAAACACTCAAGCTGCGGTAGACACTTTGTTTTTAAGAAATAACCAATAAATATTAACCTTCATAAACATCAATACATTTCACTTGCGTTTACTCTTATGACCACTAGAGATAAAGAAAAAATCCTAACAATCCTAATTTAGTGTAGGTGTTATTCACCTGAATTAACAAACAGATCAAAAAGACAATATTTCAGGGTTTTATTCTAAGGAGTTTTGTTTTTTTTTTTGTTTTTTTTTGAGGATTTATGAGGACTTAGTGTGGAAAATCAAAGATAAATCTGAGCCACTCAACATGGCCACAGAAAAGCACATTTCCTCCCATGTAAAATAACTTCAGTCTCAAAATATTTATCGTGCTTCAGACGTGAAGTTTTTTATTTCCGTTACATAGGCTGAGTTGTGAAACACGGTCCATGTTTCCTCACTGAGTTGTAGCCCACACTGTGCTGCAGCAACTGAAGACTTGTGCCACAGATGTTAAAAATATTGACAACGTCAACAACTAGCTGATGCAGAAGTCACGCAGCATTTTGCTCTAATTTGATCAGTTATTTTTGTATTTTTAATAATGCTACTTTAGCTTCCCTTTTTTCTGTTTTCATATGTTTTTGCAATTCATTTTCTGCCTGTGGTGTTTTCTCAGTGAAAGTTGTTGGATTTAGATTTTAAAAGCATTGTGCTCAGTTCTTCATTTCCTTGTACTGAATGTTTGGTTCAGGACAGAATCTGTGGGTGACAGCTGGGTGTTGGGAGGAAAATTCTATTTTCATTGAAAGTGGTTTACCATTTAAGTCAGAGCTGATTTGGAAAATGTGGTTAACATCAGACACGTGACAGTCAGCTTTTTAACTGCTTTTTAATTGCAAAATTACAACTACATATCAGTTTAACAAGAACCCCACTGAATTAAAGTTTGTCAGCCCATTTTATTTTATTTTATTTTATTTTATTTTATTTTATTTTTCTTGAATAGTGGCAGGAGAAGATATATATTTTACTCTTGTTTTAGGCCAGGCGTTTCTTGCGAGTTTACCTGCCGAGGATGTAGCTGGTGTCGGAGCATGTAGAGGTGGAGAGGAGCGAGGTGGCGCTGTTCCTGTTGGAGTGGGACAAACGGAGGGATCCTTGTGAGAAGTTGTGCTTGGATGATGGATTTCGCCTGGGTGCGCTTCCAAATGGTAGTGGAGGCAGGGAGGATGTCGGGGAGCAGGAGAACGCCATGGTGCCTTGGGGACTGCAGCTGACATTGCTGTGAGTAGGGATGGGGATGCTTGGTGATACAGACGGTTCCATTGTGGGCAACGAACTGGTAGAACACCCTCTAGAAATCAGTATGCCATGGGAGATGTCATGTGGGCCATCTAAGCACAAGGAGTCTACAAATGAAGAGAAAATGTTTTGCAAAAATACTGAGGATGTGTATCGCAGTAATGTCAGTCCTTCCTGTTTGCAAGCATAGAGTCTACAGTTTATGTCACAGTCTTTTATTTGAAAGCTTGTTTGACTTTGGTTTCCTTTGAATAAAATGGGCTTGTTCTTGTACAAGCACACAGTTACCGGATAAAGACACTATTTCTCATGCAGGAACATGCTTAGAGCATACTCAGAGTTAAATATCCAACCAGTTTGTTTTGTATAATTTCACTGTTGCAATAACACCTAATACCCTAGATGAGTCTCGGCTTGTTCACACACTTTAGGATGTACCTGCCTCGTTGAGTTGAAGGGAGCTGGGTGAGTTTATGCCTTTGGGAAAAATCATAACCTGTAGTCAGCATGTGGGGAAACAGATACGTCTGAAACCAAGTAAATTAAAACTGACTAATGTTCATACAGACATGACAAAGTCCTCTGAAAGTATGTAGGTGCTGTAACTCTGTTTCTAGGGGAAATGTTATAGTTTGTGAAAAATAGGAAATAAGTACTCATCAAGCCAGCACATTTTCTCTTCTGGTTTTACCGTAGATGAAAACAACTCTTGAGCAGACTGACTTCTCATCTTCTTTCAACTTCTGCAACACTTTCATGAAAAGATGCTGGCAAACAACTAGCAACAGGAAATTTCTACGCCTTGTTGCCACTTGTACACACTGTGTGATGCGAGCAGTTCAGGGCAAGGACATTGCTGTTATATATGTGCAAGGTGTGATTACAGTTTTAGCAGCAGGAAAGGTGCAATTATCACATGATTAAAAATATTAAAGCTGTCTCAGAGGGTGTAAACATGTTCAAGGCCTGAGGCTATCTTTTACTGAGCTATGTGGCACTCCTCTGTTATTTCGAACAAATAGTTCAAATTGTAAATCAGATATAATGTCGCAACAACAGGCGCAAAATTTTTTAAGAAAGATCACAACACAAACCGAAAAAAGAAAAAAAACTATCTGTATGTTCTATAAATATGTATCTGTGCCTATTTACATCAAATGATTGATCAGTATAGATACAACTGTATATATTTTAGAGAAATGTTAAGTCAATATGTACATAAAAGTATATCCCAAGTACATGTTAAGGTGCCTCTTCCCCATACCTTGTAAAATTAATTTGTTTATATTTCTTTTTAAATAGATAATTTAAATCCCTTTGTTTAAAATTCTATTCTTTCCCAAAAATTATAACCTCAATTCTTTCCTAAAACATTCTTTGTATTTGATAAATTGTGCTGTTTGAAATTCTCTAATGTTAAATAATGTTATTATTTTGGACTTGACATAAAGTAGATTTCTGTGTTCCAGATAACCTACTTTATGGATTGCTCTATATTAAAATTTGAATACTGGCTCCAGAGAACTTTATGAGGTCAGAAATCATTAATTCATCCACTGTTGTGGGTTTTTTTAACAGCAAGCCTGAGTGATGCTGAAACACGTTCTGTACCTGCGGGAGGACTGATGCTCGTTGGGCTTTTCTTCACAGGAATGGGTTCAAAAGTCGGATCCAGTTCCAGGATAAGTTGGTTGAGGTTTTCCAGGGAAATTTCAAGATCGGGGTCCTCGCAGTGACTGCTGGACTCTGTGAGACTGGAGTGCTGAGTGACCGGGTGCTGCAATGGGTCCAGCCGGATGGTTTGACCCACTCTCAGAACATGATTGGGTATCATTTGGGACATGCCTTTAGCTGTAGGCATCATGTTAAGGAAGCTCGCACTTTTCTAAAGCTGCCAAAGACAAAGATACAAAGGAGAGGAGTCAGTTACACTGGTTTTTGTTCTCTCTGCACAACACATCCATCAGAGGCTCTTTGTCAACTTAACAGTTTCACTTTTAATTCACTGGTGCAAGTTGGCACAAAAATTAACTGCAGTCATATTTTATTTGTCCAACACAGGTTGATACTAGTTTTCTGGCATTCACCAGCTCAGTATCTCCACCTAAACAGGCTTTTTATTAACTACAAATGGCTTTTAATGATCCTCAGCAAACACTGTGTGATTCTCACTTCTTTCCAGCCAAACATTTAGCAGCTATCTGTGCTGAATTATGTCAGTTATGTTGGTTTCCTTTGCATTTAAAGCTACTTCTCTAAACTAAACTAGACAACGTTATCTTTCTGAAAAGTAAGAAAGGTATTAATCTTTGTTCTTAGGAAATATTCCTTTTATCTGATTGCATTTTCTGTACAGACCTACAAAAAAGACATTTAAAAAGGTATAAGCTCAGCTGTAAATCTTCAGGTGATACTTTCAATAAATAAATAAAGGACATTTTACACGTATCTGAAACAATCGTGCCTGGTTTTAGATGTTATTAATCATTCTTCTGTCCATGTTTTTCTCTGCTGTTTTAAAGTTATAAAGTCATAAAAATTAGTTTTTTTTAAATATCCAACACCTTCCGTTTTATAGATAAATGAAGGCTGGAAGTTGTTGTGAAAGAAAACATTGAGCTTTCATAAGACTGTTGTTGAGTAACGATACAGACGGCATTAATGATCCGTGTCAGCGCTGATATCAGCATGAATAACCAAGAGCATGAAGGAGGATCAGATCACATGTCGTCTGCTTCTCAGACAAGGTGTGGTGCTCAATGAGTCACACAGATGGGTAGCTGTTACCATGACAACATTAATGTTTTCCCTGCAACAGCCAAAACTTACAGGCAGAGTTGAAAAGTAGATGGAACATCATTTTAAAGAGTCTACCCTCCAGAAGCGGTTGTTATGCTAAGTATCATAAACTTTTGTTATACTGTGCATGAACTTTAATACTGATATATAAACTGAAATGGAGCTTTTTATAGCTATTTTTATCTGAGAAAATAAAAACATTAATTAAAGAAGCCTTTTAATTCCCTGCTTAATAATGGTAATGCAGAGTGCATGCAAGAAAAGTCCAATGAAAACAAATATTGGTTTTCTGCATCTGTTAAAGCAATATGACTCAAACTAACTTTAACAATGTACCCCAAAATAATTTTTCATCCCTGCACCCCCTGAACCAGGGGGGTGATTTTCATTTAAGTTCTGGTTCCACATTCAGCACAGTCTGGTCTCCAGTGGGGCAGATCAGTAAAATAACAGCATTTATAAATACTGAAAACTCCTAATTTCTCCTTATGAAGAACCTGAAATTTCTGTGGAAAATAATTGCAATTTCAACACATTTACATGATTTAATTTGATTTATTTAAATATTTTCTTTTTTTATATATTATCTTTTATTTTTTATTTTTATATAATTTCATTTTATATATACAGTTTTAAAATAAATTTCCTATTTTCTATTAAAATAGATTTTTAAAATGTATTAATTTAATACATTTCTATTAATTTTATTAGGTTAATATATATTAAATATGTTTGATATTTTATTATATACATTTCTATTTTATATTTTTTTATCTGTATATTATTTTTTTGCTCACTTTATTTTGGGTTTAGATATTTTATTTATTTTGCATATTTACACATTATACATATTTACTTGTTTACATGTGCATTACAACTTCCACACAAATCACAATGGATCTACAAATTCACAAAATATTTAATCACAGGTACCTGGAGCTGAAAAATCCAGTATTTCACATCAGCTATTTAAGATCTAGAAGTTATACATACATGTACATTTACACATGTGTGTAGTAATCCTGACCACCTGAACTGAATCACTTCACTATTCAAACTGAAGTCACATCGATAAAGTAAGAAAGATATAAAAGATAAAAGTTATCCCCCTTTTTTTCTTTTCTCACATACCCCCTGAAGTCTCTCCAAGCACAGCAAAGGGTACGTGTACCCCCATTATAGAAAGTGATAAAAGTGGTCTCACCTTGTCTTTGCCTTACGTCAGGATCCTGTTACATTAATGCTGAGGTTCTTTCTGTTCAGCTTCACGTGTACATTTAAAGCTTTTATTAATGAGGTCCCAGCCCTTGTCCCTGTCAGCCTATCAGCAGCGAGGATCAGGAATGCCTCCTGCTCCAGCTGATGAGGTCATGTTTGCAGGCTGATATGTGTGGCTGGGGGGTTGGCTTTCTATTCAGCAATGAGATCAAAGTGCACAGCACTGAAACACTTAGAAGACTTTCCACAATAAAGTCATGAAAATTTAGGATTAAAACATCTTAAATTTGAAATTTAAAAGAACCTTCTCATTTGAGCGATAACGTTTACAGAGCTGACCGACTGTTTTACTGCTTTACTTATCCCCTCAACATATTGGAAGAAGAAGCCGTTAAGCGCTCAGCACACTCTTTATTGTGAAGCACACCCATTTTTATGTTGTCCAGCTTCCAAAGTTCCAAACAGCTTCATCTTTGGACATCTGGAACAGCTGGAAGTTCTGATGTGGACATTACTGAGAGTTTCCATATATTCCTGTTCAGCTGTATTTAGCACAGAGACGGCTTCTAGGTTATTTAATCTAATAAGAACTAAAGTGCCCTTTAAACATGCTGCATCAGGTCTTAACAAGTTTAAGGCGTCGTGATTCAGCAGAGGAGGGAGGACTTCAGCTGTGAGCACAGCAACAGTCTTTCGGTTCAGGTTGAACATTCTCTCTTTTTTTCCATCAAGACATGAATTAAGACATAGCTGTACCTGCTTTTTCCGATGTGTGGTTACAAGAGGGTGTGGCTGGAGCCTCTCCCAGTAGTACACCCTGAACAGGACACCAGCAAAGGTGAGAGATAGACAACCCACTCATGTCCACACTCACTGACATGCTGACATGTATATATATATATATATATATATATGTATATGTACATATGTGTGTATATAGGGCACAAATTGATCCTAATGCAATGGTTGAAAGACAAGATGATCTTTTTTCTTTGATTAAAATAAAATATAATAAAAGAAAGAAAGAAAGAAAAGGGGCAACTTGCCTCTACAGAACAGAATGATAGAGGAAATTAGCCTCTGCATTTAATCCATATCAAGACTTACTAGAAGGCAATGGGCTGCCATGGAGAAGCTATGGGGTTAAAGACATTGCTCAGGGGCCCTCAGTGGTTCACCTCAGCTGTCAGTCTGGAGACTTGAACATAGCTTCACCTTTTTAACCATTAGACCATCACTTCAACCAACGAAGCATGAAATGTGAAAAAAGAAAGGAAAAAAAAAGAAACTTGCTGGTCTCCTGTATGTCATGTGTTCTGGTTGCTTTGCTCTTGAGAAAAAGCCTGGATAATACTGACACTCGTCCATATTAATAACTCCAACTATCTTTTATTGATATATAAACAACAGTTTAACAAAATGTTTTACACAAACATACACAAGCTTAATAATTTGAAAGCAAAATTAATATGAAATAAAATGTATCCATAAAAATGCAAATTAAAAAGGTGATAGAGGACCAAATATTAAGTCTTTATTATCATCAGAACACAAACCACTTATAAGTATAAAAATCCTAATTGGATCATTTCAGTCTGGTTAGAATCAGTTTGTTTTTCCTGCCCGTCATCCCACATGGGGAACATTACAACACCAGGAGAAGTCATGAAGTCCAGACTCTCATTCTTTTCAAAGTAAGGTCAATCATCAGCTGTTTTTTTATTTTATTTTATCAATATTTATTTTTTTTCATTCTTTATTTATTTATTTACCAAACACTGCATCCTCTGTTAAAGGAACTAAATGATTTACAATTTAAACAAATCCCCTATTTGAAATTCCATGTTTGTCCAACTTTGTGACTGCTCTATTGTCATGCGATTGGTTTATTGAATTTATATCTCACCTCCACCAGGAGTTTATGTGATTGGTTTGATTGATTTGGTTTCTCTGTTTGTGATCAGTCTAATGATTTCCGTGGAAATTGTCTCATAGATGGGACGACTTATTCACTTTTCATGCTTGGGTGTATCAGATGGTTTAGTGGTAGAGGTATAGTTTTATTTTATTTTATTTTTTTGGTTTGTTTGTTTGTTTTTTGTTTTGTTTTTTGTTTTTTGTTTGTTTGTTTTGTTTTGTTTTTCTAAGCCAGCTCTTGTTTGGTTACTAAAAAAGACCTGCATAGAAATACAGAAATATGTTTTATTTATATTAAGCAATTTTTAAGTATGTAGTTTGAATTAAAAAAAATATTCCTCTTCTATTGAAATATTGCAGTTTGCAGCAAATCCATGAGATAACCAAAGCAAAAAATAATCCACAGCCTACTGTTATCAAATTTATTGTTTTTATACTATAAACACACACACACACATACATGTGTGTGTGTGTGTGTGTATATATATATATATACACACACACAAAACATTCAAACCCTGCCTTTATATAGGTTAACTTCTGCTATACACATGCAAAACCATTTTTCATGATTAAAAGTCAACTGTCTGATCTGTTTGTGAGGAGAGACCACTTTAAGGCGAGAACGTGGTGGTGGTCTCTGTGTCATTGAGGCCAGAGCTCCTCCTCCTGCCGCTGGTGTACTTGTAGAACGTCTTCTGACTCATGCAGCCAAAATCCTTTAGCAATTTCAGGAGGTCGTTGCGAAACTTCACACCAATGAAAGCATAGACGAGGGGGTTCAGGCAGCACCTCAGAAAAGCCACACACTGCGTGATGTCAGTGGCGAACATGAGATTGTTGTCATAGTCGCAGTCTTTAGCTCCTCCTCTTGCTGTGACGACTGTGGTCCAGAAGAGAACCACATTATAAGGCACCTGGGAGATCAGAAAGACGGCCACCACAGCGAGAATCACCCTGATGGCCTTGTTCCGTTCAAAGTTTCGAGCCTGGCAAAGCGTTTGGATGATGCTGGTGTAACAAAAAGTCATGATCACAAGTGGAAGGACAAAAGCCAGAGCGATCTGGCTTGCCTGGATGCTGACGCGGAGATGGTCAGTGTTGCTGGAATACGGGGTGCAGGTATTGTTGCTGGTGTTGGTGTACACCATTTCAGGGATGGAGAAGATCAGTGCCATCACCCAGATGGCAGCTGATGACACCTTGCTGAAAAACACAGCTTCAGAGCGGTGGCGGTGAGCGGTGACAGCTTTGGCGATGGCAAAGTAACGGTCGATGCTGATGAAGGAGAGAAGGAACATGCTGCTGTAAAAGCTGACCTTGTAAACAGTGTGCATGGCCTTGCACAGTGCCACGCCTAGCACCCACTCTGCCATGGAGTTGCCTGCCCAAAAGGGGAGCGACAGAGCAAACAGCAGGTCTGCGAAGGACAAGTTGAGCAGGTACACATCTGTCATGGTCTTAAGCCGCTTGAAGTAGAAGACGGTGAGGATGACCATCATGTTTCCTGCCAGACCCAGCAGGCAGATGATGGAGAAGAAAGTCGGAATAAACCAACTGCGAAATTGTCGGTTCTGGTCTTTCCCACATAATGTAGGATATTCGTCATAATCTACGCTGGCAGGTAAGCTGTAGTCCGAGAACAGTGTGGTGGTGGTTGTATTCTCTGCCTTTTCAGCCATGCAACACTGTAATCAGACACAATCTGTTAATCATTTTAATAATCAATCAAAACATCTCAATATGTTTATTGTTTATGCAGTCCAGTGGACATCCTTAAAACTGTTGATCCAAGGGAACACGAATGCCCGATAAGCATTCCCACTTTGAATCAAAAGTCATTTCCACTTAAGGAGGAAAGAGATGGGAGGGGTGGGCAGTTTACATGCAGAGCTTTCACACTTTTATACTTCCTGGTTGGATTTAGACCATAACAGCACTCGCTAAGGTTTAGAAGTAAAAACTACTTTATAATTTATTTATTTTATTGTTACTATTATTACTTCTATTATTGTTTAACCAGCTGCTTCAAATACCTGCTTGTTGCTCATCAGGGTTTTTTTAACAGCTGTGTCATAATAAGGTACATTTACCTGACTTTCTTTTGATCTGTTTTTATCTGAATAAAGCTGTTTGCTTTCTGAATCACAACATTTTTAACAGTTTGATGATTTGGTTTTTGGTGAAATGTCCAACGTTGTTACTATATAACAGGCATTGAACTATTTCACTTTTTTCATTTGCAAAAAAAAAAAAAAAATCTTTTTTTCAGTACTTCATGCAAACTGTGACCAAATGTGGAACAACCTCAATGAATAATTTCCTGGAAACCTCATTTAAAAACCTTTGAGATTGTTATCAGTGATCTAAACAGACAGAAGAAACAAGCTAAATCTTCCACAGAAAAACTAAAACCAAAATGTTTCATGTAGAGAATGAATAATATTTGAAGTCTGTTAGGCTTTTGCTTGTGGTGCACCTTTTAGTTTGAGGAAACAGTGCTTTTGAGGGGAAGGCTGTGGTTCGAGCTGCCTATTTGCATATTGTTAACTATGTGTGATCATTTATACTCTTAAATACTTACCTTGAAATGTATGAACCATATCAGCATTGCTGGCAGAAAGTTTTGGAGCTCTGAAAAATAGATTAAGAGAGTTGTGGGGAATTAATCAGAGATAAGTTCCATGGTTTGCTGCTGCCCCTCCACTAGCCCGGAAAACACCTGCATGGCAAATGAAAGCATCAGACATCAGAGAGCCAAGGGCTCCAAACCCACGTGGTGATTATCTATTAAGAGTCTCATTCTTTTTTTTTTCTTTTTTTTTTCTCAAGCTTCTAAAATCTTTTCTGCTGCAACACAGATTATTTTCCCTTCAAGGGCTAATTTATTCTCATTTTCATTAGGAATTTGAACTTCATGTATAAAAATAAATAAATCTATTGAGGCAGAAGTATGTGAAACAGAAGTGAACAACACATGACTGACCTTTCTTTCCTGTCATCTTCAGCAATATGTTGGTCTCTAAAGCTTCTCAAATACTTCTATGGAATGAGTCCTTATCAATATTAGTGAGTTAATACTGTTTTGAATAAATATGAATGAGGAAGCATTTAGCTGAACTGGCATGTACAGAGGCTACAGCTCAAGTTCGAGTCCCGACCTGGGACCTTTGCTGCTGCGTGTCATTTCATGCACTCTCTGACCCTCTTTCCTGTCAAGCTACTATTAAACAAAAGGCCACTTAGACCCAAGAATCCTTAAAAAAAGAATAAGTATAAATAAATCTGCGGGACTGCTGAGTCATTAGCACAAAAAAATGAACATACTAATAAAGGGGACTGCGTATGCGCAAGGGACTGAGCTGGTTATGGAGAAGATATATGACATAAACAAAGTAAATTTTCCTTTGTGTTTTCAACTCTGACCATCTAACTACCTTGTGGTTTCAGGAATGTGATATCATATTTTTGTTTGACTTCATCTCTAACAACTAGTGTTTAACTCAATAAAAATAAAAATAAAAAAATCTTAATTCAGTATTTTTTTATACAGAAAGAGCTTTTAAAATCAGTCGTTAATCATGTTACTGACAAAGCTCTTTTTTTTTGTTTGCCCTTTTTTAGCATTTGTTCAATAAACAGAATTATGAGATAGAACAGAATGAAGGATAAATGAAGCAATTTATCACCATCTACCTCTGACCAGCAGATGTTGCTTTACTAAAGAACAGTTTTGGCTAATTAATGGATATATTATACTTTTAACATGTCACTCGTCTTACATTTCCTGCCTTTGTTTCTATGATCAAATAGTGACATAAACTTCCTAAAACTTCTCTTTAAAAACACACACTACACGCCTTTGTTGCCACATATGTATATTGACGCGTGACTTTCACTCTTCAAAGAAAGAAGCTGTAACACTATCGATCAAACATCAGTCCCTGGTAGATCGATAAGCTGATAAACTCTGTTTAACTTTACATTTCTTTCAAACATGCCACCCTTAATTCACCACAGCGCTCACAATTCACTCCCAATGCTTTACTATCACCTCTGGGACAGTACTCACCACCGGCAGCAGTCATGTTGTCTTGAGTGTATATTGTAAGAGATGAGTGTCTGTGTTTGATAGTGGTTTTAAAAAAAAGCCTCACGGAAACGTGTGTTTTTTTCTCTCTCTCTCCTCAGCTTCTGAACCTTGTGACAAATTCAAAAACCACAAACTCCAACTAAAACCGAGAAAAACTTACATGTTTCAGTCAATATCCGCAGAAAGTTTGCAGCATGTCTGCACGTCCTTTATATGAAATTAAATAGTTTTTGTGCTGTTTGTGAAAGTCTAGTCGCTTTGATCAGACTCAGTTACAACCCTGCACTCATCATTCAGGGGTGGTTGTAAAACAGATTATGAATCATATTAAATTGAGATGTTTAGAGTAATCACAAACGCTATAACTCAATTTGTCAGAAGATGGTGACATGATACAGCTCAGAAACAACACATAGTTCAAGATAATCAGCAATTAGTCAAATATTTGAGTCATAACAATCTAATAAATGTATGTAATTAAGTTGTTCTTGTTAGTTTTTTTTGTTGCTATGTGATTTTTGTGTTTTTGAGTACTGGACAGCAGCTGAAACACTGCAGAAATACCTCCTGAAATCCATGTGTACAGGCATCTGCACACCTGTCTCTCTGTGGTTGCGGTTTTGTAGCTTTCACTGCAAACCACAGGGTACAAGGCCCAGAAGAGCTGCAATGTGAAGCAGGTTGTTCATGTTTAAACTAAAGCAGTATCAAATCTGATCATAACACAATCTCACAGAGGGGTGTAATCATAGAAAAGGTCACACACAAAGCTTGAATCTCCTATCAGGATTTCCACATTGCTCTAGGTCGTTGCGTTCAGTTTTATTACATGCACAAGCACAAAGAGAGTTAAGTCTGTGCTGAAAACAGGAAATCAGAATAATTCCTTCTGATCTTACCCACTTCCCTTACCTGCACTGTGCAAAGGACAAACATGCTGCAAGTGCTCAGTACAACCCTTTAAATTCCCAGCACACTTGTTTTTAAATGGTTTATGAACCATAAGATTATGATTGCTTTCAGTGTTAAAAAAGAAGTCATGTGAAAAAGAAGACATTCATTCTATGCTTTTAAAAATCGGAGCATAAAAGAATAATCTGGTTCTTACCAGATGTCCTGTAATAACTGTGATTACTGCATTTGTAAAAAAAAAAAATCACTTAAGCTGAGATTTGCTCTCTAAAAGACCTTATGTCTTTATCTGAGTCAGCCAACCACAGCTTGCATGCAGGGACCAAATTACTGCTCAGCAGCCACAGCCATGCCAAGCAGCGAGTCTGGAACGCCATGGCAACACTGAAGGCATGGGTCACTCCACACGGCTATCAGGAAAGCAGACTCTGAAAGGCAGGTGGTGTTTGAACAGACACTGATGGACACACTTCTTGTCTGAACTGGGTGCAGGCGGCCGAGCGAGTTTAGGATGACATGCATTTCAGATTCAGTCTCAGTGAAGGAACATTGTAGACCTCTCACACCGACTACTCTACAGTGTCTCCTTTTTGCAAGGAGGAAATACAAAAATACTTTTACTCTTATTCATTTGCATGTAAAACAAGCTCCAGAGCTATTAATGTTTGCACTGGTGTCTGCACTCCGGTTAAATAAGTGAGCTCGATGTCAATATTCTATAAATTACTGCTGCGTTTGGGCAACTCCAACTAGTTTGGAAACATCTTTATGATCTTTTTCAGATTGATGGGTAGCAATAGTTGCTTTTCTAAGATCACAGCTTATGTCTTTCCACCTTGACCTTGTGTTAAAAGACACACCTGTGTTTGTTCTTCTTTTGTTTATTCCTTAATATCATCCAATTATCTCAGTTTACCCTCCCATCTTTGGTACAGATGCAGACAAATAAATGCAAAAAAGATGCAAATGCTATATGAAGAGCAAAATTTGATGGGGTCAGATTGATGGACATTTTATTCTGAGAAATCAGTTCTGATGTTGATCCAAGTTATATTTAGTCAGATATTACACACAGTTTAGTTGTAACTGGTTTAGGCTGCAGGACATCATGTCCTGTATGGACATGTGATCTGTTTGTCTTACTGACTGAATGATTTTTATTTTCTGTTCACAACGTTACATTTAACAGTATCTCCCAGATTAGTCATTAACTCTCAGCCCCTTATCTTAGTCCGTTAGCACTAGCTAGCATAACAAACATTACCTGTTGTGTTAAGCTAAGCTGGACAGAAACATGGATACGTACAATTTAAAGTCAGATTGATAACTGTTCAAAATTCACAGTTTTTGTTGTTGGGAATAAAATCCAGTGTTTCCTCTGTCATAACAGCATGAAATTTCTCCTCTGCTTAGAGATCTTCCCTGATGAACACATCGCCATCAGCATCTGTCAGTGTCACACAGACGCTCGCTGACAGGAACAATCTTCATGAAGAAAATGTCTGTGATCTTTACATTCACTTTTACCACTAATCCAGTCCAATCCAACTTTATTTATAGAGCACTTTTAAAACAACATAGTTGACTAAAGTGCTGTACACAGCCTTAGGCTCAACAAGTACTGTAAACATCATACTAAACAGTGAAAAATAAATATACTATAAAAAGCAATAAAATAAATAAAAAGCAATAAAATAACTAAAGTAGCACACAATGAAACAAAAAAATAGAATAAAATAAAACATGAAAAACTTCAACAACTCAAGCTGTGTTAAAGGCCAATGAAAAAAGGTGCATCTTAAGAGAGGATTTAAAGAGAAAGAGACCCAGCTTGTCTAAGGTGCAGGGGCCAACAACTGAAAAGGAGCGAAAATGGAATTCATGGCTCTTTGAAGGGAGTCGGATCGTGAGGAGCCGTTCCTTTTAAAGAGCCGTTCAGAAGACTGTCTTGTTCTTATTTGCTTTAATTTATTTATTTTTGAGAATTTAATCAGGGATAACTTTTTTTATCAAGGAAATAATCTCCTGGTTTGTGTTTTCATTGTAACTACTCCACAAGGTGGCTCCATATCCCCATGCTCGCAGTGAGATCACTATTGTGGATTTTATCTCAACCAAAACTTTGTGGCACAACAAAAACTAAGCAGGCTACAATTAACTTACTTGTAAAACAACTTTTTCCAAAGTTTCCATACATTTTAGCAAACCAAAAAAAGGAAAAAAAAACTCAATATTTAAGAATAAAAATGTATCTTAATGTACCTTTATAAAATCTACTATATTATATTTAAAAAAATACAGAAATACAACAATAATATAAATAAAAGTAGAGTAAACCCAAGCAACATCAGTGCAAATTTTAGTAAACATTTTGGATAGAACTCACAGTATTTGTTGCCAGACAATACTTTCTGCCCATAGATTCATCACGTGAATGGAGTGTGTTGGACGTCATACTCTCACACACGTGTCATGTGAAGGCAGCGTGGAGAATTTCTAGATAAAAGAGAAACAAACTAATGACTCACAACTGAGATCCGGTTCTAATCATTCATTTAAAAGCTGTTCAAAAGAATGAATCCGTTCATGAATGTCACATCTCACTGCTGTACGAACACCCCAGATAATGTGCAAGTCTTCCACATTTCCTTCATATGGTGGCTGTCAGTGACCAAAATCCTTCCAGACATAAACATGTTTTCACTGGAGTGGATCCAGTGGTCTCAGGTAACTACTCCAACATTGTGTACATGTGTACTGTCTTCTTCTATGGTCCTTTAAAGGTGTTACTTCTCTCAAACGGTCCTCTATCACCTATCAAACAAAGCTGGTACTGCAGTTTTCAAACTTAGCGGGTTCCCACTTCACACACAGAGTTGTTTGTCCATTCAGAGACACCGTAGTAGAAATGGTGGCACAAAAATAACAGCATTCACATATGTGGACCCACAGCAAGTAGATATAAATGGCTCATTAAAAGAGAATAAAAACACAAGTTATTTTTAGTAAAGATACCAATAGAAAAATAGTTTTCTTTTATATAAGTTTTACACTTTTCTGTCATTGACCTTTAATTTTGTTACATGCTGCATCTTTATTTTTCCATTAATCTCATATTGTCACTGTAAATATACTTGTATATTTATCTCTGATCAGATGTGTTAAAAGTATTCACATTAATTACTCAGATGTACAGATACTATGGTTTAGAAAGGCTATATGTTACCTGTTCTCTTGAGTCTGCCACGGACATCTTTGTACTAGGCTACATATGTCTGCTGTCCTTGCTGGACTGTGACGTGTGCGATGGATCTCGTATAAAACGATAGGGTGTTGGAACGGTATACGTTTATACTCCTCATCCAACCACAATCAAATTCCCTGTATCCAGGTGATTTATCTAGATAGAAAAAACACACACACAAAACCTAAAGCTGACAGTCTGGAATGAAATAGGAGTAACAAGGCTATTCTGGAGTAAAAGGTACAGATAACTGCATAAAAAATGTAAGCAGTAGAAGTAAAATTTAGCTGAAAAATAATTACTCCAGTATAGATACCCAAAATTTCTACTTAAGATAATGCAGTATTTGTACTTTGTTACTTTACAGCTCTATCTCTAATCATGGAAAGTTACTTTACACTAAATTATTTTTCAAAACAACGAAAGTGAAGACTTTTAATCATGGTAGAAAAGTTTATTGGTATAAATATGCAAAAAGAAATTCATATTAAGACTGCATGTTTATGACTGTTCAGGCTGTTTTACAACAACATGTAATTCCATGTGTAAGCGAACTTTATTACACTGTGTACACATTTACGGTACATTTAAGTTTCCTGCTGAAAACTGAACACGGATCATAACACAGATGATGTTCTAAGCGTACTGCTTTTGATTTGATTGACAGCAAGCAAACTTGAGAACACTCGTAGTCGAGCACTGTACAGCATCAATGATCATGATGTACTTAAAGATGGAACCGGGATGGCACCCAGAGCACCCAAATACACACGTATAATAAAAATGCTGATAATAAATAAAAATAATAATTAAACACTGTCTAATGACTACAAACTCCTGAGACAATACTGTCACTGTAATAACGATACAGAGAGTAAACAAATATTCTCCTACCAAGGAGATGGTCACCTAAGCTCCATTCTTCACAATTTGTTAAAAAAAAAACTGCAACATGCAAAACAAAGAAAAAGCAACAATGGCACTAAAATACAAAGAACAAAGTTAAATCGAACACTGAGCAATTTTGTTTGTCTGCCAGACATAGTGCTAGAGATATGTTTTCATATGTGCTGAAGAAGGGCTGTATGCATTATTCCTAATGGCAATGCAGACAGAAGTTTAGTGCTTTCAAATGGGCTTTTGTGGCAACCTTTATTAGCCATCGTTTTCAGACAGGTCATCGCTTTGTCGGCTGTGAGTGCAGATTTTTCTTTTGTCTGTATTTGTCTCTGTGAGCCTGGTTGTTCGGGCTGAACCGTAACCTCAGGCTTGTTTAACAATAAGCCCATCCGAATGCTCCTGTCACACTTTGACAAACAGAGATGATATTGTGCAATATCTGTAAGCAAAGGATCGCACTGAAGGCCATTGGATGCAAAGACAGCCTCACAGTTCACAGAATGGCTGGTGCTGGACTCAGTGGGCTGCTCTGGCCCTGCTGGGCACCTCTGATGGCTCACTAGTCGGGGCGTCTTCTGCTTGAGCAGAGGTGGTCTCTGAGCCTGTGTTACTGTCGCTGGTTCCCTCCTCCATGGCTCCCTCTGGGACGCTTTCTTTGTCCTCCGACGCCCCCTCCTCGCTGCCAGGGTGAGCCTCGAGCTCTTCAGGGGCTTTCTGCTTCTCTGTATTTCAACAACATAAAATTAAACACTGTTAAAACACCAAGTCCTGAAAGAGACACAAAGGAAAAAAGAGGGCTAAATGGCTGACCTGGCGCATGTGTGGCGTTCGATTCTGCATCCTTGCCTTCTTTGTTGTTGCTTTCGCTGAGAGAATTTTGCTGGGACTTGCTGCCATGTGTTGCACAAATGTGTTTTTCCTCCTCCGCTAAGACACAGGTGGGGGCCTCTGTCGCTCCTCGGTCCCCTGCATCCTTCTCACGTTCTGCCATTCGTTTGCGTGCAGCCTCCTCTGCTGCAGCAATTTCTGCAGAAATCTTCTCCATGTCCACCTCTACCTTCATGCAACACAGCTATGAATAATAAAAAAAACAGCCAAAAGGGGGAATCAGTGGAGGAACAGAACTCAGGTAGAGTTAATGCTCCTTTAAGTCTGTATCCTGCCTAAACATGCATCAATATAGGAAGCTCTGCACAAGATAAATGGCGCCACCTGTTGTGAACACTAGATGCTGCATTCCCACTAAATCAGCTACAGCATTATGGATGCTACAAGTCATAAATGATGACAGCTCTCTGATTGCCAGAACATGTGGGTGGAATTAGCTGCAGCTGGTGGCTGCAAGACAAACGGAGACTGTAAAAACCAGAGCTGGAGATTACATGCAAAGTGAAGCTTGCGTGCAAGTGAGCGATGACCAAATCTGATGTAAAAGATGCCGTACCCTTTTGAGCTCATTGTTGAATGACTCTGTGGCTTCAATGAATTTTCTTTTCTTGTCCTGGTGGCGGTCTTCAATCTGAAGCAACTCTGCCTCCAATTTTCTCTGCGACATAAGACACGCAGGCACCAAAGTTTTTAAATAATAATCCAATAAAAACAAACCTGTCCACGTGTAGCGCAGCAGGAATGTGCAGCACTGCTCCCACCTGATGTACCATCAAAGACTGGACCTGCCGCTTGAGGACCTGCATGCGAGCGGTGGTGACGACGGAGCGCACGTCTGGGACCACGCTCTCGCTGAGGATCTCGCTGATCAGACGGTGGTTGCGTTGGAAACGAGCGGCGGCTGAATGTTTTACTGAAAAGCCGTCGTCGTAATCTGAGGACAGAAAAAGATCTGGGTTGTTGCGGTTTCTGCAGGAATATTTTTACACGTGTCAAACGTACGTCAGAGTGTTCAGAGGCATCCGGAATGATGCAACGACTCCTGTATCTAAACATGAGGAGGAAATTGCTCAGTATTTAAACAGAGCTAAGTATATGCCATTATGTCAAAACACATCCTTACGCAGAGCAGAGGCATTATCGTTAGGTGAGCTGGACAGCCAGCTAATTGCAGCTCAGCGTGTGTGGACAGATGTTTTAAGATCTAGTCTGCAATTTTCAGTCATCAACAATGGTGTTTCTTTTTAAAAGTTAACTCCTCAGCTGTTTAAACACGGGACGATGGTGCAGTGATCATCTCTCCTTGTTAGTTTTCCCAACTCTGCTCTGAAAGCATCCAGTCCAGATGGATGCATTTTCATTTCTTGTAATAATGTAATTTAATATAACAAATGCCTCCGGAGGAAAAAGCATAAAAAATTCCTTCTGGAAGGATCTCGGACAGAGATTCCTGCCTTCCATCTGCCTCGATTTATGAATCATTGTTATTATGCCGTCAAATTTTCACTGTTTTTTGCACATTTTTTAGCATGTTGACGCAAAGATTAATTCAACATGCCATGGAGCCTTTACAATGTCATGTTGAATGATTAGAAAATAATTTGGTGAACTAATCAATAACAGACCAAATCAGTAGCATGGATTCTAGCTTCTAAAGCAAATTTCTAATATCGTCCAAAAAATGTCAAAATTTGTTTTAAATGACAACAAAACATAATTCAAAGTCTTCTCAAATTCAAAATGAGAGCTCCTTAACTTTCCTCCGATATCACCATTCAGAGCCTTGAGACTGAGTCCGTGTTTAGGAATCCTACTGGATGAGGCTTTTCCTTTTAAACCATTTGGCAGCTGGTAAAAACAAACAAAAAACTAAAGTTAAAACTTTTTTTGTTAGAATCAAATCTTGCCTTTCTTTCAATGCCAAAGTTTTTTTTGCTGCCACTTTTATGTCTTTAATTATGGTGATGCATTACACTGCCGGTCCAAATACAGCTACACTCTAATATTTGGTGGGACAGCCTTTAGCTTCAGTTATGGCACCCATTCGCTGTGGCATTGTTTCAAAAAGCTTCTGCAATGTCACAACATTAATTTGTAGACCTGACCAACTGCAGCAACCCCAGATCCCAGACTGCCCCCAAAGGCTTGTACAGTAGCACTAGGCATGATGGCTGCATCACTTCATCTGCCTCTCTTCTTACCCTGATGCTCCCATCACTCTGGAACAGGGTAAATCTGGACTCATCAGACCACATGACCTTCCATTGCTCCAGACTCCAATCTCCATGCTCCCCAGCAAACTGAAGCCTTTTTCTCTGCTTAGCCTCACTAATTAGTGGTTTTCTTATGGCTACACAGCTGTTCCGTCCCAATCCCTTGGATGTTTTTTCTGCTAAATGCCATTAATCAGACCTTTCTGAAACAGACTAACATCTTTTCCACAAACACAAAATGTGTCTTGCGACATGGTTGCTTAAGAAATGAGAAGCTCACTGCATCAGCTGGGGTAAAATAACTTGTTGCCATCCATGAAGTATTTATCCATTCCAACTACTTGCTTAGTTAAATCCAGGTGGTGACTTTTTGGGCAGGCAGTGTACATAGACATATCTTTGCAGTGTTTACAGTTCTCGATACGGTCTACCATGGAGTACTACAGTTCATTGCAGATCTTAAACTGCAAACCATATGTTCAGGCTTGGGTTTATTTGTTTTGTTTGTTTGTTTGAATCCATCAGAGGACAAAAAAACAAACACTGGAATTTTCTGATCTATAAATCTATTCTTGTTCTGCTCCCAAGTTATCCACAGATTTATATCCATCAAAAAAGGGCTAGAACTTCCTGTCTTGGTTCCAGTGATCTAATCCTGTTATCTGTCCCTAATGTCCATACTGAACCTCGAAAGAAAGAATTTAAGAATGTCTGCCTGGAATAAACTGCAAAATATCATCAGAATCTTAAACAGCTACCATAAGAGCTTTAATAAAAGCAGATACATCAGTTGTAACTGTTATGTTTGACCAAATCTGTCTCCATTTAACATTTTATGATCATGCTGTTAAATCTTATGAGTCTTGGAATTTTAAACTTGTATTATTTTAAGTTGTGTTGTTCTATATCAGTTCCTTTCATATCTGTATGTATATTTGATTTTGTTTTCAGTGTATTGTTCTGTTTATTACTTCTGACTTGAGTTGCTTATCTTGGCAGGGACACTCTTGGAAGGTGGATTTCATAGTTGTATTTCCTGGTTAAATAAAGCTTTAATAAGAATAATGGGTTTTTTTGGTTTGTTGTTACTTAAATAAATTGCAGATTCATTTTTAGGAAATGTCCCAACTTCTCTGAAAGTGGAGCTTGAATTTACTGGCTCTGTGATACATCAATCTGCTGTGGAAGAAATCTCTCACTGAGTATCGTCTGATATTTTTGTTGCTCTGCACATGTTTGCTCGTTCTGAAACTTTCCAGAGAGCAGAAATGAATCTCATTTGCCATGTTAAAGATTTCAAAGGTGGCTCTGACACCACAACAGGAAGCAGTTGAGGGGGTAATAGATTCTGAAGATAGCATGAACTTTTTTGAGCTGAGGGGCTGTAGATGTTTTTATAAACTCTATCTCTCATCAAATTAGTCTCTTTCCCGGCTTATTTTCTGTTTTGTATATGAAGTAATACCACAGCACCACCTTAATGCATGAGACTGATTCTGATTAAATGACACCAGAGACAAACTTTTAGAAAGAAAATCCTACTGCTGAGACACAAACAGACGTCTCAGAGATGCATTTAAAAAACACACTTTGTTCAGATGCTCCAAGGAACAGAACAGACCTGATCTCATGTACAGCAGCAGATTAAGAGTTGAATGTCTCTAAGACTCTATTAATTAAACTCAATCTCTCAATATGTAGCCACCCAGGGAGCTAAATCTTATTTAATTATTGCCATACGTGCAGGCTGTTCAGAACATAACCCACCTGGGATGCCAGCGTTAACATTTTATGGTCTGGGGTGTTTTCTAAATAGCAACCGTTTTATCTGTAGTTTTCCTGTACATCATTAACTTCTATTGTAACCCAGCCAGGCCCCAGACAAGCACCATTTCCTTGAGGTGGGTGTAACTCTTCTTCTGGTGTATGTGCGTCAGACTTTGAAACAACACAGAAAAGAATGTAAATTTTGTAATTATGTCTAAACCAATGCCATGAATACCTACAAAATCTAAACACTGGTGAAAAACAAAGACATTTTTATCCCATTCTGGAGTTTTTCTTTCAAATAAAAGAAAAATTGACATTACAAATGTAGAATTACAGAAATTGAAGATGGTTGTAGCAGCGTAGAAGGAGGGAAAAAGATGACACATTCAACGGGAGTGCAGAAGGGTAACTGCAATAATTACAGCTCTGTGATAGTGCTCTAAACCTTGGGAGACAAAACATTCAGCTGAGTGGCCTTACCATCTGGGTCCTCTGCTGGCTGAATGCTCATGTAAGGCTCGCCCTTGTCCAGTCTGGACTGCCTCTGACGGCTCTCCTCCTCCAGAGCTGCCTCGGCCCGGCTTTTTGCATTCACATAGGCCAGGTAGGCTGGCGAGTTGTGATAGGCCTTCATGCTCTCATTATACTCAATCTACAGTGGAAAAGATGGCAGGAATGACGAGGAAACAGAGCAGGCAAGCAGACACAACATGTGAACCCTTGTTTCTATCAGCTACAACAAGATATGGAAAAGAGGTTAACTCAGGACTGTTAGAAAGGAAGGAATGATGACTGGAGGGACCCACAACTGGTGGGGACACAGCTGCTGGTCACCCATTAGTAAAACCCCATAAACACTCCCCTTGTAAAACAACCAACCTTCTCTGCTTCGTAGTCATTCAAATAATCCTGTTTCTCCTCATCAGTGAGGTCCCTCCACATGCCACCGATTATCTTCCCAATTTCCCATAGCTTCAGATCAGGATTGGAGGCTTTTACTTGATCCCAAACCTGGTGATGAGAACCAGACATGGGTGTGGGGTTGGGTTGGGTTGGAGGGGCTATACGTGGTTATCTCTTTGCAGAGAGGTCACAAACCAGAGGAGGCCGTGTGCTTTAAGCTCCATCTCCAAAGCTGATAAATCCCACTATGATGATGTTGACAGCCCTACTTACGTTCTGGCTTCATACTTACCTCGCTGAACAACGAATAAGGTCTAGTACAAAATGTGCATCTTACTCTGAACTCACAGGATAACTTCAAATCAAAGCATTGCTGATTTTTTAAACAGAGCACATGATGATGCAAAAGGCAGCGATTTCACAATGTACGTACCTTTCGACTGTATCTCATGTATGGCATCAGTGGCTTATCAGGAGGCTTGGGTGGCTTTGGGATATTTATTCCAGAGGAATTCTAGTAAAGAAAGAGTAAGAGTCATCTTGAGGCATGGCCGCATTTAAGTATCTATGCAACTGTTTGAACTCGACTTCTAACAAGGGAGATGAGACTTGAGACACGCCACCTCAGTTGCCATGATTTAATTAATGACAGTTTAAGGGAGGATTTATGCTCTCGCGGCGTCTGCGTGCGGTTGGTTATGGCGTAGCTGACGCTGGTGAGTTTGTTCTCGCCTAGCGTAGCTACGCCGAGCCTATGGTTACGCAGACGCTGCGCAAGCATAAATCCGTCTTAAGGCCATATATGTCAGGTCTACAGGGAACACTGAAACAGTGCTGACTGTGGGAAAGAAAAAAAAAATCACTTAAGCTGAGATTTGCTCACTGAAAGACCTTATGTCTTTATCTGAGTCAGCCAACCGCAGCTTGCATGCAGGGACCAAATTACTGCTCAGCAGCCACAGCCATGCCAAGCAGCGAGTCTGGAACGCCATGGCAACACTGAAGACATGGGTCACTTCACATGGCTATCAGGAAAGCAGACTCTGAAAGGCAGGTAGTGTTTGAACAGACACTGATGGACACACTTCTTGTCTAAACTCGGTGCAGGCGGCCAAGGGAGTTTAGGATGACATGCATTTCAGATTCAGTCTCAGTGAAGAAACATTGTAGACCTCTCACACCGACTACTCTACAGTGTCTCCTTTTTGCAAGGAGGAAATACAAAAATACTTCTACTCTCATTCACTTGCACAAAAAATAAGCTGCAAAGCTATTAATCATTATACTGGTACCTGTAGTCTCTATTTAACTGAGTGAAGCGAATAGCTAATGACCAGGTCCTGTGGCTGCAAAACAAGCCCTGATCATCAGCTCTCCACCACCGTGCTTGACAGTTGGTATGAGGTGTTTGTACTGATAAGATTATTTAGTCTTTTTCTAATTGTATTATCATGAACTTCAACATTGATCATGCTAAATGAAGTCTAGGGAGTCTTAGATGTAACTCTTGGGTTGTTTGCAGTTTCTTTGAGCATTGCACAGCCTGACCTTGGGCTAAACTTGTTGGGATGTCCAATCCTGGGAAGACTGAAAGCAGTCTTGAATGTTTTCCACTTATAAGTAATCTCTCTCTCTGCAGAATGATGGACTCCAAATAATTTGGAAATTACCCCATAACCCTTCCTGGATTAATGGGTAGCAAAAACAGCTTCTTTTAGATCATTTCTGACATGTTTCCTTCTCGGCATTGTGTTAAAACATCTGAATGTACCAGCAAATGTAGTTTTTTGTTTTCACAAACTGCTTCAGCACTTTTTAAATAAATAAATAAATAACAGCAGGTAATATTTAATGTTTTGTTTTCGTGTTCTTTTTCCTCTACAGTTAGATTTAACACATTTTAAGACCTAGTAAGAAGCAGCTGATTATTTTTATTATGTCCTGATATGTATAAGTTGTAGTTTCTATATCACATGAGTGTATATTCATTTATTTTGTTTTCTCCATGTTAATATTCATACCGTTACCCGACTGTTGCTGCTTTGGCTCCCTCCCAGTCTGTAGTTGTTGTAGGCCAGATGGCTGTATGGGTTGTACCCCACAAACCCAGTGGTGTTGGGTAGTTGCTGATGGAAACAAATGAGACAGAAACACGAATGAAAAATAGCATAAAAGAAGGAAGGCAAAAGCTCAAGACCAAAAAATGTAATAAATTAACTAAAAGAACTCAAGACACCAATGAAAAATATGGGTAAATGCAAGATTTGATGAAGCTGCATTCATGCTTGGGCTAAAGGAAAAAACTGTGCAACAGCACTTCAGTCTGTATGACTACTGCAGGTTGTAGACTTTAAACATGATTTGCTGTAAAATGATGTTCTGTAAAACACAAACATAATGGAAATTAAGCCACCAAACAGCAACATAAGCTAAAACGGAGTACTTGGATAATATTTGGTGCTACATGTAGGAATACTTACAGTTGTGGGTGCGGGAGGAGGCGGAGGAGCATAGGATGGTCTCTCTGTTGTGAAAGAAAATATCAGCATCAGTCCAGTGATGCCGACAATCAACAACTCCCACCGGCTTCCAACCACTCCCAATAATCTCTACAAAAAATGTTTTCTTTCAGTTTAAGACATCAGTCAGACCAAATCACTGAAATGACTTATTAGCTACACTTTGGGCAGGTAGCAAATGAATATAAATTTTAATATTGAAACATACACAGAAATTAGCTTTACAAATGCTCATTAACACACTCCCAATTCCTTACTTGACATTTTTGCAGTAAGGGGTTGTTTCAGTCTATCCCAGTCATTGGATCTGTAACAGACAACATTTGAAGAATGACAGGATTTTATGTTTTGCTGATGAGTAGAAATGTGTTAGAGATGGATGCTTAGAAAACACAAAACAGAGAGAGGACACAGATGTTGAGGCGTTCCCAGGCCAGCTGAGAGATGTAGTCCCTCCACCATGTCCTCGGCCTTCCCCGGGACCTCCTCGCGGTGGGACGTGGCTGGAACACCTCTCCAGGGAGGCGTCCAGGAGGCATCCTGAGCAGATGGCCGAGCCACCTCATCTGGCTCCTCTCGATGCGGAGGAGCAATAACTACTCTGAGCTCCTCCCGGATCACCGAGCTTCTCACCCTATCTCTAAGGGAGAGTCCGGCCACCCTGCGGAGAAAACTCATTTTGGCCGCTTGTATTCGCGATCACGTTCTTTCGATCACTACCCACAGCTCGTGACCATAGGTGAGGGTAGGAAGGTAGATCGACCGGTAAATCAAGAGCTTTGGTTTGTTTCACTAATATCCAATAAACCCATGAAAGACCCCTTAGGTCCCTTTTCTTTAGCTCACGCTCTTTATTGTGTGAATTATGAGCCCATACAACCACTAAATATTCTGTGGCAAACATAATTATCTGTGGCACATCTCCACACACTCTCTCACACACATATTGTTTAGAGGCAGCGCTACTCTTCCTCGCTTCAGGCACATGCTGATCACCACGAACCCTCCAGCTGATCCGATGTAGGGTCAACTCAACCAGGAAGGAAGAGGAGGAGGAAGCTCTTAATTTGATACTTTTTATCATCAAAACATCTCAAAGTCAGCTGAGAAACACAAGCTAATTTGTTTCCAAACAAGTTTACAAATGCTGCTCGCTTGTTACCAACTTTTAATGCACAGATGTTGGTGCTGATCATTTTTATTATTCATTTATTGAAACATTGATTATGGACTAAATGTGCTATCTTGAATCATTTATAACACAACCATTTTATGAGGTTACTTCATTACAAGACATAAAACAAAACTCATGTCAACATTTGTTGTTTCAGCTGGGTTAATATCAAATATGAAATCCAGACATGAATTATTTTACTCAATTACTCAATTTGTGAGCCATGATAACTCTTAGATTTATTTAGTTGCACACTTACTTAATTAAATTTTTTATTTTATTTATTCTAAGTTCATCCTTCCCATTTTTTAAATTTTTATATTTCATACATTCATTTATCTTATTTGATTTTTTATAGTATTTCTTATTTGATCTCATTTTATTTAACTTTATTTATTTTATTTAACTATTTCTTTCATTCTATTTATTTTGTTTTGACTCAGTTTTTATAATTTTGAATTTTAATTCCCTTTTTTTACTTTCATTTTATTTTTTATTCTATTTTACCTGATTTATTTCCTTTTAAGTTTATTTATTTAGGTCCCATAGCCTAAATAATAGTGAGGTTAAGATAAGATAAGATAAGATAAGATAAGATAAGATAAGATAAGATAAGATAAGATAACTTTATTAATCCCGAGGGGGGAAACTACATAGGTTGTGTGGCGCAGAGAATCACAGGATTCTCTCTGCACCGTATCACTTTAGTACTTTGAAGTTGGGTTGTACAAGGTTTCTACAATGTGTGGTTTCAACAACAAAACATAATGTCCAACGAGCTTTAGAGAATACCAACTCCACCGTCTCAAGTGGTGTTGCACCTTCAGTCTATTTTCATTATGTGAACAAACTTTATGGACTGATTAGGATTTTTTTCAGAACGTAATGCCGTACAATGGCATTGTTCATCAGAGAGATGTGGAAACATATTGGATGTAGAAATAGTAACAGTGCCATTTCACTGCGACTGCACAGTGCACATGCTTGCACTTTTAACAAGAAGGCAGAGGATTTGTTCAGAATTGTCGATGTTCCAGTTTAAAGCCGATGCACAAAAGAAGAACAAAAAGCAACATAAAATAATAATAATCAAGTTTTTGCATTTATACTGAATCACCTATTGTAAAGTAAAAGGGAAGACCTTAAAGAGAATTATCACACAACTCTACTGTTCCTTTGTTATGTGGTTTGGACATTAAGAGAAATGTTTGGTCGTGCACCTCTTCCGTTTTGGTAACAAAAGACTCAGTGTCCCTGTAGTGATTTATGCCATTTAGACGGAAGCCTCATGTACACACTGTAGCCAGGTAGGTTATTTGTTTTCATGGATTCAGAACATAGACACTTATCCTCCCTTGGATCAGTTTGGCCTGATTCAGTTTACCACACCTCCTTTTGTTTTATATCAAACTGGAAATGTCAGAAGCCTCACTGTGAACTTTATTCTCGGGTTGGATGGTGTGATCTGGCAACACATCAGCGTACACAATAGTACAGATTCATTTACAAAGGCTGGTTCAACTCTGTATCTGTTCAAAATTCCTTAATATTGCTTGCAATAAATTCTTATCTAGTAAAGCACCTCTCTGCCAACAAAGAAAGAGAAGGAACTACACCTTCTGAGTAGCCTTTTTAGTGTCTGTTAGTAATTTATTCTAGTAGTTTTACATTTCATATCTAATATTTAGTTTATTCTAAATAATAGAACATGCAGGTAACATTTTAATTCTATCATAGGGAAATATCTGAACATAAGAAAGAAGAGAAAGTAATAATAGTTACTTTCCCTGGTAACTAGTTACTTTTATAATGCTGAAACTCAGACACTAACTTAGTTATAATATTTGGAGAAGAAACGACTAACTAAAACTAATTAGGTTTTTCAGTAATGTGCCAAACAATGTTCATCACTCATCTGGTGTCCATGTGACAGAATGAACTGACCTTGTTAAAAGCTGTGGGTCTATACACTTCTCCGAAGCCGCTTACCGTTGGTGAAATGAGACAGCCGGTGAGAATTTCTTATAGCAGTAACATAGGACAATGACAGAAAGCCTAATGCTAATTTAATCATGTTATTAATAACAATGTTAAATTAATCATTTATCATTAGTTAATAATAATAATGATATAATAAATATATATAAAATGATTACATAATAGTATATTACAACATTTTGAAATATACAAATTTATAATAATTATAATTATTATATTAAAAAGAATTAATTTTAGTATAATTATACCACATTACTATTATTATTATATTAATTTACTAATAAATTAACACTGATTAATTATTGCTACATGATGTTTGAATCACTTAAACCTCTGAAGTGCCTAAGTTTTGCATATCATAACGTGAACACCAACTGAGCTGGCTCTAGCTTACTTTTTCAGCTAAAATACTGTGGTAAAATCTCGTTCTTTAATCTAGCTTTGACCACATGTCATATTGTCAACAGTCTCATTTTTAAATTTACCTCAGAGACCATCTCCTTTTTTTCCAGACGTTAGACATTTCATTAACCTCTTAAAAATACACAAATATCAATTATTACACAATATTAATGCCACAGTTTATCAAACAGTTTTGACACATTGGGGGGAATGTGCCACACACTCCGTGAGGCATCATCTACCCATCACCAGTTTCCCTAACCTTTAACTTGGCCTGGTTCAGTTTACCACACCTCCTTTTGTTTTATATCAAACTGGAAATGTCAGAAGCCTCACTGTGAACTTTATTCTCGGGTTGGATGGCGTGATCTGGCAACACATCAGCGTACACAATAGTACAGATTCATTTACAAAGGCCTTTGTACAGAGTGGGAAAATAGCATTTCAGTATTGTGCTCCTTCAGACTGGAACATGCAACAAAACATGTTACAAATTCAAAACCATGTCTTTCAAAATCCTTTTACATCTATACTGAAAGACCTGGAGATGCAATCATTGACCTGTCACTGCTTTTAGTTTCTTTTACACTGGTTGAGTTTCTTAGTTTGTTTCATTTTGTCTGTTTTTATTGTATGTATGTTTTTTGTGATTGTCTCGTTTTTGGGGTTGTGCTGGTGCTTTTCTGGGCCACTCCGAGGAAAAAAAAAAAAGGTCTGTGGTTTGAGGCTTTTATTGTTACTTTATATTGTTTTAATGTTTCACTTTGTGTAGAGCACTTTGTAGAAAGATTTGAAAGTGCACTGCAAATAAACTGAGAATAGACTTGATAAGCAAACTGACAGTAGTTGGGGTTACTGTTTAATATTCTTATGAAACCTGGAATCTCACTTTTCTGTTTCATTTGTGCTTCCACTGATACAGATCAATTCAAAACATAAATGGACTGCACATTGCAGGTTGCAAACTGGTGCCTAAATATCCAATATGATTTAGGACGGAAACCTTAAGAGTCTGAAGTCTAGCATTTTGAAGGGCGGGCCCCCACCGAGCCACCAGCTGGTGAGGGCCCCCTACGGTCAAATCAATGCTACGCCCCTGAGCGAAAGCAACAGTATCAGTGACAGCATGAATTGGAAGTCGAATAAAATACTCGTGGTTTTAGGCTTTCTTAGATTAGTTAGTAGCTCGTTAGTGGTTGTTTCTAGATAGTTAGGCTCTGACGGATATTTATCGTTTGACAAATGGACTAACCCTGGATGAATTTGCAAGCTAATGGCTAGCATTGATTCATGCTAGCTAGTAGCCGTTAATGCTAACTAAAATCATTTGGTGTTGCGTTCGCTAGTTTACAGCTAAAGCTAAATTTAACACAATGAGAGCTTGCTTTAACACAGATTATATAATTATAACCTTAAGTATTCTGTGAAGCTTTGATTGTTAATTGCCTATTTAACGTTAAAGGTGGTAATAACCAGCAAGCTAACTAGCCGAAAGCTTTAAAGAAGACAGATGAGATGTTGACGCATTGTCAAGTCAAAACTACACCCCCGCAGATTCAGAAATCCCCTAAAATACAGATAATGACAAACAGGCATGTATACAGAAATCATGGCCAGAAGACTCACCCTAAAACCTTCAGTCCCCACCACAGAGATGTGGCTCTTATATGGAAGGCTAACCACCTAGCTCAGACAAAAACAGCCCCCACAATAAACGAATGAAATGGGGTCCACTCGTATGATTCCTTTAGAATCTTCCAGAAATGCACCCCACCCTCTCCTGATTACAGCTGTGCCTTGGCTTGATGCTGATCGCCTCAAACTGTCAGTGCTACAGCTCTCATTAATTCATGTGACACTAGAAACATCTTTCTATTTAAGGGTGACCATTACGACAAAAATAATGCATCATAACGCAGCAGAGCTAAATGTGATCGCTCCATTTTTAAGCTTCAGACGTGCAACCTTGTTTCTCCTGTGTAAGTGTAAAAGTTTACTTATATTAACTAAAATAAACTATCCCCGTCAAAAATCTGCTGCATAATCACATCAGCTGTTTTGATGGCAGATATGTGCCTTGTTTTCTCATTACTGCATCAGTAATTTTTCTTTTTGTCCACTAAAGCCGCAGTTTCAGGTACAGACTACCTCAATTTTCTTAGATAAATTCTGTGTGTAATGATTTGCTTGGAGAAAAGGAGCGGAAAAACATTAAGCAAAGACAAACATGATTTTCTACTGCACTTATATTGTGGATTTCTGATAAAATATCATCTCTAATGTCCGTGCAGCTATTTGCTGCTAACACTCATTGATTTCATTATTTATACAAATTAATATTCTCAAATTGTAATTGCCAGAAAATATGTGACATGACTTCTTGTGTCAGCATATGTTAAGTTGTGTTATATATGCTTCGTAGGCTATAAGCTTTGGAGAAAATCAGCGTTGCCCTAGTCACTGGTCCCTTGTTGTTAGAACTGAAATACTTTGCATTCTTGTTCACATTGTTTGAGAACCGCCCAGGTCAACAGTTCTAATAGTGTGTTGCCTAAAGATAACAGTCCTAAGCCTGCAGGATGTACTCTGCATCTCTGTCCATTCAACCTGATCAGTACTTGTTTGGGACTTGTTAATTGATTGTGTTCATTGTGTCCCTGTTTCTCACTGTTTACACTGCACACTTGAGAGCTTATTTTTTTCTGCTTGACCTGTAGCCTGCAAAATATTCATCCAGACACTTATGTGATTTCATCTCCAGGTGTGATGCTTCACCACTTTTTCATCCGCCAGGCAGTGGCCATTGAGCTGTGTGCACGAGGCAGGGGTCAAAATCCACATGAGTTATGTACAGGACCTTGTGTAACATTGGACACCTGCAGTGGAGCGCATCTGAAGGTAGGGTGGAGGTTAAAGGCTTTCTTGAGCTACTGTAAGGTTTTACACAGACTGTCATAGAGGGCCTCCCAGGCACAGCTGTGGGACTGTGGATGCCCGTGCGCTGAGCACAGACATTTTGAATCACTCAGAGGAAAACCCATAAAGCAGTCTCAGACCCAGTTCTTAAGCCAGTAGAGCTCTTCAAAATAGAGTCAGGCAGTGGAACTAAGCAGACTTGAAAGTTTACTCTGGTGTGGTAGATAGTAGATAGATATTTTTAGAAGCTGCTGCTGTCAGGATTATTGGGATGTATCTTTTCAGAGGTTATCCTTACGCAAGTCCCTTGAGTTATATCAGTAACCTTTTATCTAATCAGCTTTTACATTAGACCCAATAAAACAATTATGAGTTGAAGAAAACACAGCAGAAATTAAAGGGACATGGAAAAGAAAATGAGCCTTTGAATCAGAACATAAAAACCAGATCTTAAAATAATCTCAATGCAACTTTAGATGAGCAACAGCATATGACATATTACACTGTGACCTTATTTATATAACAAGAACTTGGTCAAAAATGCAGAATCAGCATGTGGAAAACTAAGTTCATCCTGTTTCACTGTTTCCAAGTTTTAGCAACAGCCTGGTGCTTTAATCAAATCTTGATTGATTGATCATCATTAGTATGAGTCCATAAGTTTTATCAGTTTGCTGCATTCAGGTGTATGTTAACACAATGCCAAGGAGGAAAGACATCTGCAATGATCTTAGAATATAGTGAAGCGTTACATTCAACAAGACATACCACTCTTCCCAGGAGTGGACGTCCCAACAAGTTCAGCCCAAAGTCAGACCGTGCAATGCTCAGAGAAACTGCAATAAACCCAGGAGCTACATCTCAGACTCTGCAGGCCTCAATTAGCATGTAAAATGTTTGTGAAAGTCCAATTTAAAAGACAAGTATTAAACAAGTATGGCTTGTTTGAAAGGCCTGCAGGGAAAGCCTCTTCTTTCTATAAAGAATGCAAATGCAAAGCTGCATCTGAACCAGCCAATGCTTTGGGCTTGTGATCACTCAGTTGATCATGAACTCCTCTGTATATCAAAGTATTCTTCTGTCTTACAACTGAAGGGATTTCTTCAAGGTATTGCTGCTAAAGGTGGTTCTACAAGCAGCTGAATGATAAGGTATACTTAAAATGCCTACACATTACTTCTGCTTTTTGACTTTATGCATTTTTTTAAATATAAATAACAATGTAATATGTCACGTGTTGTTATGTTCATTTTATTCTAAGACCTAATAAGGACAGGGTGTTTTTTATTATTATTATTTAATCATACATTAAACTTTATCACTAAAAGATGGATGTACTGTAGATGCACAGAAAATGTTAAGCATACACGCATAACACACCATTTTAGGCAAGGACCTTAAATGAAAATGTGTGGGGTAGGATAAGCTAGGACGGAAAAATATCTGGAAAAAACTACACCAAGATACAAGATAAGAGATGCTTTTTAAAGAACAACCTCATTAAAATGAGACTGCTAGAATAAGGCATAGAAAAATCGGCCTGTAAAACCATAAAACTATACTGAACTCAAATAAGAGTTAAATTAAGCAATGTGCAGGAGGACAAACTTTAAGTAACGTATGTGTGGTTAGTTAAAATCTTCCATTATTGCCATTGATATTATTCCCGCCACGAATAATCACACCAGCTGCAGTTTCTAAAGTGGTTTTATTGATGCATTACAATGAGTACACTTCCATCAGGTAGACATTAACAATATATATATATGATTATTTTATTGATTGAAACTATATTTCAGTTCTTTATTCACATGAGTGTTTGAGCATAACAATCTTGTTGTGGACCAGATACAAAGAATATCAGCTGTCATCAGCCCCAGTCCATTTGTATGCATGCAAACATTACTTCGTATCGTCTACACATGAACAGATAGTATAAAATGCAAACAAGAACAATCTATTCTCAAGAAATGCAATTACAGTTCAGTACATCAAAGTTAGATAAAGCAAATTACTATAGCTTAAATACACTGTTTATGCAGTTAAAAGGCCATTACACAATCAAAGCCAAAAACTTTCTGTTGTCTCTTACAAAGATTAAATCAGACATGAATGTGTTTAGCAAGAACTGTAAGTTAGGATTTCACTTGGATATTCTTTATGTGGAAGCATTCATGGCTTTATTTATCTATTTTTGTTTGTTTTTGTTTTTGTCTTTGGAACCATTTTTAGCATCTCTGGTATTTATTCTCCACCAGTCCATGCGTGTTTTGTTGAATCACATTTGGATAGTTTTTTTCCTAACCTTAAAACATCAAGTAAAACATAAAGTAAAGCTTTTTTTTCTGAATTATTTTGAATCAAACATTTACCTCAGTAGTTCAATTCCTTGCAACGTCCATGTGAATCTGACAGATATTAAACAGTATATGGCAGCAAAAAAGTCCAACATGCAGAAAAGATCCTTTTAATGAATTTACATTTTTGATTTGAATGTACCATCAGTTTGTACTAAGAATACTTTAGGGTGGAAAAAGGGTCTAAACTGTCAGATATGGGCCAGCCCATACCAGCTAGTTACTGAGAAAGAGCAACTTATTTTCTCACCTAATAATTATTTATTTCAGTGAACTTTTGTCCTAAAATGTGATAATCTCACTTTCTCATACTCTATTTATAAATGTGCATATGTCTGTATTTTAGGAAAGTTAAACCAAATTTACTGGTAAAAAGTATGCAAAAATCAGCCCTATTCATTTTAAATATTTCCATGCCTATTTTGTTGGCTTTTTTTCTTTTTTAGGTGTGTGCCTCCACATAATGTATTGGATTTAAAAAGTAATTTAATTGTTAAATGGCACTGAGGTAAAATAAAAATAGTGGAAACTAAAAGCAAGAACAGGGTAAAATGTTATCATGTGTCAGTAGCTGTGAGTATTCTGCTTTAATATTTGTATATTTTACGATGCACATAAATGCTTTGCTAAGCTGGCGTGAAAGGGAACGTATCACGAAAAAAATCTCTTTTTCTCTGCTGGATAGGGTATATTTGAGTACATGAAGAGATACCAGCTCAACATAATCTGACGCTGTCACTCCACACGTCTTCAACATTAAAATCCCGCTGTAGTTGGCAAACTTTAGAGGTGGTGAAGTGAAACTCTTCTGGCCTTACTTATTACTTTGCTATTAATTGCTAATTTTCTCAGCAGTTATAAAGTTCACCTAAATCATGTAGTTAACATAATCCACAGCAAATACCTGGTTTAATCTTTTATATCCCAACTTGGCAGCCTGACTTCCTATTGTGCCAACAACAGCTTTGCCTGTTGTAAAAGAAATCTTGATACAAAAATAGAGGAGATTTGAAACAATTTTGCAAATCTTGCAGTTGTACGAAGATGAAAAGGATGTTACTCACTAGCTGTTTCTATTCAGCTGGCAAAAAAAAACTACATGACTGACATCTTTCAAGATATGACATAATATCCCAGATATCTCCTGGAATTAAAATAATTTCTGAAGAGTTATCTCAATTTTCCTTTTCTGAATGTCACAGTTTTTATTCATAAGAAGGTTTGTTTGTATTTCGGGACAACTGCTTCTACTGAATTACACTAGTATTGCAGTCACCCTCTGGTGACACATTATAGCCTAGTTTGTTTGCATTAAACCAGTCTGTGAGATTATGACTGGTTTCCTTTTCTTTTTAATGGCTTTTTAAAAGAATACTTCAGATTTGCGTTATTGGTGAATATAGACCCAAAATTCAGTGAAACATTGCCCACATGAGCAACATTTTAATGTTTGACTGAAAAAGCTGGACCGAACACAGTGGACTGGACTAACAGTGAGGCCCAGGGTATGTAGAGCTGATATGTCAGAGGAGTCCCACCAGGATTTTGGTGGCTACTACAAGTACATCACTGCAGAATTTATATGTGCAGTGCTTTGTTTTAACAATTTAAGACAGAACCTATGACAAGACTGAACCTTAAACATGTCAGTAGCTGAACTGTAGAGGAAAGAAACAAAAGTGCAAATATTTGCAGTTTGCTGTGTGGTGGTCTGAGCTTGGCTTGCTTTGTATGCTAGTGTGTGCTCTCTGGCTACTTGTGATGTATGATGAATGTAAAGCGCTTTGGGTATCATTCCAGGTAGAGTAAAGCTTACTGTATCCTCTCTTAAATGCATGCATCATGCTTCATGAATTATTGAAATTGTTTTTTTGTCCAACATCTACTTTTGGGTGGTAGCTGGATGCTGGATGAGAGATCTCAACTAAAGCACGACTCAGAAGAAGCAAGGGGTGGAGTCGAGGGGCTAACTCTAGTCCATTAACAGCCTGTTTTGAACAGGGTTGTAAAGACAGGACTATTTTGACCAAATCATGTCAGAAATTTAATTGAAACAGGAAATCGTGTAATCTTGTAAAAAAAAAAAAAAAAAAAGCCATGATATTTATGTCATTTATTGTATTTATTTGCAATCAAACTTCCCCTTCAAAGCTTTTTGTGTGATTTTTGTCCCTCTTCCCTTGAAGTTCAGACTCAAACTGACAAAATGACTAACAGAATAAATCCTTTCTTGATTCAACAATAATCAAAGTCTACCGTGAAGCAGGTAAGTGTGAGCTGTCATCAGCATGATAAACTCACTCCAACAATGGCCTCAAATGAGCAGCTATGGACTATGGACTATGAGCAGCATCTAAAATAAAAGTATGTGATGAGTAGGTACGCCCGTTGCATTAGTATTATACAACTTTAGTCATGATTATGATACCCAGCAGATATCTGGCAAAGGAGTTTTAAGTTTTCAACATGGTGCTTGTGGTACATTTACTGCCACATCAGTCGCTCATTCAAAGCTTTATGTTAGCTAAAAGTTGCTCTGTTGCCATGAGCTTAATCATTAGAAGTGATTCTACTCTGTTTCTATTTCAACACACATTCTGCCTGCAGCTCACAACACTAGCCAATGAAACATCAAGCCAGTCAGCTGCAGATAGTTAAACGCTAATATGGGATTTTGACAACACAGAGGACACAAATAGAAAAGCCAAGTGTAGATAGTTGCACCAATGTGAGGGATCCTCACTTGTCAATGCTACTCGTCCCACTTCAGTTTGAATCCTAAACAAAAAGTGCAGAGACCATTTTTGTTTTGTATGTTGGCACAATCTGTATGTAGCACCAAAAAGTTCTGCCAAGTAGTTTGTATGGAGAGAAACCTTGTATGTCAGGGCATCTTCATACAAGCACAAGAGTCATACTGGCATCTTAGCACCAGCTGGAGAAACAAGATTACCCTATCAGCAGTGTCCAGAGTTTTCAGCCCAGCTACTCTGCCAGTGCTTTTTGCTACAGAGGACTCTCCAGCAGAGAGAGGGAATGTAGACTTAACCACTGGGTGATGAAGCAAATCTGGTCTGGACACTTACATTTACAGATTTTTAAACTAACCTCACTTTCTCTTTGGTGCTCATGTTGTGAAAAGCTATGGCTTATCATTTGGTAACACAGGACAGGGTGTTGTTGCAATCCTTTCTAATCCTTTTATCTGTTTTCATACGTTCTTTTGTCATCCCATGTATTATTGCTTCTCTGGTATTGTCACTGAGCAAACACATTATATGGTTTGCTTTAACCTTCTTAGCAAACAGGTCGAGTTTGCAAAATAGAGAATAGTTGGATAAGAAACACAATTTACAATAAAAATGACATTAGATGTTGAAAGGCTAGAATATAATTCTTTGAATGACAATCTTCCTGGATTGTTCTGATACGATCATTCCAACTGCTCTAGTGCTCCAGAAAGAATCAAATACTAACAGCTCCTGTAATACCGCAGCTCTAATTATTTAGTGGAGTGAATGCATTTTTCTAGTCACTATGCTGAAGAAGTTAGACTAGAATAAAACCACAGACTCCACATTCTTGCACAAATCACAACTAGAACAGCCATCTGTGGGAGCGTGTGTGTGTTTTTTTTTTTTTCTGCCACCTGGTACTTTAAAGCGCACATGTTTAAAGACGGTCTGTCTCAAGTTCGTATATTAGGAACAAAACACAACAAGTGCTCAAAAGACTCAAATCGCATATGCTCACACACAGAGAAACAAAACAGCAAGAACTCAGTTCAATGGTCTTCTTTTTGTTGTACAAGCTCAAGTACCGCTGGCCTCAGATAGAGTGAGGCTGAAGGAGGAAGTTCTTTAGTCATGAAGTTCTACAAACAAGCACCAGTAGAATTCAGCTGGTCTTGTAACCCGGACTGCTTATCCCTCCTTCTCAGTCACGCAGCGTAGCAGTCATTAACTGGTGGCAATCCAGTTCCCCTCGCATCTCCAGCGGTCCCTGCAGCCTCAAGCCTGTCTTCTGGTCCACACACCAGCACTTCCCCCGCTGGCCGTCACGTGCAGGGTGGCACTGCAGGCGTAAAGAAATGAATTATGTTGTGGCAGAAGTTTTGTGTTATCACAGATGTTTTACAATGTTCAAAAACAAACAGAAGTGAGATATTTTCTTCCACAGAAGACGTTTGTAGTTCAGGCTTTTCTTCCTGTACTTGATGACATAATTGCTGCTTTCACACGTGCACTAGAGATCTGTTATGTTTTAGAGAGGCTCTGAAATGGTGGCATGTGAAAACAAAAATGTCCACAACACTTTCTGGACTATATGCAAAGAATTTTACATTAAACACCAAATAAAAAATCTGGAACATGTACAAAACTTTTAGCAAAAAATATTCTATCTCACAGAAAACTGACCCCGGATAAGAAAATGGACTAGTGGATGGATATTAGCAGTGTACTGACTCACATGCAAACAATGTTGCTGGAAACATGTAGCAGATCCATGAAATGTTGTGCATGACTTTTTGTACAATATTCTACAAACAATTAATGAGAATACATTGTTTAGAATCACAATTTCTTCTTATCAATACTATTATTGTATGTAAAAAGATAATAGGAGAATAGAATGATACTTTCATTCATGTACCCAAGAATCCATGTTCAGGTTGCATTCAAAGTGATCTGATTATGTAAAAAAAATAAATAAATAAAAACTACACACTCACATGCATTAAATAATAGTGAAATTAAAATAAAGATATGAAAAAGATGTATGCATTAGAAAACGTCTCTTGTGCCTTTATTTTGTTGTTCTGGAACCAGAAACGTTGTGCAGACATCACGACAAAGCTTCACCTTCATTGGGCTTCACCAAAGTTATTTTATTTTCTGTATTATTGTTGATGTTATTTTATATTGTTTACAACCAAACAAAGCTTAAATTTAAATTTCTCAGTTCTGCCGTTTTCACTTTAAGAAAAAATGTTTTGTTTGACAAAAATCTTTGTACTTTGTTTTATTATAATCATAATCATGATCAATAATTAAAAGTAAAATCATTAAAAGATTTTTAAATTTAAAAAGTATCAATATCGGTATGGGTATTGGCAGTATGGGTATCAGCAGTATGGATATCAACGATACTTTCCCCGGATTTACTTGGTATCGGATCGATACCAAATTTGCAGTGTCACCCAGCCTTTCTGTCTGCATGAACATATGAGTTCTGCTGACTTTCCTGCTCTTTCTGCTGACTCCCTGGTATTGTAAATAGCCTTGTCTGGCGAAATAGTGAATGACAATGAACTTGACATAACTATCAATAACGGTACAATAATGAAGCATGTTAGTAGCTCCACCCTAACCGTACACTACCGGTCTGCTATGGACCTACAACTGATGGGGACCCAGAGATGGCATGGTTAGATTCAGTTTTATGGACCCTCTTATAATAAAAAAAAATAAATAACCCCAGACAGAGTCAAAGGTTAGTCACAAAAATAAATACATTCATTTAAAAAAGTAAATTTTCCTCTTTTTTAGGATTATAACTGTAGTTTTAGTCTGTATATTGTAGTTACTGTGCGGAGCCCCCCCCCCCCATACACACACACATCCCTGATCAGAACCCCCCAAAAACAACTCTCAGTTTAACCCCTGCTGATGCTGTACCTTGAGAGAAAGCAAGGTAAAAGAGTGCAAATATGTGATTTACATTTATCAGTTGCACACAAAAACAATTCTAAAGGAATGTAAATATTGCTCTAAGTGAATTGGATGAGTAAATAAGCAACATAATCTAGTGACATGCCCAACATTCCCTAAAATTACTTAAAAATCAGTTTTGAAGCACTGCTTTCAACAGCATGTGTTGTGTTTGAACATTTTCCAAAATTATTTAGTTTCAAAAAGCCTCCAAGAAAGACCAATTAAGAATCTCAGAGCAACCCTGCCTTGAAATGATTCCCAGTTGTCCCTAATGACCTGTGTTTTACTTCCCGATGGGTTTTTATCACAGTTCAGCTTTAGTTAAACAGTAAACAGATGCCTGAGAATCTGAGCACGCAGAGATACTTTACCCACGTTACACAATCGACATAGCTCAGACGTTTGGTGCCTCTGCAGTCTTTTGTTTTATCACCGACTCTGCGTCTGCAGCTTAGAGTGGCCTTATCTCTTGTTTTTTATGATCTCTGATTCCCTCACTCTTATCTGCATGTTTGCTCAACCTCGCAAAAGCAGAAAAACACAAAAAAGTAACTGCATCCAAAGGCTAATTGCATCCATCACAGCAACGACATGATGACTGTATAACAGCTAAGGGTGTGAACTGCTTAGTATATCACTGAAAGTAAATCACTGTGAGCTTGGAAAAACAAGGTTCTGGCTTCACTGTGACAGTCTGTTTGGAGACATTTTTATTGATCTTGAACCAGTAAGACAGTACGTCGTCATCTGCTGGCGTGTTTGGTCTGCAGATTGCCGATGTTGTCTGAAAGGAATTGTTTGAAGTTTAAAGATAGGCATTTTTATTTGTATTGGCGTGACAATGGGGACTTACAGTTCACCAGCAGCAGACATGGCCAAGCAGTGGTCTGCTCAGTGCTTCAGGAAAGTTTAGAGTGAGTGTGCGCTCCGAGTCACAGACCTGTTTCGGGTGGAAATCTCCATTCTTGTCACAGTTGGGTATGGGGATCGTGAATAGGTCGTCATGAGTGCGGGAGTTTGATGACAATCTGTCCAATGCTCTCTGGAGCTCAGCACGGCACGGGGCCTGCAGGAGAAACAAGTTTTGATTTGGTAATTTACACATTTACCCAAAACACTACTTAACACACCCTACTGAAAGTTGGGATGCAGTGTAAATTTGAAATAAATAAAAATAAAAAGGTAATGCTTTGCAGATAAAGTACAGAAAATAAAGACATAATGTCAAATGTTGGAGTTGAAGATGACTTTGACCTTGATGAATGTGCTTGAGAACAAGATTGATGGGGGAACGCCTACCACGCTGTTGCATCAGCTCTTCTTTCAGCAGCACTAAGTGTTTAGAAACCAGGGAGACTAACTGCTGTAGTTTTGAAACTAAAATATTTTCCCGTTTTGACTTGATAAAGCTGCTTAACAGTTTGATGCCTCCTTTGTTGTATTCATGGCTTTATACTGCTCCAAATGTTTTCAGTGGGTGCTGGCAGGCCCGTTTAGTTCACGGACTTATCTTCTGTGGATCCATGCTGCAGATGTGGGTTTTTTTTGTTTAATCACAGAACTTTGTTTGAGATGCCACTAATTTGCTTTTATATTGGCTGGAAATGGAATATGTGAAATGACTTATAGAAACATGTGCAAACAGAATCTGTGTTATTGTTAAACTTATCAATGAATTTAAGTTGTTTTGAGATGTCCTAGTGTGTTAGTTTTACATGTGTTAAAAATCAATTTGAGCAGTATTTTTTAACCAGTAAAATGCCTCACTTTTAACATTTGATGGGTTTTGCACATACATTGCTTTTCTGATCTTCTCTGTCAGCTGATCGGCTTTTCTAGTTCGCTCTTGTTGTGTTTGTTTACCATTCAGCTGAGGAGGAAACTAGCAGTCTGTGGTTCAGTCTGGCACATATTTACCAAAAAGTATTGTTTTTAGATGTGCTAGAAAAAGTAAGCTGAATTTACCAGTCTCGAGTCAGTCAGACCTATCTTACTGTCAGGTGAAGCTGGACAATAAAAAATGTTGGCAGCCTATTTCAATCAGATGTTTTTATTTATTTCACATAACTTTCAGTATTAATGAGGTTTACTAGTGAAACAGCTGTAAAATCTACTAGTCATCAGACAGCCATGCACACATCTATGAAGATAGATCAGGTTCAGATATATAGTGAGAGTTAAGAGTCTTCTAAATCCTTGGTGCTCTGCAGATGTTGGAGACAGAGGTCTGATTATTTACAGGGCCATGAATGAGAAATTGTGAACAGGTTCTAAAATACAAATCAGAGCAGGACCATTCACTAACAAAATAGCTGACAGGTGGTAGAAAGCGTTTATACTTCAGTTTTGCAGGGGCGAGTCTAGAAAGATTTGATGGGGGCCGGGCACGGGCACTGACCAGGAAAAGGGGGACACAAATGAGATTTGAGATTTGACCCACAAATTGTAGGTCTTGATTTTATGTAATGTTGCACTAATAATTACAACTAAAGTGATCATCTAATGTTAAAAAATCCCAAGTGAGCATTGCCTCTTTTCGTTGATACAATACAGTAAAAACAGGCATATTTCAGGCATAGTCACGAATAGCGATTAATCATGATTAAAGAATTTGAATTTTCTCTCCATAATGTCTTGCGTTGGGCTTTAAAGGTTAAAAATGATCAAAATTGTGACTCCAGAGTCCTAAACTAAATAATTAAACTACTATAAATTGGCTAAAACATAATTTCTCCAGCTCAACACTGAGAAGCTGAAGATCCCAACTTTAAGCTTTGGGTTAGTTGTAATTTGGTCAGATTGCAGGTGTGGATCAATATGCAACATCACACAGGCGTTACTTTCACACCTGTGACATGTACAAACACTTATGCTTTGTTTGTGCAAATAGTCTCACCTGCATCATCTTTACAAGCCAACCAATGGTTGGGTGTAAAAGGGTGGTTTCAATTTTTTTTTAAACAGTCAAACTGTTTTTCTGTATTCCCAGAAATAAAAAACTAAAAATGTGTAATGTCTTAAAATGATTTTTGGATGAGGGTCTCTGTTAAATCTGCACTTGTGAATTCATCTGGCATGTTACTCTTTTAAATGAATGTTTTGCATCATGTGCCTGGTCCTGATTTATGAAGATGTTATGATCCTTCTCTTGCCAGTATTGAAATAGCAGATTGCATGCTGATGTCATTGTGCACCTGACTTTATTCCACAAGGCTGTAATTAAATTTTATGGTCAGTAAATAACTAATTTGTATAATTTATAACCTGACTGTTGCGCTCGTGACTTTGGACCTGTAAAACCTTAATGTGAAACACCTGCTGAGGCTGAGGCATGTGCTGAAACACAGATTGTCTGAGTTTGTTGTTTTCTGTGGAAACAATAAAATATCAGACAATCATTCCTCTTACCAGCACTAGCTTGGTTTCCTCCCTGCCAGAGTTGCTTCTCTGATTTGTAGATTTTGGAGGGTGTCGGGCCAAGGTCTTCTGTATGCAGCGTTTGTCCTGTGGACTGCACCGGATGTTGCTGTTGTTCGGGTGTTCAAGGATGATCTCCTCCTGTCTGTCCGTTGCTAAAAGACAATGAATGTTGAGGCATTAGTTTAGGTCACGATAAAGAAAGTAGATCATGTATTAATTCAAAGGTTCTCGGATCAGGATATGATAAAAAAATTATCTGGTCCTTATCTTAAAGTTAGGTAAATGCAACCTTATGGCATATAAGCGTGTTAAGACAACATGTGGAACCACCCTTGATAACTCAAAGAATGTTTTCAGTACAACGTTATTAATCGGGCTGCACAGTGGTGTGGTGGTTAGCACCGCAGCCTCAGAGCAAAGGGTCACTAGTTCGAGCCTTGGCAGGGGGGGAAAGTTCAAACAGTGAAGTCTGTGTGAAGTTTGCTTATTCTCCCCGAGTATGCGTGGATTTTCTTTCTGGGTACTCCAGCTTCCTCCCACCATCCAAAGACATGCATGTTAGGTTAGGTTAGGTTAATTGATCAACCTAGATTCTCCATAGGAGTGGGTGTGAATGGTTGTTTGTCTCTGTGTTGATCATGTGATGGACAGGTGACTGGTCCAGGGTGTACCCCGCCTCTCACCTTCCCCGTGACCCTTCATTAGACAAAGTGGTATAGATAATGGATGGATGGACATTATCAGTCTTTCACATCATTACTGAGGAATTTTTGGTCCACTCTTCCTTACACGTTGCTTCAGTTCATTGCACAACTATCTTTAGTTCTTAATCTCTCTTAAGGACATTGTCCCAGAAGTCTTGTGGTTTATTCAGATGCAGCTTTGCAAACCTAAGCCATGGTGCCACGTTCTTTTTAGAGAAAAGAGGCTTTCATCTGCAACCCTTCCAGACAGTCTATACTTGTTTAGTCTTTTTCTAATTGTACTGTCATGAACTTTTAACATGACATGAACATTTAAAATGCTAACTGAGGCCTGGAGAGTCTGAGATGAAGCTTTTTTTTCTCTACGTTTCTCTGAGTATTTCACACTGTGACTTTGGGACATCCAATCCTGGGAAGATTGGCAGCTGCTTTGAATGTTTTACATAATTTTCTTCTGTGTAGAATGATGGACTCTGTGAACATTTTGGAAATGTCCAAGCGGTAATCTCTGGTAATAAACTGTGAAGCCTATATGCGGAAATGCAGAAAATTGCAGTTCACTGCTCATCCACTAGGGGCTGGCTCCAAAACAGAGTCAATCCCCATAGACTCCCATGTTAAAAAGACCAACTTCGCAGTAGAAATAAACATGTTTAAAGCCAAGTACAAAAATCCATTTTAGGATTAATAGGTCAAGTTTATCTTCATGGCAACTGTGAGGGGGGTGAATTTTCCTAACCCATCTGTTTGGATGTTATTTAATCTTGAAATCTGGCATATTTAAGAGTGTGTCCTTTTGACAGACAGGTATCAATATCCAATATCCAAGAGAGAGTGCAGCACAACTACAGTGTTAAGCTGACTAACAGCATGCCTTAGCTTTAGCCCACCTACCCCCGGTTGCTGGTTAGCTACTATTAGCTCTGGGTTAGCTCGGTTAGCTCTTAGCTACAGGCAGCTTGGAGTTTGATGGGCGTCATCCACCCCCACCTTCACAGTCTCCTCTCAGCTCCACCTCTTTGCCCATTTTTGGATTTTCAGGGAATTACAACACGCATGACGCTGCCAAGATTGCGACAGTGGGAACGCCCAATGAGCTTCAATTCAGCTCCTCAAAATCCTACACGCGACGTCACAGAGGCTCCATCCATCTTTTATATACAGTCTATGGAAATGTCCTTATAACCCTTCTCAGATTGATGAGCGGCAACAGTTGCTTCTCTAAGATCATTGCTGATGTCTTTCCTCCTTGGCAATGTGAATGGTTCTCACCAGAAGCTGAAATGCTGAAATGCAATCATCAAGGAATCAAATGGCTTGATTAGCAGCACCTGGCTGCTAGCGGCTCCATTACCTTCTAAGCACCGAAGTAGCAATATTGCACTGAGCAACATAACTGAACACGAATGAAACAGACCATATCTCCAGAAAGACTGCAACTATTTGCCTTTATTTCTGAACACTTCCAAGCTACAGCCTTTTGAATTCTTGACACAAAAATATAACATTTTCATTGGAAAATCTCTGGCGTCTTAAGGGTTAATTTCCATAGAGGAAGTAAGGGACTCCTCCCTCAGCCGCCACCTTACTGCGGTGGAGAAGTTTGCATGTCCTGACAATCCTAGGAGCTATGTTGTCAGAGGTTTTATGCCCCTGGTAGGGTCACCCATGGCAAACAGGTCTCTAGTGGAGGAATCAGATAAAACGCGGCTCAATAAACCCCTATGATGATGAAAAACTATGGACCCAAGTTTCCCTGCCCGGACGTGGGTCACCGAGGCCATCCCTCTGGAGCTAGGTCTGGAGGCAAGGCACAAAGGTGAGCGCCTGGTGGCCGGGCCTTTACCCATGAGGTCCGGTTGGCTCATCTCAAAAAGGTGACATAGGTCCGTCCCCCGTGGGCTCACCACCTGCAGAAGGGCGCTGATGTGAAGCCAAGTGGTGTTTTGTTATTGGACTTCTGTACTCATCATGGATTGTCCATAACAAACACCCTGTTCAAGCATAAGAGTGTCCACATGTGCACCTGGCACCAGGACACTCTAGACCACAGTTCGATGATTGACTTTGTAGTCATATCATCGGACTTGCGTTCGCATGTCCTGGACACTCGGTCGAAGAGAGGGGTGGTGCTGTCAGCTGATCAATACCTGGTGGTGAGTTGTCTCAGATGGTGGGGGAGGATGCCGGTCAGGCCTGGCAGACCCAAGCATGTTGTGAGGGTCTGCTGGGAACGTCAGGCGGAGTCCCCTGTCAGAAAGAGTTTCAACTCCCATCTCCAGCAGAGCTTCAACCATGTCCCAGGTGAGGCGGGGGAAATTGAGTCCAAGTGGGTTGTGTTCCACGCCTCTATTTTTGAGGCTGCCAACTGAGGCTGCGGCCGTAAGGTAGTCAGTGCCTGTTGTGGCGGAAATCCGCAAACTCGTTGGTGGACACCAGCAGTGAGGGATGCTGTCAAGCTGAAGAAGGAGTCCTTTTTGGCCTGTGGGACAGGTAGCTGATGGGTATTGGCAGGCTAAGGGGGACATGGCTTTGGAAGTTGCAAATGCAAAAACTTGGGCATGAGCAGAGTTCGGAGAGGCCATGGAGAATGACGGCTTTGAGAAGATTCTGGTCCACCATCCAGTAGCTCACACTGTGTACAGTGGGGATGGGGGAGCTACTGTCCTCAACTTGGGACATTGTGAGCCGATGGAGGGAATACTTTAAAGACCTCAATCCCACCAACACGTCTTCCGATGAGGAAGCAGAGTCTGGGGACACTGTCATGGCTAAGGGCGCTGGTGCAATTCACAGCTGAGTGTGAAGCAGCTGGGATGAGAATCAGCCCCTCCAAATCTGAGACCATGGTCCTCAGCCAGAAAAGAGTGGAATGTTTTCTCCGGGTTGGGAATAAGGGTCGTGCCTTAAGTGGAGGAGTTCAAGTATTTCAGGGTTTTGTTCGTGAGTGAGGGAAGGATGGAGTGGGAGATCGACAAGCGGAGCGGTTTGGTGTCTGCAGTGATACGGACTCTGCATTGGTCTGCCGTGGTGAAGAACAAACTGAGCAAAAAGGTAAAGTTTTCGATTGACCTGTCGATCTATGTTTCTACCCTCATCTATGGTCACGAGCTGCAGGTGGTGACTGAAAGAATAAGATTGTGAATACAAGTGGCCGAAATGAGTTTTCTCGGCAGGTGGCTGGGCTCTCCCTTAGAGATAGGGCGAGAAGCTCTGTGATCCGGGAGGTGCTCAGAGTTGAGTTACTGGTCCTCGGCATCAAGAGGGGCCAGATGAGGTGGCTCGGGCATCTGATCAGGATGCCTCCTGGACCCCTCCCTGGTGAGGTGTTCCAGGCATGCCCCACCGGGAGGACACCCCGTGGAAGACCCAGGACATGCTGGATGGACTACATCTCTAGGATGGTCTGGGAAAGCCTTGGGATCCCCCCGGACGAGCGGGCGAATGTGGCCAGGAAGAGGGAAGTCTGGGCTTCCCTGCTTAGGCAGCTGCCCCGCAACCCTACCACTGATAAGCGGTAGAAAATGGATGGATGGATGGAAGTAAGGGGGGCCTTAGACTTCTGTTTTTACTTTATTTTTGTTACATAAATAATAAATGTAATATGTTGTTTTTCACATGACGTTGCATTCATGCAATTTTCAAACTTGGTAAGAGCCAGTTTGAATTTGTCCTGAAAGCTAAAAGAATCAAAAGAAGGTCTATTTCCAAGGTAGACTAAATGTTTGTCAGAGACGGGGATTTTTTTTTTTGTTCCATGATTGTCTGTGAAACTTTAAAATGTCACATTTAGGGCAAAATCCATCCACCCTGCTGTGCCAGCCCTCCTTGTCCTTCGACATACATCCTATACAGCTGAACATGGGGAAATGTAGGCTAAAAATGAGGCCAGGATAAGCTCAAGGACAGATAGCTTTGTTCCTCCTCTGGGGGCCTGATCTGTACCTCTGGTCCAGGTGCTGTTCTGCTACTGCACCACAGCCAGGTCACATGCTCTTTAAAATTACACTACCCCTGTTTTGCCACTCTCTGCACATTGTGGTCTGCGCCACATTCATCTTTACATCCCCATAATTCTGCAGTGCTGTGGCCCTGAAGGCACCCAGCTGCTTCCTGAGGAAGTGCCCCCCCTCTTTCTACTTCATCCTCCACAACATCAGTCTGTGCCAGATGAAGGTTGTTAGAGGGTATTTGCATATATTTGTATATAATGGGATGAAAGTTGTGTGTGTTTCTTTGTTCACATACATCTTTCCTTTCACTGCTGACTTAAAAGATTTGTTTTTTGGATTTCAGCTCAGAACCCAAGACCTTTGACAAATTGGCAGTGGTATCAAAGCTCTTCATGGGTTTTGCTCTGATCACTGAACCAGATCTGAGCTCTGGTTAATATCTAAAGTCAATGCCAAACATTTAGTTAATTGCTGTTGGCAAAGAGACAGTTAAAGTAACTTTGATGGCCTCATCAGCTTCATGCAACACTTTCTTAGGTTTACAGCTAACAAACTCATGTCCAAACAGGGTCAGGCTTTTCTTTGCATTGGGATGCAGGTTTCTCTGAGATTCATGGTCAGTCATCTCACTTGTCTGGGGGGGGAAGTGTCCTTCGGCTGTTTGTATTTTTAGTCTTGTTGGTGTGAAGCTTTGCTCATCAGCTATTTTTTTCTTCCTCAAGAGCCAACAGTCTCTCAGCTGCTTCCTTCATTTCATCCCTTCCCTCCTGCCAGCTCACATTTTTCCGATTCCACGCTCTTTCGCAGGACAAGCTGGAGTTATTTACAAGTGGGTCAGGGGTGGCATGTCCTGTTTGCTACCCCTGCTGTTTTCCATGGAGGAAGTGGCAACTTCTCTATGTGGTTTCACTTGATTTGGCTCTCCACCCTGTAATTTCTTTATGATCTGCCCTGAGCTGACAGATTGCTGATAACTGCTGGTCACAGGTGAGCTTTAATAATAAAGGAAGGCCTTGAAAACTCACTTACACCTATTAGTAGGTTGTTTATTTGTTTTTTTTGTTTGTTTGTTTTTTTTGTTTTGTTTTTTGCTTTTATGGAAAAACATCATGCAAGATCTGTTCAAACAAAGACCACCATCTGTCAATCAGCAAATTAAAGTCCTAAAAAGCGGAGATAAAATATGACACCTGATCTGTAGCTGATAATCTGTTTTATCTAGCTAGCTTGCACTGCACTTCCTCTGCACTAGTACCCTGCTTCTGGCCTAGTAGTTGATGGGATAGGCTCTATGGGATAGGATAGTTGAGGAAACCTAGAAATATGGTACCTTAATTTTTTTCAGAGGTATTTTCAACTTTGAAACTATTATTTGTTAAACTTCAGATTTCACTTTTAATGTAGTTTTACACATCACTAGAATATTTTGTTGAATATACTCAAAAAAGCTGATCAGCTATGAGTTCACTGAAGTGTTCATTTTTTAGAGTGTGTGTAGTTCTTACTTAAATATTTCTATTCAAAGACATTAGAAGACTAAAATATTGAAATGCGGTTATATGTTCACAGAAATGACCTATATTTGTTGGAGCAGTTTAAAAGTGCTGTCATTACATTGTCCAGCAGATCGGCTCTAAATCCAATGAATGTGTAGAAATAAGGTATTTACTTTGAGAAATATAAGCTTTAGTGGAAAATTGAGCCCAAATGTGAGTCTCTAAATATATTTGTCATCTTTTTGCAGTCTGTAGAATAGTGATCAGATTTGTTATCCTATTCGTTGTGACTCTTAAGACTGAGAAAATAAACACTGAAGACAAGTATCCTCCGATCATAAATATTTAGTGAGACGTTTTATACATTTATGTGTTCACTAATCACAGATCTCAGAATGAAGAAAGTTCTGAATAAGAGATATGTACAAAAACATGATGTGCAACCTTTTAGAGATTACATTAATGTTCTGTTTGATGAAGAAAGTTAAAGTGTATTTTATGTAGCGAAGAAGACAGAATAGTGTCTAAAGTTTTGTTAGAAAACATTCAAATTAAGCTGGTAATCACCTTACATATGACACTTAGAGACTGACTGATGTTTCAGTTAATAATTACTTCCATTAGTGATGGGAAGTTTGACTCTTTTCAAAGATTCGGCTCTTTTGACTTGGCTCCCTTAGAAGAGTCGGCTCTTGCGAATATCAAATGGCTCTTCATTTAGTATCACTCAGAGCTTCTATTTTAGTCTAATTTAGCAATTAAAAGTGGATTGTTGGTTAGTAAGCATTGTTTTTTTTATTGTAGAAGCCTTATTTTGTGCAGTTTTTTTAATAGAAAATGTGGTTATGTTTAATATTTTAATTAAACCTTTTTAAAAAACACAACTGAGCACAGAACCACGCCAAGCAAATCAAGTACATAAAGGCCAAAGTTTGAACATTATGACATTTTAAATTCAGTAATTTCTCATTTTTTTTCGTGACACATTCATTCAAATCTGGCTCCCAGATCTCCCTGTGTACCTAGTCTGTACCACTACACTCCCTGTCTTCTAAGAAGCCCCTCCTTCTTTACATAGTGGTGTGATCCTGGTCTTTCTTCGTATGGAATTGACCCTGTAACTGTGCCCATCAAAATAAAGTCTGGTCTTCTAAAGATCTAGTCTTCTAAAGATCCAGATCGCCTCTTATAGCCAGTTCATTTATGAACGACACATCACTACTGAACAGTGAGAGCAAAACAGCTCTTCTTATTCACTACAAAGCGTCGGCTCTCAAGAGCCACATCTTTTGCGCATGGCACACCACTAGCTTACATCCCTGATCTAGCTATTGGTTTTGTGCCCATATTGGTAGATGTGCAGCAAGTGTATCATTACAGAAACAATTAAAAGAGAGTGAAGTGAACATTATTTTAGTTGCTTACTCATCTCATGTGTTTTAGTCCAAAAAGAGAGACCACCAATATTAACCGGGGAGGAGTAAATACCAGCCTATCCAGCATTTTGCTCTTGATTGAACTCAGAGGATATTGACTGACCCATCACATATCTTATATTGTTCCTACCAATGTTCAGTTTTGCAAGCAAATCTGCATAAGGCTGCAATATTTTTATGATGTATGTAATATGTGTGTTTGTAATCGATGTGCAAGCCTGCATGGAAACTGGGAGTTATGTGTAAGGCATTGTGGTCCAACACAGATATCTTTACGGGCTCATGTTGTATCATGCTGTATCACACCAAATTGTATCTTATCCCATCGCATCACATCGCAGCCATAACAACTAGATGATAAACATTTTCAGTAAGGTGATCAAATGAGTGCTTCTGTTGTGTCTCTAACAGATTATCCATAAAATTAAAGGGTGAACCATAGAGCATTGGATGGAGCATTTTTACTTTAGAAAGTTTTTATCGTATGAACTGTCAGAACAGATCAATTACTAAGCGATTATCCTTAAATGACTGGAAGAAATATAAGACAACCTGGAATTTTTAACTAGAAGGACGCCATATCTCTGGCACCAAAATGTTTTACAGCCCATCATGTTTTTGTCTTTGTTTTTTTTTTCATATTTGCATGTGTTTTGCTTTAGTTGTGCTGTATAGTTATTTCCACCTGCATTGTTTCAGACTGCAGAGGAAAATAATATGATCAATCAGTGAGGATGCAGCGATGCACTGGCATAACTTAATTTTCTGGAGTAATAGTTATTAACAAAAGCATTCAAGGTTATATAGGCTGTGCTAGCAGCTGGCTATTAGGTAACTCCAAAAGATTGTCCTTACTTACTGGGTGGATCCAAGGCAGGATGGATTCATGTTTTCATGATGTTTCCACCTAATTCTGAGCCTAGCATCTGAATGTGGAGCTGAAATGGAGACTCATCAGACCAGCAACGTTTCTCCATCTTCTATTGTCCAGTGTTGGTGAGTGTGTGTAAATTGTAGCCTCAGTTTCCTGTTCTTGGCTGACAGGAGGCACCCGGTGTGGTCTTCTGCTGCTGTAGCCCATCTGCTTTAAGGTTGGACGTGTTGTGTGTTCAGAGATGCTGTTCTGCAGACCTTGGTTGGAACCAGTGCTTATTGGACTTCCTGTTGCCATTCTGTCATCTCCAATCAGTCTGCCCATTCTCCTCTGACCTCTGACATCAATTTTGGTCCAGTCAACTGCTGCTCACTATTTTCATTTCTTCAGACCATTCTCTGTAAAACCTAGAGATGGTTGTGTGTGAAAATCCCAGTAAATGCTCAGACCAACAACCATGCCATGTTCAAAGTCACATAAATCCCTTTTCTTCCTCATTCTGATGCTCAGTTTGAACTTCAGCAGGTCATCTTCATCATGTCTACATGACCACATGTGTTGAGTTGATGCCATGTGATTGACTGATTAGATATTTGCATTAACAAGTAGTCGAACAGATGGACCTGATAAAATGGCTTGTGAGTTTATATATCAAGCCAACGTCTGGGACTATCTGGGGAACATCTGTCTTCAGTATTTTCCTTGGCTATTCATTTGGTAGTTCAGCGGTGGTTTGACGCCTTGTTGGCTCGATTCAACATTTAGACTCTGTGTCATGTCTGTCACTGAGAGAGATCAGTGATTGGCTGTTTGGCTTAGTGAATAATCTTTCTGGTGACTGTTGTTTTTTTATGGAAGATGTTCAAATGCTTAAAAAAGAACACGTGAGTTAAACAGTTCGTATGATGGGTTACTTTAAAATGAAAAGCAAGTACACTTAAATGAGCTGAAACTGTCTTGGACACTAAAAAGTGAACTACTATCACTCCTGAACTGTCTAAATCTGGGCCTAAACTTAATAGCTGGTAGTTTTATTGTCACAATAAACCTGTTTCATTGTTTAGCTGTTATAGCAAGTCACTGTTTTCTGCTTTAGTCTGGGTCACACTTGTTATGTCCCTTTTTTTTTTAGATTACCTCCTTTTAGCAAGTTATTTGTCTGCAAAGCTTCAAGTGTGTTTCACAGAAAGGAATGAAAACACTGCTTTGTGGTTTTTCATGATACTGGATACAACAGCTTATACTTTACTGACAGTGCCTGCAAAAGATTCTGGCTGCAAGTTCAAAAGCCATCCAGGCTCAGAACCAAAACACTGTTCTCTTCAATCAACACTGGACTCTGCCAGAGTATCAGTGTCAGACCGTTGGTTTCCAGGCAAAATATTCCTTTGAATCGGTTAATCATCAGCTGATGTCTGATTCTGTTGTACGAACACTGATCAGGCCTATCAGCAAGGCCAACTTGAGCTTGTCTGTGCCTCTTTGCAGTGTAATTTGTCAATAGAAAGATCTAAAGACTACTAAATCAACATTTGATGGCAAAGGCACAAAACCAGCTGCTGCTGCTGTTTCTCTGGCCACTGGATATTCAGCTCATGTCAAAACAGCACAGCACGTTGGTTTGTGTGAACCCAAACAGAGCAGATTTGACTGGTGATTTACTGTTTATGGAGTTGGAAATAAACGCAAGCAGCAAATCTGACATTTTAAGATGCTTTTTTTAATCCAAACACTCTACAGAGGAGAAGATTTACAGCTTAACAATGCCACTGTTTAAGCTAACTTCAACATTACCATCAGTCTTTTTTAGCGGTTCACAAATGAAAATCATTTTTTTGGCTTAGGAAATTGTGTAATACTTCAGCCTGAAGCCTGAAACACCAACAATCCAGTTATAACACACAAAGGTGTGGATCAGAGACAAAAATCTGATTAAAGGGCAGAACAGAGCCATTTCCAGATGGATCTCCGTCAGGATAAACAATATCTTCAATCCTTGAAATACTTTTGGATAAAAAAAAATATATATATATATAAATAAACATGGGCCTTCATTTCTTCCTCTGAGAGTTTCCTCTGTTTTCAGGAAGGAATTCTGTTTTTCATCTAGATAAAAACAGAATCTGAATTTATGTCAGTGATCCAACAATATTATCTAATATGTGGTGTAATTTCACATCTCAAGCCTGAGGTATAAATACAGGGAAACCTGCAGCTCTAGTTAAGTACAGCAACGTAAAAAAGAATACCGAGGAAGAAAGATGTCAGCAATGATGGCTTATAAGACTATTTCCAAACTAATGGAGTCTGTCATTCTGCAAGGAAAAAAGATTATTTACGCATGTACAACATTCAAGACAACTTCCAGTAATCCCAGGAGTCAGCATCCTAACAAGTTCAGCCAAAGGTCAGGCCATGCCATAATCAAAGAAACTGCCAAAAAAATAACAAAAAAAAAAACAAAGAGCTACATCTCAGACTCCCCAAGCCTCAGTTAGCATATTAAATGTTTATGGCAAGACAAGTATGGCATGTTTGGAAGAGTTGCAGGAGAAGCATCTTCTCTCTAAAAAAATAAAAAATCAGTGCAACACAGCTTAGGCTTACAAAGCTGCATCTGAACAAACCACAAGACTTCTGGAACAACGTCCTCTGGACAGACCAGACCAAAGTGGGGATCTTTGGTCGGAATACACTAAAAAAAAACATATAATATAAGCTGTCATGCATGGTGGTGGAGGGATGATGGTCTGGGCTTGTTTTACAGCCACAGGATCTGAACACCTTCTAGTCATTGAGTGCACCATGAACTCCTCTGGATATCAATACATTTAAGTAAAAGCTACAACAAAATGGCTTAAAATAATAAAAATAAAGGTGTTGACCTGGTCCAGTCAAAGTCAAGAGTTCAACCTGTCTGAAATGCTGTGGTGGGACTAGCAGTGCACAGATTGTGAAATCTTGGACTGATACCTGTTTAGCTGAAGGTCAGTGGCCATTAATAGTACACAGCCAATACCATCTGTTTTGTTATTTATTATCATTTAATGTGGATGACATAAGCTGTATAAATATTAGTTTTAAAATATTTAAGCTCTTCATCACATTATATTTGAATGGTCACAAGATTTCAAACAAAAAATAACTACTGTAATTTTTCATAATATTCTCTCTGTAAAAAGAAACAGCAGCTCACTTAACTTAATCAGTACTTTAGGTTGTCCATAAAACTGTTGGGGAATAAATATTCTAACATCCAAATAAGTCGTGAACTATCTTGGACGTTATAAACCAATGAAATATTTCATCATTCCAAATAAATAGTATTAAAAATGTGCAAACTGACCATTTAATATCTGGAGGTGTCAATACTTATGAGTTATCATTGTCCTCAGATTAATGATGTGTCATGACCGGGACAAAGTTGGACTGTTTGTGTATCTCTCAGCTCCAACTTTGGAAGGGGGTCTGTCCCACAGAGGAAAGCAGTAAGCTAATCACATTTACTCCTGCACAAGAGCCCCAGCTGTATAAATGCTCTGCTCACCCCAAAGAAAACAAACACATAATATTCAGAGACATCTGCCCAAAGATGTTTGAGAAAAATCCTCATTTCAGTGCCCCCCTCTGAGAAAACACCTCCACATCTTTAACCAGTTCAAAACTCCCAAAACATGTCAAGGAGTCGAGGAGGAGCAGTATCTGGGTTAGCAGTCTGCTTTCATAAAGACCTGTGTGCGTCACAGTAAATTGAGCAGAACTGAGTCTGGCTCTGCCAACAACTTCATTCATGCAACTCCCTCAGTGCCTGTAGGTGAGAGACTTCTCATATCTGACATCTGTATCAGTCTGTAAATAATATCCGTTTGGCTGTAAGATTCACCCATCTGAGTACCCGACACCGGTACTCAGCAAGAATGTGGGAACAGATGCCAACACATACATAATGATTTATATCCAGTATTAAGATAGAGATGACTTCTAGGAATGGGATATGAAGAAGCACTGAAGCTGTTGTAGACCTTGACATGAGATGCAGAGCAGTGCCTGTTGTTGCTATGGAAATTAAGCTCAAGAGGAGAGATGTCAGAAAATAAATGGACTGCTGGTTGATAGCTCTCACAAGCTGGATTTGATGTGTTACTTTCCTTAATACTTTTTTGCAGTAAGTAAAATGAGTGACTGCTCTGTTGCAAGGTTGTAACTAAAAGCCTGAATACCCTAAATTCCCTTCAGTTGAGATGTGCCTCGCTCCATCCCCGGGCCTTTTTATTACAAATTCTCTTGGTTTTTAAAAACCCTCTTCTATTTTTATCTAGCATATTCACTGTTGCTAGGAGTGGGGCAGTGTTGGACATGTATTCAGGAGATGCACCCCCTCGTTTAATAATTCATTAGTGTGGTGAATGCTCCACAAAGGAAATCTACTGCTTGTGACTGGAGTTGCTCTTTTTCTTCTCCCCCCATGCCTCTTCGATTGTTTCTCCTCTGCCATGATTTACTCTAAACATTCTTATACATCAGTTGTGATTTGCTGCCCATAGATTTACCGTGAGATTCGTTGGGCAGCACTTCATTTCTTTGTTATGACAGACTCTGGAGACCAAAAGGAGCGTGGAAGCAAACAGAACTCACTGCTCATATTACAGAACACCAAAAACAAAACTTATGAAATTTCCATTCACAGCCACCCCACCCCAGAGAAGGGACTACGCTCAGCTCGCCGCAGCCTGGTTCCAGCTCCTCGGACAGCCCAGCATCAAAGAGCAGCAGTAATGCTCTGCAAGGTAAACGGGTGTGGATGAACGCAGGCAGGTCAAACTGAGACAGCCATCCATTTTGATCAAACTCAAAACAGCTTTCTCCTCTTCTTTTCTGAGTCCATGCAGTCACGCTATGTGCCGGCCTAACCTACGCTGGCCCTGCACAGAGAGAGCAGAAGGCTCTAATTTCAGCTCTGGCAGCAAGAGTGCCGATGAGCTCATCCTCATGAAGGAGCTGGACGTGGTGGGCGATGCGCTCGAAGGCTTGTTAGGGCTCAGAGGAGGTGGGGTGCGGTGGGGTCATGGGGAACAGATGCTGCAACAAAGATGAGCATCCAGGGAGTTTTGTATCAGCTGAAGCTTTTCCAGTCCTTTAGTGTTCTGGCACTCTAGCAGATAGTCTCCTACCATTTCCACTAACTGTCTGGGAGCAAGTTAGTAAGCTCTGTTACACAGTGTCTTATGTACCATAATGGAAATGAACACCACTCCCTTTGGGGAGAGCAGAAAAAGAGAAATGGCAGATTTTTGTCACAGGGAGGCTAATATTAAAGCAGTGGACCGCAGCTGGTTATCCAGATCCAGCTTTATGTATCTACTGAGTGACAGAGGAAACAGACTTTCCTTCTTGTACGAGGAATGCCTCAACAAAGAGAGGAAAGATAAGGAGGCCCAGAAGATTTTGATAGAGACATCATAAGAAGAATAAGAGTGACAAGGCAGCAGCAGCCGCAGGAGGAGGAGGATAGTGGAGGTATCCATGAAAGAGAACCAAGTGAATTACTGATTGCAGAGAGCGCTAATAGCCCCAGATTGGCCACACTCCATTACAGTCATTTCATACAGTGGCTTTTATTCCCTCCTCCCATTACAAACACACACAAACACAGATTCACATTTCCAGAACAACCGCACTGCATTTCATTTTACGGCTACCTACAGGATCTGGCATGGAGAGGGAAGTTTTACATTAACTTCCAGAAGAGGTAGTGCATGCACACGTATGCGGCTGCATGCACACACACACACACACCCCTTCCTTCACTGGGGTGCTCGTCAAGCGCCCCTGTCACAGCAGAGTAAGTGTGCACACTCATCTGTCAGGAGCTGCTCCATGTGCATGCTCTGGTTAAAGGCTTAGCTGAGGTTAGTGGGAAGAAACAGGACGTTGTCACCCACTGCTCTCCAGCTCAGGTAAGGCTGAGGCAGTAGGGGAAAAGAACTTGGAGGTTTGGACACACCTAATCTGATCTGCAATCATGTAACTGAAAATAACTGGAAGGATGAAGTATCAAGTCATTAATCACATTCATCTGTTTGCTCTTACCTGAATTGTCCTCCACATCCCTCTCATCGGTGCAGACCCCCTGGCCATGCATCAGAGAGTGCAACGGTCTCTCCACGCCACGCGGTGGGTAACAGCGAAGGCCTGTGCCACATCGGGGAGAGTAGACGCCACAGTGTGCTCCTTTAGGCAGGGCGCAGGTGGGGCAGCAGCCGCATCCAGGCTCCCGTACTGTTTCCTCACAGCCCTCCGGCAGACGGCAGCTGGCCAGCCTCTCCTCGGAGCACAACGGGCAGCGAATGGCCTGGTCTGACAAGCACAGCGCCGCCAGCGACAGGACAGTAAACATCCACAGGCCCCAGCAGGACGGAGCTACTGCCACGCCACCTCCTCGCACCATGACAGCCCCGGCACCTGCAAGCAATCCTTTGCCCTCGTCTATGGTTCCCTTCAGATTCCCTCTCCTCTCTGAGTGTTGTGCAGCTTTTTGATCTACTTCAACAACGGGTTTTAGACAAACAAGGGAGTCTGTAGAGGAGCACTTTGTGCTGGAGAGTCTTTGATATTTTCAGCTGGTTAGTATTTCAATTGCAGGGACACAATGCCCCTGCTGTATTGCCAGTCTGTTCCTCTGATTCAGTTTCACAGCGCAGAAATCGGAGCCCGCTCTGGTGCTGCTCAGGTGGCGAGTGTTAAGAGAAACTAGTTTTTGTTGAGGTGGAACAAACAGGAAAGATATCCACTAATGTGTTCAGGTGAGCTTCACTCGGTCTTCAAGATTGAGTCCAGAGACTTGACCACGCTCTGCTAAAACACCCCCCAGAATGAAAAAAAATATAAAAATCTGGTCAACAAGTGTCCCACATCAAAAGGCAGTGTTTTTCAGTAACAGCTGCAGTTTCTTCCTCTTGCCGGCGTGCAGTGCAAAAGGACTGGCTTCTGAGTGTAGCTCAACACGAGTAGCTCTCCTTGGACTTTATACTGGTCCATGGACACGCCTCTCTACAGTGAGAGAGGAGCTGAAAGGCACAGCGGAGAAAAGCCAGACTACAGCTCTCTCCTCTGTCTCCCTCTCTCTCACACTCAGACACACAAACTTGTACTCGCTCTCCCTCACTTGTTCTCTCTCAATCCTGATCACACTGAGATAAAAATAAAAAACAAACTCATCTCCTGCTCATTTGTTCACTCTTAAAGTCCACTTAATTGATTGTTTGTATGTCATGTGACAGTCACACTCAGCAATTGATCTGCATTCTGTCAGATAACCACGTAAGACATTTGAGTTTAAAATTAAAAAAGAAAAATTAAGGAGAAAATCTGCTTTAATCAACTCCAAACGTGCAAAAACACACAGACAACCAACCTCTGCTCTCTCACAGTGTGTGTTTGTGTGTGTGTTTGAATGCATGTGTGTGCAACGGGTGGCCAGTCAGGTCTCTCCCATTGTTTCCCCCTCCCTGCCTCATTTTTTCAACTCCCAGATCTCTTTTTCTTTCTCTTGCAACTGACTGAAGAGGGCAGCTATAAAAGGCAAATGGATACCCCTCTCCCCCTGTTGCCCTGCCCCCACTAGTCCTTAAAAAAGCCTCCCACCACTGGGATTGCAGGATATTTTAACATCACTACGCAGCAGGGACAGTTTATCACGCATTTGTGTTTCTGGTCATTTCTAAATCAGCTCATTACTTTGTTCTTGTTTGCCTGTGTGTGTAAGGTTCTGAATCATGGCTTTTATTGGTTGATGTCTCGTGTTTTTTTTTTCTCCCGTGTTCCTTTGCCTCTTCTTTGCCATGGAAACCCAGCATGCATTGTAATGCCTTTGTGAGAGTGCGTTCTTTCAGCTTTTTTCTTCAGGCTGGTGGCCGGTTGCCATAGACAAGCTGTGGCCAGCAGCCAAGCTTTACGAGGCCCACTCAGGTAGGCGCTGCAGTGTGTGCTGTGCTCTCACGGTGCCCAGGTTCCTCCACATCGCAGCCTTGTACATGATGAAGTATGTGTTGAAGTTTTGACTTCAGAACTTCAGACGTGGCTTCACGTTCAGCTCACAGAGTAACAGCAAGGCAGAACTTATCCTTTGATAAATCCCTTCAATGAGCTGACTGAATGTAATAACAACAACTAAAGCAACTCAGGCCATCACGAGAGCCCCTGCGTTTCATTGTGTCATTTAAGGGTTGGTTGAGGTTAACAGTGGTTATTAATGTTTTGTACTAATGAGCTCTTTGTGTAACTTGTAACTGAAAGATGCATTTAAACACTTAATTCTTTCTTTATATCTTCATTTTCATGCTTTTGCCCATATTTGTTGCCAAGAATAGCAGGATTACAAGAACAGAGCAGAGAGAAGGATGGGGAATTATTTATGACAGGACTTGGAGATTGTCACTCAAAGAGCACATCCATGCCTCATGCCATGGTAGAATGGTATAAAAGAAATTAGACTCTGGCATCCTTACAAAGAATAAATCAGCAGTCTTGCTGTAATCACTCTGTTTATACTGGCAGTTAACTTCAAAACAAATGGTGGCTTGCCAGCTGGTGTCATTACAAACTTACAGCCGTTAAAAAAAACAAAACAAAAGTGCAACATCTTTGAAATAAAAGGTTTTTCCATATCAGAAGCAAATGAAAAATCATCTGGTCCTTATCAGGTCTTCGCCAAAAGGCAGAACTAGTATGCGAAGAAGTAGGACCTCCTCACTGTTTCAATAGGGATAAAGAGGGTAAGCAGCAGCCAGGTGCTGCTAACCAAATCCAGTTGGTTAATTTATTATTGCGGTGTGATTGCCACTTAAAAGCAGATGTTTGGGCAGTTTTCTGGTCTGGAGCATTCAAGGAAAGTTTTAAGAAATGTTCATAGAATAGCAATTTTTGCAGAACCATCAATCTGGGGAGGGTTACAAGACCATTTCCAAACAATCTGGAGTCCATCATTCTATACTAATAATAAAAAAAAAAGATTATTCACTAATGGAAAGCATTCAAGACAGCTGCCAGTCATCCCAGGAGTGGACGTTCCAGCAGGTTCACACAATGTCAAACTGCAATACTCTAAAGAAACTGCAAAAAAAAAAAAAAAAGAGCTACATCTCAAACTCTCAAGGCCTCAGTTACCATGTTGAATGTTAAAGTTCATGACAGTCTAGTTAGAAAAAGACTGAATAGGACAAGTATGGTCCTATGGTTGCAGTGGTTCTAGGAAAGCCTCTTTAAGAACATGGCAGCACGGCTTAAGTTTGCAAAGCTGCATCTGAACAGACTACAAGACTTAAGGAACAATGTCCTTTGGAGAGACAAGACCAAAGTGGAGATGTTTGGTCACAATGCACCAAAAACTAAACACTGCATATCACCCTGTCAAACAGGTGGTGGACGGATGATGATTTGGGCTTGTTCTGCAGCTACACAACTGGAATTTCTTGTAGTCATTAAGTGCAGCATGAACTCTTCTGTATACAAAAGTATTTTAAAGTAAAAATGTGAATTCATCCATCTGACAGCTAAGGCTTGGCAACAGGTCAATGATCCCAAACACACCTGCAGATCTACAACAGAATGGCTGAAAAAGAAAAGAATCAAGGTCAATCCAGTCCAAGTCCAGAAATCAGCCTGAGCTAATTTGAGTCTAATTTAATAAAGGAATTAGGAAACTCTTCCCTACCTATAAAAACACCTATTTAACTCTCCAGTACTTATTTAGCAGATGTCTCTGTCCATACGGAACATTAAAAGGACAGACAGAACATCAGACAATATAAGGACATACACGGTGCTAAAATCACACAGAAAGCAGCTATGAGTGTATTTAAATTCAAAATACATGACATTAAACTAAACCGAACAGACTGAAAATGGGTTCAGACAGTGATGAAGTCAGTGTAAAAAGTAGTTTTGTGATCCGGCCACAAGATGGAGTTATGACACCTTAAACTGAAAAAGGTCAGGGACCTCACAGACCTCCTAAAATGATACCAAACCCATATTTATTTCTTTGTTTCACTTATTAAACTAATAAGTCATAGATCATACATGTTTATTGTGAGTGAAGAGAGATGTGAACAGTAACCCTTCTCGTTCTACATGTCATTGTTTATGCTGCTTTGCTGCACATGAAGTCTCTGTTGCTCCACCTTGTTTCAAAGTTCCTGTTCCTTTAAGGGATCGCTCCAACATTCAACACGGTCACGTTGCGTATATTCCATATTCAGAGAAAGTCCAGTGGTGGAGTGTGGAATCCCCTGCTGTGAGAGCTGTTCTTCTTTCTGGTGCTGTGCAAAAGTAAAAATAACAGGTAAGATCACACCATCATCACTCAGACTTATATTTAACTTTAAACACCAACAAAACCAAAGAGACATTTTTGACTTTAACATGCAGACATGTGCTTTTCAGTCTCATTTAAACTGTGTGAGAAAGATTTCTGCTGCCTTGTTTTTATCCCTGCACTTACATCTCTGGAAATTATGAAAACTTTGCTAAATGTAGAAATTTTATTTATTGATTTATTTTGCTGATCATAGCTGTTTAAATTATTCCCACTTAAGGAAACTTTAACTCACAGAAAAGTGATAACAGGTTTCTACAGCATCTTTATAAGTGCACGTTGTGATCATTTGTCAAACAGTCGCTGTGTGAACGGGATTCTGTTTTGCTGTGAGTGGAAAACTTTTTTACATTCGCTCCTGTGTACAAACCCAGCAGGAAATACATGTGTAGTGAACACCATGTCTTTCTCATCAGGCTAAATGTAGAGACAGGGTCGAGCAATCAACCGTGGACTTTTACCCAGTCTTATTTTTGCAAACTTTTTTTGACACTGTCCAACCAACAGGAACAGTGAGCTGCAACTGCTGCTTCTATTTCTTCACATGCTCTGTAAAGAATAGAAATAGAAAAAAGAGGGTCTTATAAGCAGAAAAGTTATATTAGTCTATATAGGTCAAAGAAAGTGTGATATGATGAATGCATGCAACCATTCCACCTTGGCCAGATGTTACAGGCTTTTCTTTGTTCTAAAAACTTTAAACAAACAAATTTAGTTTTGAAATCTGACTTGACCTGCTTTCATTTCCAAATTATCTCTCATCCATCGAATATTGTGGTTCCTCTTCACAGAACATCTACTGATCATGAGCACAGACAAGCATCCTGAGTTAACTTCCCTAGAGGAAGATGGGACGCGTGAGTATCTGAGTCCTTGTCTCTTTTGCTCTAAAGCATGCATGATCAGTTTGCACTCATTCCCCTGCAGAAACCTCCATCTTGCCCCAAGTGCTGTGTGGAAAGCCCGAGATCTGTGTGTGGAATTTGTGGAGCTGATAGCTGATCATCATTTATGCCAGTTTGTCTCCTTGCAAGAACAAAAGTCAAGATTTCCTGGAGATTTGTTGCCCATGAAGAGATTTTAACATTTAATTATTGTTACATAAAAGGCTTTAACATTTTTTTCTAATTAAACTGAAACAAAAACTTCAACCTGTAATTTATCAGAGCATTTGAACCTTTGTTTAAAAGATAGAAGCACAAAGAAAATTAATTTTAGCATCAGCTTAATTTTATTTAGAAGATATAAACAGACTGAAAACTTAAAACAGCAATGCGTTAAAAGAAAAAGGTTTTTTATGTTAATGAAACGTTTTTATGGTTTCGGAACTGAGGATACTGATCGTTTTAGTTTTAGACCAGTCAGAATGCAGAGGTCTGATATTGTCCTGCTGAAACAACCACGGACCTGCTGGGAAACAATGTCGCCTTGATGGTAGCAAATTTAAACATCCACCTCTGCATCATTCGTACCTTCACACATTGCATGGACACCGACGCTCCCCCATACCATCACAGCTTTCTGTGTTAATAGCCTGGATGGTCTTTCTCCTCTTTGCCGTGTGGAAGCAGCAGCTGAAACGTGGACTGATCATGTCGACTGTCTTTCTGTCCATCTGAGATGAGCTGATGTCCAGAGAACTCGGTGCTGTTTCTACACTGGGTTTATATATGGCTTCCTTGTGTGATCCAGCTTCAGGTTATATTTCTGGATGCAGCCGTGGACTTTGTGGAGTGAAATGGTTTTCAGAGGTTCTCTTGAGCCTGCGTGGCTGTACTGATCATGGAGCTGCCCGAGGGTTCGAAGAAGGCAAATCTCTGATGGATTTTGATAAGTGATCCACAACCAGTAGTTTCTTGGAAGCATTCATTTTTTGGTGGATGATCCTTTTTTAACCCAGTCTTGTCTCCAATTATTGATTAGGATTGCAGACTTTCTTTGCTGTTCAAGTTTTTATTTATTTATTTATTTTTTGTGTGTGTGTGTGTGTGGCTGCATTAAAGTCTAGATTTGTTTACATTTTCCAAAAGCAAAGGTTCTTGAACTTTCTTAGTAAAGACACTGATGTCTTTATTCTTGTGTCTGTAAGATGAATGTTCAAGTGAATATGAATATATATTTTTGAAAACTTTCCAACTTTTGTGAAAATGTGGCCTGTATTTAAATGAGTCTAATTTATCTCTTTTTCAGAAGCGTTCAGTGATGTCGCAGAAGTGAAGTCGCAGGAGGAGGAGGAGGAGGAGAAGGAGAACACACTCAGTGAGAATGGGATCAAGTGTGATGAAGGTCTCCCTGATGCACGTACGTGTACCCATGCATGCTTATATATACGTATCTTCACAATTTCCCTTTGTAATTTCCACTTCTGCCAGCATGCTCATGCTTTTTATTGTAGGACATTTGCATTTATGTTCATGGACCTTACAAACACTGACAAGACAATAACTTTATTTTTAAAGATTTAACTATTTTACTGTAGTGGGTTTATTATAAGGGTTTCATTTACAAATGTGCAGAACTCAGTCAGTGAAATGGAAATAAGAGAAACAGTCTGCACGGAAACATTTTAATCCAAACAGTGATTGCATATTATCACCAGGAAATTTAGAACCTCTTGTGTGTCAAGCTAGCTGATCTGAAAAAGAAAAAAAACATGGTGTCATTTCTCATTGGCAACCATCTACATTGCAGGGTGCACTTCCTAAAGCCTAGCTCTGCGTCTACTGCACAGCCTGCGGTTCACTGCTCTGAGATACTGGACTCTATATCGGGCCTCTCGGATCTCTGTGTGTTCAAAGTTTCCATAGCACCTCTGAGCGCTCTCCTCAATACAAGTAGCTGCTCTTCAGCTCATCACCACTCACCGCCAAGACCACACTGTGGTTTCTGGATGGAACTAAACACACCAAGGGTTGGTTCACGCTTAGCAAGAGGGTGGGTTAGAGGTCCTGTAAGCATGGTCACAGGATTCTGCACAAAAGCAGCTGAAGGGACGAGAAATGCAACACACAGCTGGTTGAATCTTTTAGGCCAGGGAAGTTTAGCCTAAGATATGTAAAGTCAAGAAAAAAGGTTGTTTTTAAAAAAAAATGGAAAAAAAACTTGACTGTAAAATACTTCACCTTGCTGAGGTGGGAGATTTAAGAGGATTGTTGGCACTGACTGATATTTAGTTCTGGATCATATTCACTCTTTGAGTCAGAGTTGATTTAAAAAAACAGAAAATCAGAAAGGCTTTTTAAAAGCAGATGAGGAATTGGTGTCATTTGCTGTTTCTATCCTGTCCTGGTTCTAGTTTCTGTGTATTCAGAGGAAATGCTTTCCCCTTATCTCAAACACACATCTTCTGAATCTCTTTGTGACACTACACATCGGCCCAAATTAAGCTACCCACACTTTGGAGATGTGCTTGAACTAATACCAAACTTTAAATACGAATGTAGAAGTGAGTGGAGTTTCATCAAGCTTCCTTATATGGAAGTTCAGAACTATTAAGATATCAGTCCATCTTGTCTCTGTAAGCTGCCTACAGATTCAGCCATGCTTTTAAAATGTCCCTCCACATGATTGTTTTCTGTCTCTTTTGCCTCCAACTTGCTCAGGTGTAATAAAGATGGAGGCTGAGGAGGCAGGAGGCAACGAACCATATCTCGAGGCTGAGAAAGAAGGAGAGATGGTGTCAAAAGAGGAAGCAGAGGGGGGCAGTGAGGATGGCATGGAGGACAGATTTGATGAGGAGAGAACAGAGGAGGACAATGACGAGGAGAGGGACATGGAGGGGGATGAAGAGGGAGATGTCCCAAATGAACCACAGGACCTTTCTCTGGTAGACTACACGCGTTACGACGGCGCAGCCCTGTCAGACGACCATGCAATGGCGGTGACAGAGGAGGCCATTGCAGAAGGAACGTACATGTCTGGAAGCTCCCGCAACCAGACGCCGAGCAAGCTCAGCTGTGACATCTGTGGCCTGTCCTGCATTAGCATTAACGTCCTGCTGGTGCACAAGCGCAGCCACACGGGTAAGAGCCCAAATTTCTGACCTTTTATTGATCATCACACATGACCCAAAACCCTAACCGGTGTTGCATCACAGATGTGAAATATGTTCTATTGTTGTTCAATAATACGTAGGAGCAGTAACTGCATGATTTGATGGCAGCAGCTGATAAGTGTATGTGCACAGACATTAAAGCTGACACCAGCAGTGAAAGGAGGTCAGAAACTCATCATTTAAATGTTGTGAGTGATGAGAGTCTGTCTCATTCCTTCTGTCACTTTGCTGGGTGACTGAGAAAGAGAAGTCATCTCTGTACTCCCTGTGGTCCCCATGACTCTTCACGCTGCAATCTGCTGGTTTAACTGACTTATTCTGAAGAAACATGAAGCTCAATCATGATGAGCCATGGAGGTGTCTGGCTGGTAGAGTTCTGAGGCTGTTTTCAACATCCAGTGCACAACATACTTGGTGGTCTGAGTCATGAGACGATGAAAATGGGATGTTGTTTGTTTGTTCCCCTTTTAAAGATGGTGAATGATTTTGTTTTTTGCAATTCACTGTAATACAAGGAACCAGAGAGCAACTCATAGGTATGTGTTTTTTTAATTAGGGTGAGTTTTTTTTTCTTTTTTCTTTGTGTGAAGTACTTACGAGATGCCAGTGTTTTATCTGGTGTTGATGTTTGGACAATCAAAGATGAATTCTGACAGGTGAGCTAACAGCTGCACGAAGGCGGGATGGGAAAACTGAATTTTTAAGTTTCAAAAACAACTCAAACCTTATCAGATGGCAACACTTCAACAGATATTTGTGATTTTTCCACCATTCTTTGGTTGAGCATATACATTTGGTGGGAAAATATATGATATGATATGATATGATATGATATGATATGATATGATATGATATGATATGATATGATATGATAGATATATATATATATAGATATATATATGATATACATATATATAAAGCTCAGCTGGCAGGGCATCCATGTCCCATGCGGGATACCCGAGTTTGAATCCCCCAGGAGACAAATATTAACATCTTCCAGTTGGGTCCTTAGACCCTTAACGCTACTGCCTATCCACCTTCAGATGTAAGTTGGTTTGGAGAAAAGCATCTGCTAAATGACTGTAGAATATATATATATATAACTACATAATATATTATGTAGTTTCAGTTGTGTTTGCTTTTTTATGTTCATTAATGTTGATTATTTGTTTGCTTATTAAATGTTCTAAATAAATTATCTAATCTTATCTAAACTACAATACCAGTGAAAAATAGCTGTTAAAGGCCAAGTTGAAACTATAAAAACAAATATATGTGTTTGCTCGAATTGCTGTGCAAATTTTAAGAGGCTTGAATTCATGTGCAAGGCAACGTCATTCCCCCCTCCCTGCCTCTTCAGACTGACTCCACTCTGACCACTGTCCACCACAGATAAGACTCTGACTGGTCATAAATACATTATTTTAAAAAAAAAAAAAAAAAAATCCATTCAAGTACATAAAGAAACAGAAAAAAACAAACAAAAATGAAGCTTTCGGCATATACTGCTCATTAAGGGAAATGAAAAATAGATGGATTTTTAGGCTTCAATTACAGTCAATGTTCACCTTGTTGTCATTTTATTTAGCTCATGGAACATCACAACATTCATTCCATCCAGAGTTGTATTTATTTTTAGCTTAGATCCTGTATTGATGATTGTGTCCGTCTGCTGGGTGAAAACTTCTCCCAACCACGCATGTAAATGGAGTCTCGTGCTCGCTGAACTCTTTTACCATTTACATTAACTGAACATTGACCTGGCAAACTGAAACAACCCCAGATCACTTGCTTAGTTGGATCCAGGGGGGTAATATGTTATTTTATTTCTTTGTTTATTGCCTTTATTTTATTTTTTAACCCCACAGATATCTTGAAACTAAACAACAAAGCTGCACTTGTCTTGTTAAAATTATGCTAATTTCTTAAACATTTTTAGTAAGTGAATGGGTGAAAATAAGTAAATTTTATTTTCAAGAGCAAATGTTGTAAAGTGCTTCATAATGACAACAACACAATAATACAGTGAATAAAAGAACTACATATAAAGATTAAAATACTTGAGGTAAAGACTTCTGTAATTCTAGTTTTAAAAATTAACATATTTAGAACCAGATTTTTTAATCTAAGTTCACAGCGTGTGACGCATGTGTAGTTCTTTTGCATAAAAACATCCTGCAGTGTGTAACAAAATGAAGAACGCCACATTGGTGTGTTGTTAGAAAGTAGTCCACAGGTGCAGAAATGAATGCGGTAAATCTGAGAGGAAAAAAATGGTTTTTAATGAGCAAACCTTTGTGAGGAAGGAAAATCGTTTGCGCAGCCTCTGAGCTCAGAGCAGACTGACTTTGGTGTGTTTTCTCTCTCAGGTGAGAGGCCATTCCACTGCACTCAGTGTGGGGCCTCCTTCACCCAGAAGGGAAACCTGCTTCGCCACATCAAACTGCACTCCGGGGAGAAGCCTTTCAAATGCCCGATGTGCAGCTACGCCTGCCGCAGACGTGACGCTCTGAGCGGGCACCTGCGCACCCATTCTGGTAGCATCAGACACACACACACCCTCAGTCACTCACACGTGATCTGCACTGATACTGTATGCACCTGTGTATAGTATCACATCAGTTGGTTTCTCACTCCTTTTGAGTCTTGAAACATGAGGTGTGCTGAGCCTACATGGCTTTTCCAGTAACATTGTACCATGAGATCTCATATGGTTGCACACATCACATAGCTGTGATATCTTACTCACCCCTGGAAACTTAATCATTCAGTTTCAGTTCACGTGTTTTACCTGCAGACGTGCTGCATTCCTCAACATGTACATCATCACTTTTTGTGGGGTTTTCTTTTATGAAACTACATACTTAAGGAATTAATACTTGCTGTGGCATTGTTGTGGATGTGTTGATTTAATGAAACTCCTCCTCACAGTGGAGAAGCCCTTCAAGTGCAACCACTGCAATCGCAGCTACAAACAGCGTAGCTCTCTGGAAGAGCACAGAGAGAGGTGCCATGTGTACATTCAAAGCAAAGGTCCCACCGAGAGAGGTGAGCAGCTGTCACACATGCACACTAAATTCAAAAAAACACCTCACACTGATAGGTGTTAATGTAATCAGTCCACATGAATACATATGTATATACACAGCAGGCGTGTTGCAGAAGTTCAAGCTGTTATTACTTGCAGATCCTGTTTTTATGACCTTTTTACATTAATGAACTTAGGCTGGTGCCCCATCATTATCATCACAGCTAAATAGGTTATGGCTCCTGTGGTGTGAAGGCTCAACCGCTTCTCATGTTTGTATCAGCAAAGGGGAAGCCAAATAGGGCAAATGATTAAGCCCAGCAGCTCAACACCAGCACTCACACAAGCATCACCATCAGCTTTCACAGTCTCCCCCCCCACTTACGTAGCAACAGGACAGTTGCACGATTGCAACACAGTGCACTCTTTCTGTGGTCACCGAATGTCGTAAGTTTATGCTTGATAGTACCATAGTGGTGAGGAAGCACATCCTCATCCTGTGGTCTCGTCCTGTACTGATGAGGTAAAAAAAAAAAAGAATAAAGAACCAGGAAGTGAGGTCACAGGAGCCGCCAATCTCAAATTAATATCTCGTTCCTCCCAGTGTCACTCCATTTTTTTTTTTTTTTTTTTTTTACTTCATATTATAACGTGAAATGCTCAGACTTTTGGGTAGCTGCACTTCAGAGCACTCATGGTACTGCCTGATCACCAGCAGCTCTTTGCTTCTTTGCTTCTCTCTGTTGTTTTGGTGTGAAGCAGAGGACAACCAGCCGTCCAGGGTTCAGATGGGCCCTGAGCGTGCGTTGCTTCTCGACAGGCTCGCTAGCAACGTTGCCAAACGGAAGAGCTCGATGCCACAGAAGTTCACGGGTAAGAGCAGCAACACAGATGTGGTTCAGACCTCAAACTGCTAACAAAACAGCACTTTAGTTTATTTTTATTTATATATATATCATATTTTATTTTATTTAAACTGTTGTTTTTCTAGCAGCTCCTGTATGCTGACGTCTTCTTTTAAATGTTTTGCTTTTTGCTGTGCTTTAAGGTTTAAAAGAAAATAGTTCATGTTTATTTGAAGCTGTGTGTCTGAGCTTCTTGTGTTGTCTGTCTGTCTTCTTTGCTGGCCTTTGTCTTTTGCCAGAGAAGAAATGAGAGCAGAGCAGCTGCCTCATACCTGCACACATCACAGTGGTCTCCACTATCCTAAATTCTCTACAAGAGTGGCGTCATAGGTGGGTACAGCCAACCATGCATGGTTAATTAATTGAATTCATGTTAAAAGAAGAAAAAAAGAAAGAATTTGTACCAGAAACCTGTTTTATTACTCATTTTGTGGGTTTTGAGTTGAACTCAGATTCTATGTCTGAGCGGTGGATGATCAAAAGTTAGCAGTTTCGGTAAATGGCTGAGTTGGCACAGCCATTTCCCAAACTTTATAAGCACACAAATGATTTTCAATAGCTTGTGCTCACCTTTCTGGTTAAGCTCAACCTTGAGTTGTAGTTTCGCAATCACGCCTCAGGCTGCTGGCGCACAGACACAGAAAAAAAGACTCCTACGTCTATCAGCTTGACAAATGAAGTGAGATCTTTCAATATGACAACCACAGGGGAAAAGAGAAGTAAGAGAGTCTGCAACCACAGAGAAAGAGAGAACAGGCGGGAGGCGAGAAACGTGAGCAGGTGTCTCAGTGTCGATACTTCTATATAGCAGCTGCACTGGGGGCCTTCATCTGCTGTTATCTGCTTCCTCTCAAACCTCTGTCCCCTCCTGGTTCAGGATGCCGTCTTGCTTTAAAGCCTCTTTTGTCCCATGAGCCAGATTTTCTTCCTGGGGGTGATGCATGATTTTTTGTCCTCTCCCCATATGGATCTGTGTTAGCTCTTCAATCTGTTAGCAATAACTGCTCTTACTGCTATTTGCTGCCTGAGCCATCTTTCTGATCTGTGTGAAACCTCTTTCTGTTGAGTCTTCAGTGCTCTCTTGTCTCCTTGGTCTAGGTGATAACGGCGTCTGCCTGGATTTGAGCTTTAACAGGGAACTGGTCCACCGATCTGACGTGAAGGACCCCCCTGCTGGTTCACCAGGGCCCGACGGTCACCACCAGCAGCAGCCCTTCCTCTCAGGGCCCGACGGTGACCCGCCTCCCTCTCACAGATCCTACTCCATCCCACTTAACCGTACCGACAGCAGCCCCATGGGCCTTACCAATGGCCACAAGATGGGTCTGTCGCTTCTGGGTCTCCCTCAGCCCCCCCTCAGCATGGACTCATTCCACTCTGATGGCTCCCAGATGCCCAATCCTATCATGTACCGTTTAGGGCACTTGCTTGGGGGGCTGAACCACCAGAACGGGGTCCCCCACCCACACACCCAGCCCATTCCCCTGTCCCCTCGCGAGGCCTTGCGAGTGATGCAGGCCGACGGTGAGGCCGGAGCACTGCCCGGAGCAGTGTACCCCTGCGGCCACTGCAGAATCATCTTCCTGGACTATGTCATGTTCACCATCCACATGGGCTGCCACGGCTTCCGTGACCCACTGGAGTGCAATGTGTGCGGCCACCGCAGTCGGGACCGTTACGAGTTTTCCTCCCACATAGCCCGTGGCGAGCACCGCCTAGAACTGAAGTAGATCACGCCTATGCACACAAATGAATACAACCCTATGGGAAAACACACACAGATTTACTCATATATGTAGCTGGTAGTATCAGAAATGAAAGCATGAACTAGCAGCTATATCTACTCTGTGTGTTTATGTGCATGCATGTGTGAGTGTTTTTGAGTGTGTGCTTATGTCTGAGTGAGATATTGAGAGACACTGTAGGAGTGTGATGTCTGTTCTAGTCATTCTGTTCTCATCTGAAAAGATGGGCTGACTTAACCTCGGCAGCTGGTTATATCATAAAGCCAAAAACCTTGTTTTTGTTCAAATGTTCAGCAAAATGGCAACAAAATGCATCATGTACCTACTATTGTTTTTTCCTTTACCTTTTTAAAGATGTGAGAATAAAAGACGAACCTTCCCCCATGACACACAAACTGCACCATTTTACCAATTCAAGACTGAAGAAAAAAATCCTATTATCTCGAAGGTCACATGTCTCTTTTTTAAGGCTGTGGTTTTCCGTGCAGTTCACTGCTTCAAAGGACACCACTTGACTTTGCACCCTGTTTTGGTTTCTCACTCCAGAATATTATACTCATTTAGCGCTCCCACAAGTTAGAAACGCCTCACAGTTTGCGCAGAGACATTTTTGTATCACAAAACTAGATGCATGTGTAAGATGGACAGAGGTGACAGGGATAGAAATAAAAAGAAATTGCAGCTCAACAGCAGATTAATGCTGCCCTGGTACATTAGATTAAAACAACAAAAAAGGGAGGGGAAGAGTTATGTCGGAGAAGGGTGAAATTTTCTGTTTTTCTTTGTTAGGTGATCAGAAGTCTCTTCACAACATCTGCTGGGGGAAACGCTGTACTGCAAGGCAGAAGACAGTTTGTTACTATGGTTATTTCTTTGACTAGAAAAGCATGAGAAAGTGCACAGAAATTATTTTATTCAGCAGTTTCACTCTCACCTCACCCACAGAATGAATAGTAACAGATCATTCATTCCAGTAAATCTTCAGATATGGGAATTTGTGAGCGTCAGAGCAAAATTTTGGTTTTAAGAAGAAAAATAAGTAGGGTATATGGGCATTTTTGACTTTCTTAATGGCAGCTGACAGCTAAATCTGGCTCTTTTAAGGGGAAGTTTTAGTGAGACACAAAGTGAGGTTTGACTTGCCGCTGACTAACTTATCATGTTCATGCGTCCTATTTTTTTGTGTGCATGTGGATGCGCTTCGCCCACACGCCAGTGGAGGAACTTGTTCACGCCTTTATGCCTTCAAACCAGAAAGAGTGCTGGCTTCATCCAGCTGCCACCTCACTATCTGTCCTCTCCATCAGCCCCAGTTCCCTTTTTCTCTCTTTGGGTTTGAAGAGAAGTGAGGCAAACTGTCATCACAGCTTCATGTCTCTGTATCAGATTAAAAAGCCTAATCATCCATTTCAACAGCAAACCTTCTCTTCTTCTCTTTTTTCCAGTTACAACAGGGTGATTTCAGGCCATTTTTTCTGAGAAGTTATGTAGATGTTGAGTAAGATTGTGGCTTAAACAGATGGGAAGTTTTTTCATGGTGGTGTGGGAGGATAAAAACTTTAAAAAGGACATGTGTTTTTTTGTTTGTTTTTGTTGTTATGGGACTTGAATACAAAAAAAGATTGCTTATGCCCAGCGTGGATGAGCCTGAACGTAATTTCCAACAACAGTGGCAGAGCTTACTCAGACCAGATAGGAGTCACAAAGCATTGGTGACGCAAGTCCAGTCAAAATGAGAAGGTTTTGGAGACATCTGCTGACTGAATCATGGGACTCATACTGAAATCTAAGCTGGTGTATTTTAATGGCAACAACTGAGAATCCACTCAGTCAGAAAACCTCAGTATGCAGCAGGTTAGCACACTGCATTTGAATCTCAATCTCATATCTATCTGGCTTCATATTGTTAACGAGACACAATATAAAATTAATTAATTGAATTGAACTAAATTTAAAATTTGTTTAAACATAAAGACAAATTAAAACAGGGAATCAAACCAAAGGAATTTACAGAAAAAGAAAAAAAAGTCTTTTTCCAAAGGGAGTGGGAAGAAATCCCACCTCCTAGTCTCACACACAATGACTCACCATATATATACTTCATAATATACTTATATGTCACATCAAGCGTGTTAACAGCCCCAGCCAAACAAAGATAAGAAAAATAAAAGCAACAAACTGACATAAAACAATTCAAATAAATAAAATATAATAAAAGTAGTAAATGTAGAAGAAAAATCTAATTCAGACAAAAAAATTAAAAAATGGTTAGCACCGCCGCCTCACAGCAAGAAGGTCGCTGGTTCGAGCCTCGGCTGGGGGGAGGTTTGAACCTGGGGGGCAGTGGCCTTTCTGTGTGGAGTTTGCATGTTCTCCCCATGTATGTGTGGGTTCTCTCCGGGTTCTCCGGCCTCCTCCCACCGCCCAAAGACATGCATGTTCTCCCTAGGAGTGAGTGTGTGTGTGAATGGTTGTTTGTCCATGTCTGTGTTGTCCCTGCAATGGACTGATGACCTGTCCAGGGTGTACCTGCCTCTCATCTGTTAAAATTCTGGGATAGGCTCCAGCTTACCCGCGACCCGTAATGGACAAGCGGTAGATAATGAATGATTAAGAGTCAGGTTGGGTTTAAGGCCAATAAGTAAACGTGAGTTTTGAGACAGGTTTTAAAATGGACAGTGTGAGAGCCTGAAATATTAAAAATATATATGGATCAATAATAATAGTAATAATTACAATAAAGTGACATCTTCAGTAATAGGAACAATACTATATATATATATATATATATATATATATATATATATATATATATATATTCAATAACAGTAATAATAACACAATAACTGATGAAAATAAATAATTATCAGACAAACCCATTTTAATCAAAAATCTTTGTGATATATTTTTAAGATACTAAGAAATTTTACTGTAAAACTTTGAGATAATAAATGTGAAAATTTGGGCAGTGACTTACAACACTTAGAAATTAAAAAAAAAAAAAAATTAGACATCGAGTCAGAAATTTTGACTTACTTCTTTCATGTGACATTTTTTTATATCAACCTACTGGTAGAAATAGGATTCCATAGTTTTCAGGTCTGAACTTTAACACAAAAAAAATTAATTCAGAACTTTGATATATTGATTCAGTATTTTGAAAATTGTATGTAACCATTTTGAGATACCAAATTAAGATTTTATAAATGTAAAGTCCGAATTATTTGTTTGTTTGTTTTTTCTTTTATTTAATGACTTTTGTAGAAATAGGATAAAACACTCAAATACAACAGCAAGGAGGACGTGCAATGCACAGCTACATACTGTACGTATATGTATCTGTGTGCTGCAGAGCATCTGTCTAGCTGAGAACAGGTCTGGTTGGTAATAAGTCCGTTTTTCTGATGGGATTTAAAAGTGGTTTACATCTTGTGTCTTTTTATTGCAGGTGGTATCGTGTTCCAGATGTTACTGCCCTTCATTCTCCTTGTTTAGTTTCTCAGGATGGAAAGCAAAGTTGACCTGGATGATTTTAGAAGTCTCAGTGGCTCATGTGGCATCAGCAGATCAGACATATATTTTGCACTGGGACCATTCAGAGCTTTATACACCAGCAGCAATATTTTAAAATCAATTATTTGGCACACAGGAAGAACTAGATTTGTCTCAATTATTTTTGTCTTTTTGAAAACACAAGCAAAAGCATTCTAAATGAGTTAATTAGTGATATTTTTTTAGAGAGCAGTGAAAACTAGGCAAACCTCTCAGGAAGAATTGTGACAATATTCAGTCACTATTTCAAAATACTAAATAAATTATATTTCTGATTTTTTAAATACTAAGTCTTTATTCATTAATTCGTTTATTTTAACGCTGTATCTCATGAAACTGGTTACATTTTTTCGGGTCTGGATTTGGGGGGTTTGGATGGTGAAATACCTTGTAATTGTCCTGTTATTCTTTATAACTCCGGAAGATGGCGCTGTTTCTACAGTTTTTGAAATGAGCACAGCCAGCGGTTTTGACTTGATTGATCCACATGTTTCAACTAATCCGACCTGTTTAGTCGTTTTGACAAAGAATGAAGGCGGATATAATTCCCTCTCTTAGATATGAGTTCAATATTTTACCGTTAGATTCTTATAACGTGCGCTAAAAAGGAGCTTAACGTTTAAAATAACTTGTTACCTTTGCTTTGACTTTTTATTCCGACCCAGAGGAATCAGATCTGAGCATGCGCACTGCATCGCTTCTACGAGGACGGGGAGGACATCACGGAAAAAACGTAGCAGAAGCACCACAAACCCCACGCCGAGATTTGGCTTCTCCGCTGCGCCAAAACTGCGCGACCAACGCGACCCACGACTATGCCCGGTGCGGCAGTAAAGTGCGGGACGACCACTTGACAGGCCTGGCCGAGGTCTGAGCCGTTGCCGAGGAGGGGAAATACATTTATTCATATGGGAGCAGCATGCGGGAAATGGTCGGAGGTTGCTGCGTGTGTTCAGACGAGCGAGGCTGGGCTGAGAATCCGCTGGTGTACTGTGATGGACACGGCTGCAGCGTCGCCGTTCACCAAGGTAATATTAGCCGCTGTTAGCGTGTAATTACCGGGCAGCTGCGGCCGCTGAGGTGGCGGCTGGAGACAGCCAGAGGCGCTGGTAGGTCTGTCGGTAGGTTTCTAAGTAGGCTTGACTACGTGCGTGTTGCTGCGTGTGGGAGGGGTGGGTAGGTAGGCGTGCTGTTTGTTGTTTCCACTCAGCACACGAGTGAACGCTCAGGGCCGGCAGGGTGACACCGATGCTGGATGGCGCATTGATGGCAGGTCCGTGTTTGGTTGTCCGGCCCGCAGAAAGAGGCGTGTTTCCCCACATAACAGCACCGGTGAGGCCCGCCGGGTTGGACACTGCCTCGTCTTCTGTCCACTTGCTTTGTTGTTTTAATCCCACTTGAAAGGAAGGCAGATAATTCCTGGGATCATATTTCTCACACGGGATCCTTTCTGGCAGACTGTTATAGATTTTATACGCTCATCTGCAGGTTCTCATCTTAGATTAATGTGATTTCTGTTAATCGGCAAAAGTGCCTGAAATTCGATAGAGAAAATTGAGGGGAAAGCAGGTTGAGATGAAAACTGGACTTTCAGGATTATCCAGATGACAGATGAGCTTATTTTATTGGACAAGCAAAGTAATCTGAAAGGGAGTTGCTTTTTAACCTCCATTTTTTAATTTATTTATTTGTCTCAGCATGCTACGGCATCGTCCAGGTTCCCACCGGTCCATGGTTCTGCAGGAAGTGTGAGTCACAGGAGCGGGCTGCGCGCGTGGTGAGTATGTCATCCTCCTCCGAGTCCAGTCTCATCTGCTTTAAGTATCTATTTTATTTTATTTTATTTTAATAATTTAGAGTGATATTAGACTCACAAAAAACTCTGCTCCTTCCAGAGGTGTGAACTTTGCCCCCACAAAGATGGAGCCCTTAAGAGGACGGACAGTGGAGGTAAATCTGTTTCCCTGACGTTCAGAACAGGACACCACTGTCCTTCTTGACTAAAATAAATTAAAGACAATCATATAAATCTTTGCCATGTCATTGATCCTCTGCTGATGTGTCTGTCGATCAGGCTGGGCGCATGTGGTGTGTGCGCTCTACATCCCTGAGGTGCAGTTTGCCAACGTTCTCACCATGGAGCCCATCATCCTGCAGTATGTCCCACATGAGAGATACATCAAGGTACTGATGCACACACACTGTTGAGTTGAAACCTTGCATTCCTCTTTATCAGAGGTCTGAAAACACAACTTTACACTGTATGGGTTTTTAATATTTCAGTCAGGACACTATGTCAGATTTACCTCCCATGCATTTGCTTAAATCAGTGTTATTCTAGGTACATAAGTTAAGCCCCATTGTGTATTTATTTATATTTTAAAGGATGATGTTAACAGAATCATCTGTTAACTTGTTTTTGTTGTTGACCATCAGATATAAGAACAGCTTGCGCTCAGTTTTCTGTTCCAATTCCTCCTTATTTACTCCCTAAATTAACCATAATCAGGCTCAATTGTTAAACGTTTGTGTCAGGATGTTGTAATAACATCAATTACATCTTAATAACTTATTGGATGTTTTTAGTTCTTTAGAATTAGCCAAATACAAGCTAAGAAAGACAATGTAGAAACCTCTTAACGGGGAAATTCTCAGGTTTATTTCTTTAGGCTCTTTTAATAAGAGACAGATTTTTCTGTAACACAGTGTAATTATTTATCTAATCATTTTTTATCTAACCTAATTTTTTATCTAACAGTAGGTTTATCAACTTCATGATCTTAAACATTTAGGTGTGTATCAACACAAAGGAGGAAAGACATCAGCATGGTTTTAGAGAAGCAACTGTTGCTGCCCATTAATCTCGGACGGGTTATAAAGTCATTTCCAAATTTTCTGGAGTCCATCATTCTACAGAGACAAAGATTATTCTCAAATGGAAAACTGCAAATCTGTCCAAGGATGGACATCCCAGTAAGTTTGGCCCAAAATCACACTGAGATGTACACAAGAGCTACATCTTAGACTCTCCAGGCCTCAGTTTTCATGTTCAAAGCTAAAGTTCATGGCAGCACAAGAAAAGGACTAAATATGGTATGGTTTGTTTGGAAGGATTGCAGGAGAAGGCCTCTTCTCTCTAAATAAACAATCCATGGCTTAGGTTTTCAAAGCTGCATCTGAACATACCACAAGACTTCTGGAACAACACTGTTTGGACAGACCATACAAAAGTGGAGATGTTTGGTCAGAATGCACAAAACAAACCAAACACAGATCAGCAGAAACATCCCGACCAGCTGTCAAGCACAGGGGTGGAGGGATGGTGATTTGAATATTTTGGAGTCAGATATTAGTCCATCTGTCTGACAGCAATTAGCTGCAACTCATGCAACAAAACAATGATCCCAAGCACAGCAGCAGACCTACAACAGAATCACTGAAAAAGAAAAGAATCAAGATTTTGATCCAGTCAAAGTCCAGACTTTCGCCTGGTGGAAATGCTGTGGTGGGAAGTTGGAAAGCAACATTGTAAAGTAGAGTGGGCCAGAAAGTTTTTTCAGATTATTGTTGCTAAAGGTGGTTCCACAAGCTGCTGGATGGTGCGCTTTTTGTTAAATAAATAACAACACAGTGAAATATGTCATGTGTTGTTCATCTGAGGTTGTATTTGCATCATTTTAAGACCTGATAAGGACCAGATAATTGTTTTATTATATCCTGTTACATTAAACCTTAGAACTTTAGGAAGCTTTGCTTTCTTTTTAAACATGACATAATCCACATATTTGCCTAAATGAATGTCCCCAGGCAGGGCTCGAATGACACCGGAGCTTTTGGGGGAGCCTTTGTCGGGCGTCCAACGTGTCTTTGCACATCATGTGCATGCGCATATATATTAGTGCACGTAGCATAGTCAAAAATATGGTTACTACAAAAAAAGACCTCTGCTGCTACTGTATCCAGCTTGTTTAATCAGAAACAGGAACGGAAAGTTCTTTTAACAACCACAAAACAAAGCATATAAAGTGTTTTTTGTGTGGACGCAAACAAGCAACGCTGCTGTCCACGGTGCTGAAGGAAACAGAACGGATCACATTTGGAGGATTTAAATAATTTAATTAAATAAATAAATAAAATAAACAAAGCTGACAAATGAATGCTATTCTTTTCAAGACACATCAGGAACCTTTCTGAAAAATTAAATGTAACCTGAAATTGAACTATTTTTAGGGCTCCCTCTCAAAGTATCAGCTGTATGTCTTTAGGGGAGCTCCTGTGTCTTTGAGGGGAGCCGAGCTCCCCTTAGCTCCCCCATAATTTGAACCCTGTCCCCAGGTAAATAATAAAATAAAATATTCTTTCACAGCAGGCACAACACTCGCTCCAAAACAGATGTTTAGAAGTTTACTTGTGAACCAGCTTATACAACAAAATAGTTGCTCTATTCTCTCAAAATGTCATAAAACCATCACAAAATTTCCAGCTTTCTTTGCTCATAATACCCAGATATTCTTTCTGTCAACAAGGTAAGATTTTGGAGAATCTTTGTTTCATATCTACACTCATTTCTCTCCATCTGAGAGCTTATGAAGTACCCAAGTCCAGTGGTGTCACAATGAAAGTAGCTTCAATAAACTTTTTGTAGATAAAAATTCTGAACTTGAAAGTAAATTTTGGCCTTTTCAAGTCAGATCAGAGCTTGTTTGTGCATCATGATGCAATGCAGCGTCAACACGTGTGGGAAAGACCACAGGTTCTGCTTCTTCCTGAACGGGAAAGGCCGCTTTGCTTCACTTCCTGGCTGCTCCCTCTCCACCTACACGTCCCGTAGAAACCCAGATCTGAGTGCTGCAACGTCACGCCTGCTCTCTGGAGGATGCAGAAAGTCTTTCTGGGAAATGTGGGAGATTTCCAGTAGATGTAGATGAAGCCGGTTGAGTGAAGAGCAAAGGTGTGAAAGTAACAGAAGCAAATACACGGAATACTTGTGTTGTAGTAAATACTGATGAAGTGATTAGTTGAAATTCATTCAGATGATGGAGATTTGAATGTTTAGGGGTTGTAGAATATTGGTCAACAGTTGCCTTGTGGAGGTGTGAAAATTATTTAAACGAAAATGAGCACTGAAAAGTCCGAAATATCCCTACTTTGCTAATAAGAAAACCGCTCCACCACAGCCTACTTTCACGCTGTTGTAACTGTTTCATACATTAGCTGTTTTGGAGGGTCACTCCTTTATATTTTGGTATTTGGCTCAGTGTGTATACCTGGAGTAGTGTTAGTGTGTTTTAGGCAATATTAAAAAAAATCCCTGTTTGATGCTTTGGCTCAGTGGCAGGAGCATCCATCGTCGCTGATGTGTCCGTGTGCATGCCTGTATGTAAATGCACATGTGCAAGTGTTTGACTGCCTGGTGTCGTGTTACTGTCAGCTACAGTAAATTGCATGCAGCTTTTCCCCCGTCAGAGCCATTCAACCAGATTCTGCTGCCTGCATTCCTTAACGGTGTCACAATGAACAGCAAAAACTCGAGAAGCCACTCTTCCTTTTTACGTTCTCGGTGCAGGTTGTGTCCTCGGCCTTTCATTTCGTCCTCTGTGGGGAAATGGAGAGCTGAGTGGGATGTCGGTAGTGGAGGAAAAAGGGAGCGAAAAAGTGAAATACAGAGGGCTGAAGTGAGAAGGTAAAAAGCCTGCTGTTCCTTTGTCTCGCACCTGTTGCTAGGCCTCTTCTGCCCCCCGCCAGCCAGCCCCGCTCGCTGGTGGAAAAGCCGAAGAACAAATACAAAAGCATGTGTTGGGTTTGTTTGCTTTGTTATGCTCACATTTGTTTTGTGGATGTTTGTCTATTTACATGTCATTGAGCAGGGATGTACATTTTTTATATACTCATTGTGTGATGCTCTGTTTAACAGAATTAGGAAGATATTTGATTTTTAACACAATACTAAAAAAAAAAAAAGAAAAACACTGGTCCCCCAAACATCTGGTCAACAGTTTTGTTGTTCAAAGCCCTGCAAAAGACTGTGTTCACTTTGAAACCTCATCTGCTACAACTTCCTAATCATTCACAGTACAGCTGCAGCAGGACTTAAAGGAACAATGATAGATTTTAGTGACTAAATAACAGGAAGATATGAGGGTGCCACGGTGACACTGGTATGGAAAAGCAGCGCCTGTTAATAATAACAATGAGTGATATATCCATGTCTCTGCACCTCATCTGCCCTGCAGACATGTTATATCTGTGAGGACCACGGGAGGGAGAGCAAAGCAGCCTGCGGAGCCTGCATGACCTGCAACCGACAGGGCTGCAGACAAGCTTTTCACGTCACCTGGTGAGTGTTAAACAGTGAATGTTTCTGTGGTTAAGCCTGTGTATGGTGGTCTTCTTTAAAAGGGAATCATATAAAAAAATGGTATTTTTTATGTAGAAATATATTGACCCGTTCACAGTTTAAGCTTGAAAGAAATACTCTAAATACAGACACACATTTGCTCACACAGCAGCAGCACTTTTCACAGTTTGTCAGGTTTGAATTTTTTCCTGAATAAAACATCAAATTTAAACAAGAAATGAGACGAAAACAGAAAACTTGAGTCTACATGAGTGTCTGCCACCCCACATATCTTTAACTGAGCAGAAATCACAGCTACCAGCCTCGTTGGGTATACTTCTTTAAGCTTGGAACATGCAGCCATCAGGATTTTTAATCATTCCTCAAGACAAAACTGTTCCAGATCCTTCAAACTGGGTGGGTTCTGTTAGTGATCATCAGTCATAGAGTCAGACCACATTCTGATTGCTGGACCTGGTCAATGGTGCTCTGGTACCCTATTTCCCGGGGTGTGCAGCTGGAACATTGGGGTGGGTGCTGGCCTGGTTTTCCTGGGCCCTTCGCCCTGACCACCCTTCCTGGTGGGGTCAGCAGCTGCCTAACTTGGGCCCATTGAGGCCTGTGACCACAGGGGTTTCTGGCTGGGGCCTTCCTCTGGGTGGGTCCGGGGTCGTCTTTATGGTGTGGTGGCATGGGTTCGTGCTCCAGGATTGCTGCTGATGGCCCGGGTCTCTGGGCCAACCTAGTCAGCCTCTAGCCTCCGTAGAGGTGTGGTCACATTTACAGGATGACACTCATCTCTGATCGCTCCTCATTCATCATCGTCTGCATGCTGACACAGTCACTGAGTTGTCCAGTGGGTCCAGTACACTAAGAGATACTTGTGTTTAGGTTGACTTTTTTGTGTGTGTATCTGCTACTTTGGTTGTTGTTGTTTTTTGTTTGTTTTTTTTGTTGATTTGATTAATATTTAGAAACTCTTGATGATTGTCTGCTTTGTTTTTCTCTAATTATATTGATTCCATAATTCAAAGTAAATAAATAAATTAATTAGATTGTCAAGAGGAGCCTTATACCCAGAAACCCAACACTATAGAAATGAAACTTAACAAAGTTTCATTTATATAGTGTTATCTTATGAAAGGACATACTAAAGCATTTGCAAAAATGTGACGGGTGCACTCACTTATGTGAGATACTGTATGAGTCGTGGGTCATATATATATATAAATAAAAAAGTCTATAATCTGAATTTTGACACACCTCTTTTTTGGTTCAGAGATGTTGCTTGAACCAGTTTCAGGTTGTCTCTAAAAAGCAGGGGTGTCAAACTCATTTTCACATACAGTACAGTTGGCCGGACCCGTAAAATCACAGCATAATAGTCTATAAATGATTAAAATCCACATTTTTCTTTTGTTTTAGTAATCAAGATGTTTATATTTAATGAACAAATAATGAACAACCTAAAACGTCCGGAGAAAAATAAGTTAAATTTCAACAATGTTTTGCCTCAGTTTATCATTTACACATTTATTATCATTTAGAAAGCATAATGCATCTATAAAAACATTTAACCTCACATAACTGGAAATGTAAAATACAGTATTTCACATTATCTTTAAAGTAACTTTTTAAGATGTAGAATTTCTTTTTGTGTAGTAATCCCGACCACCTGAACAGACTCACCTCCTACCACAAACTGAAAGGCTATGATGATTGGGATTGGAAGCTCTCGGCCATAACTGAGCTGTTTTTGTCTGAGTCTTTTTGTCAGTGTGTTATTAAACCTGACTCTCCTTTGTGATGCTGTGCACAGTGCTCAGATGGCTGGTCTGCTGTGTGAGGAGGAAGGTCCAGAAGCTGACAACGTGAAATATTGTGGTTACTGCAAGCACCACTACAACAAGATGGTAAAAAAAAAGGATTACTGTTACTTTTTTCTTTTTTTTAGCATCTCAGATCACTATGAGGATCCTTCTAGTTCTGTATATCAGATTGTTTTATATATTTTCCATGCTAAGATTTAAATAATGATCTTTTTGGCTAGAAGAGCATACCCTCATCTTGTTGTCTAATCATCTCTGAAAGGCAGCACAGCTCTGTAATGTCACAGTAGCTGCTCAGGAAATAGTTTTTAGATAAATCAGATAAGTTTGAAAGAGGTGGTAGATGTTGGTAGGGTTGTATGATGTATTTATGAAGTGTCTAGTGACTAAAAGCTACTCAGAGCAGCCCCATCTGGAGAGAGAATTTATCACCACCTAAACAACTCCTACATTAAAGATTTCATAGCATCTACGTTTCAGTGCTATACTGTTGATATTCACATTGAATCACACTTTTGTTTACACTCTGAACTGCAAAACCACCTGCAGCACCACAGTCTGCAGTGCATTGAAGAAAATACTCTTGTTTGAACACTATGGACCTTATTTTGTGGACCCATTCTATGTTATTGTCTCAAGACTGCTCATAAGCACTTCATACACCCCTACTTTTAGAAAAAGATCCCTCTTAGGTTATGTCGCGATGCAGAGTAAGGCTCATTGTCTTTTGCTTTTCACAGCAGAAGAAGTTGCGCTCCAGTGAAAACACGAGTAGCTCCTTCAGTCATTCCAGGGGGCGCTCTAGCTCTCCGTCACAGGAAAAACATCACCACCACAAACAGAGGAAGGTAAGCACAGCTGTAGTCAGGATTATGGGGTCTGGCTCAGGAAGATTTCATACTGGGTAAAATGGACCAGGCAGCCATGAAAAGAGCTGGTAGGATTATTTAAATGTTAGGAAAAGCAGCTTCAGAGCTTCGTTCAGGCTTGGGAACACTAACTTTCTCACATGAACTGAATGTGTCAGTGTCACATGCGATTCACCTCCCTGCTGCTTTTCTGCAGCGCTTTGAGACAGCTGTCTGGCTGGATGTATGACATTTTCAACTTGGTACAGGTGTGAACTGCAGTCACATGACTACACACAGCAGCAGTGGGTTTATTCAACATTAGATCAGCTGGAGTCTCAAGGGATTCCTGAATAAATAAAGGTTATATAAATAAATATATACATTCGCCAGTCACTTTATTAGGCCCACCTAGCTAGCACTGGGCTGGTCTCCCTTTTGCCTCAACTATTACCTCTGCCAAGGAGGAGGTTTTGTTTTCAGCAGCGTTGGTTTGTCTGTCTGTCTGTCTGTTAGCATCATAACGCACAAAGTATTAGATTGATCTTGATTAAATTTTCAGGAAATTTCAGAAATGGAAAAATGAACAGGTAATGACATTTTGAGGGTGATTGGGATCATAGTCTAGAAGATTTCTTTACTATTGGGAGATAGGGATGATTTTGACATTACAGCCTCTAACTTAACAGATAATGCCCAGAATCACTGGCAAAAAAAAATACAAGATGACATCATAGTAAATGTGAAATACACTAACAGTTAATCCAGATTGGCGTCATTAGAGAAATTACAAATTTCTTCAATAACTTCGACTGTTATAGCCATTTGCTTCATTTTGGTATCTAAGAGCACGTTTCCAGGGTCAAGGATTCTAAATATGATGTGGCCTCTATCCCAAAGACAGAAATAGATATTAGCTTGACGTACACATAAGAGTGTTGGAATGGGGTTGGTAACTGAGTGGGCTGTTGAGCCTTTTGGGGTCTTTCTCAGGTGAGTCAACCTATCGCTTGGTGGAGGTCTGCCTGCTCTGAGTGCTTCTCGTTCTTCATGGTATAGATTCAACAAAATGTTGGAAACAATGTATTTTGGTTAAAAAAAAAACTTCTGCTCTCTGGATATTTTCTCTTCTTCAGACCATTCTCTGTGAACCCTGGAGATGGTTGTGTGTGAAAATCCCAGCAGATCAGCAGTTTCTGAAATACTCAGACCAACAACCACGTTCAAAGTCCCTTAAATCCCTTTTCTTCCTCATTGTGATGCTCAGATTGAACTTCAGGAGGGCGTCTTCACTGTCTACATGAATAGATGTGTTAAGTTGCTGCCATGTGATTGGTTGATTACATATTTTTGTTAACAAGCAGCTGAACAGGTGGACTTGATAAAATGGACACTGAGTGTATATATATATATATATTACACTGGTGGTCTGAAAAAGTCTGCTTCCTCTGGCTCCTTGTACTCCCAGTGTAATTTGAAAGAATCCTTCATTACCAAGCGCAAACAACCAATCAGATTCAGAGGGAGTCTTTAGGCAGAGTGGTTTGCACATACATGACCACTTTCTTTTAAAGACAAGGATTTGGAGGCAGAGCTGAAGCACAGCAGAGAGGGTGAGGGGAGGGGCTTATGAGCCCAAAGCTTTGCATCCAGGTTCTGAGAGATATTTCTGTTTTTGGAACTGAAATAGTTTCTTATTTGTAAGAAAGTGTTTGTGTGTGTTTTTTCAGAGTCATAAGGAAAAGCTTCGGCAAAAAGAGCGGCACAAGAAGTCCTCTGACAACATGAGCTCCTCCATGACAGCCAGCAGCATAGAAAAGGTACAAGAATCCAAACCACGATTGACTGGAGGCATGTTGGTCTCTATGGGATAAAAGTTAACATCAGCACCTCGGCCTTTGTTTGAATGCTGTCAAATGAGGCCATGCTTGCTTAGTTTGTTTTGGTTCTGACCTACATGTATTGGGACAGATCTCCTCCAGTCATCACAGCAGCAAGGACAGTGAAGGGAAGTCGAAGAAGCTGAGCTCCCACAGTCATGGTCATCGCAGTAAGAAGACAGGAAGCACTGGCAAGAGCTGTTCCTCTTCCTCCTGCTCCTCCAGTCCCTTCAACACAGGTATGAGGCGTGAAAGCCTGATGTAACAGTGGGAGGTTGTTTTGGTGTTTGTGTTTGACTGTAACTTTCCGTTTCTCCTGGAGGAGGCACGCTGTCCGCTCCTCAGGATTTCCATCAGCTTTCATCTTCCTCCCGCCTGGACCGAGATCGTGGAGGCGACGACCACAGCGGAGAGGAGCGTAAGGAGCGTCACAGGAGGTCTGCAGTACACGAGGAGGAAGAGGAGGAGGAGGATGAAAAAGAAGATGACAAAGATGAGGAGGATGAAGAGGAAGAAGAGGATGACACTAAATACCACAAGCCACCAGCACTGACTCCTGTTGATGGCCCACTAGCAGCTTCACAGAGTCACGACAGGTCAGAGGGCAACTCCAGCCCCTTCGAAAACAAAGTCACCATCTCCACCTTTGGGTCCATTATGCGCATCACCTCTTCATCAGGACTGGGCAGCAGCACCAAGATCCGCAAGATCACCACATCAGGTGACTACAAGCCCTCCAAGTCTCTCTGCAAGCCATCGCAGCTCAGCACGCCACCTATATTAGAAGAGGCGGACCTGAAGGACAAGACCACGCCTCCTCTGCTGCCCCGCGAACGGAGACACCGTGGCAGCAAGAAGAGCCGCCACGGCCCGGGACGCCCACGGGGGAGCAAGAACCGAGAGAGGAGGGAGGAGGATCATCACCACCACCATCACCACACGCCGCCTCCACCCCCAGCCTTAACCTCCTCACTCTACACAAGCCCGTCCTCCATGCCCCAACCTGCCTTCCCCTCCACTCTTCTTCCCACCACCTCTTCCTCTTCTTTCTCCTCCTCCTCTGCCGGGAGTTTTTCTACAGGCCGCCTCAACTCGCTGCTCAGCTCTGGTGAGTCTGAGCGAGTGGGCGTGTGTGGTAACCCCTCTAACTTCCTGTGTGCGTGTGCATAGGGGAAAAAAAACTGCAGTGTTATCTGTTTGCACCCTGGTGTGTTCATTGGCGGTGTGACTAAAGCGCTGAAAGGTTTCCGTGACACACAGCTGTTTATCTGGGTTTCAGGACCTCACAGCGTTTTAAACAAGCTGCTTGGAGCAATAACCAAGCAGGTCACACAGATTTCAGATTTTCTAACTCTGCTAAGAGTTATTTCATCTGTGTAAGGCAGAGGTCTTGTCCTAGATAGTGGTTTCTATGTGAGCTGCACATTTTCTGACCTACTTTCTGAGTCTTGCAATCTCCGGGGGGCTATGTTAGTCTCACTACGTGTCATAAGAAAATTATGACAAACTTCTTTTTATGATTTTATATCCTTCTGTTATTCAGGTATTTACTCCAGTCTCAAGGACCCTCTCACACTGGGTGGGGGTGTCTGCAGCACCCCTCTCTCCATAGGTGGAGGGATGTGTAGCACCTCCTTGTCCCTGGGAGGGGGCATGTGTAGCACCCCTCTCTCCTCAGGACTGCTTTCATCCCACGTCCCCTCGCTGTCTCTTCCATCCATTAACACCGTCTCAAACACACAGGTACGTCACACTTCTCAGGTGTTCATTTCAGATCTGTGCAGACATCATCAGCCTGCCCATATGGGGGGGGTTCATGCAATCTGATGTTTTCTTTAGTTTATTTTTTTCTTTGTTGTTTTAATAAACAACAAACTAGACTAATGTGAGTTGTATATTCAGTTTGTTTGGATTATAATAGGATTGGACTGAATATTTAACCCATAAAACTCCAAGACATTTTGTTTTTTTTTTAAGATGCATGTAGACGTTCAACCTTTTAATCCCAGTCAGCATGAAGACATGAAGTTTTCAGGACAGCCTCAATTGACAGATTATGACAAATGATGTAAAATGAATGTATAACTAGATGTAGCAGCATAAAACAAGAAAACAGAAGTTATTACTTACAGTTCTTTGTAGAAAAAAGCACCATAGAGGAGCAATATTATTGTTCTTTTCAGACACAGAATTTTCTGCTCACTGGTTGATCTTTCGCTGCTCCTGGTTTGACATTACTGTCAATTTAAGCTCTCTGATTGGTGGAAGGTTTGACAGGAAGTGGCTTCATCATAATTTCTGGGTCAAAATAGAGGTCTCTTATCAACATAGCAGTGATAGTGATATTTTTTTATTACGAAAGTGAGATAAATAATATAGAATCATATAGAGTCTCTGAATAAACATTCCATTTTGTGGCTGGACTGTAAACTTCTTGGACGGGATATAAATACCTGGAAAACATCCATAGATCATGTAAAGGGTAAGCTGTCCATCACAATCTACCTCACAGAGTTACACATTACTTTTCCTGAGAAATTGCTCACAATAGAAGTGATAGCGCTCGGGTGCGCCGGTATTCTGACGGCATTTTAAGGGTTAAAGGTGCTTTGACATGACTGTCATGATTTAGCGCTGTACTAATAAAACAAGTGATGCCAACTTTCTAAACTTAATACAATGACTTAAGAAAAATGCATAAAATATATAATAATAAAAAAGCTTAACTGAATCCTGTTCAGCCTGTGCAGAAGTCTCTCTTAGTCTGAGCAAAGGGGTAATAAACATGTATTAATCCTTAACAACATATGAGTTTAGGGAACTGTTATGTTGTTGTTGTGGTGTGTTTCCATTGCGTTGCTGATTAACATCAGAAAAGATGTAGATAAGAAATGGTGAGTGAGGGGGTTTTTTCTTTTTCAAAGACCGAGACACAATAACTAGATCTTATCTGAACTAGCAAAGATTAAAATGATGTGACTCACAGCTGTTTCTGGTCTGAGACAGCAAACAATAAACCGACATGACGCCGCTTTGATGACAATCTGACCACACTGACACTCAGTAGAAATGCAGGTCTGCAGCACTCAAACCGCAGATGTTCAATACATATTCCACTTAAACTTGTTTAGATTATTCTTCTGATAACATCTCATCACAACGTTACCCAGACACTATGTGTCATATTTTAGTCTGTTAAGATATAAAATATTATTTTATATTCAAGGTTTGTGATTAAGAAAAGACTAAAAATGTCAAAAATTAAATATTTGTCATGATCTTGGTGTTTTTGATCTTTTTGTTTTTACTGTAGGTTTTGTGTCGTGTGTCTGGTTTCCTGTTTTATTTTTGTAGTTCCTTGCCTTGTTAGTTCTGTTTTGATTTCCTCTTCCTGGTTTGATTTAGTTGCTTCTCTTCACACACATGGCCTGCTTAGCCCTTGTGTGTATGTATACCCCTCGGTTTGATTTATGCTGCCAACCCAGTTGTAGTCTTCGCGTCTCATAGTCTTCATGCCATGAACTCTAGTTTAGTTGTCTTTGTTCCTGCATTTGTCTGCCTCCTCCTTTAGACAGCCTGCGTTTGGGTTTACACCAACCTTCCACGCCTTGTTCCTGACAATATTTTGTCACAAGCTGCTTAGACTCACTCTGCTGTTCTCATATTTATCCATTCAGTTTGTTTTGTTTTGTTTTTTTCCTCTTTAAACTTTTTTTTCCAGTTATGACAAGTACTTCTACTAAATTATAACCAGTAGCATCTTCAAGTCATTTAAAGAAAAAGAGTCTGATTTGCATTCATTTTTCGTGGCTTTTTAAATCATTCCTTCTGATGTGCTTCAGTAGAGACGTGATGCGTCTGTAAGAAAGATGTTATAAGCAGGAAAAATGTGAAACAAAGAGCCAGAGAGGCTGTTAGCTCAGGAAACAACCTGAATGCACCATCATGTATTTACAGCAAGTAGTAGATGGTGCATCTTCATCGTGAGAGCCCCAGTACAGGTGGACAGTATGAGATGCAGGCAGTACAGAAAACTTTTCCACACAAACAAGGAGTTGTATGAAAGCAGAGACGCTGCTGATTACAAAGGCTTCTGTCTCATCACTGTGGGACAGAAACTCTGGAGCTAGCAGCCAGAAGCAGAAATCATGTCTAACTTTTGCTGTTTTGTGGTGAAGTTTGATTCCAGCTCTAAAAAACTCTGCTGATGTTTCTCCTATGACCCTGCCTAAGTTTGAAGTGAATCATGAAGGTCCTGCTGGTTTCCATGGAGATGAAGGAGGTTTTACAGTGAAGTGTTCATTCTTCCTATCATAGACTAGCTTGGACTTCACTTCTTTCTGGATCCTCGTGGTGTTTCTAAGGTGAATGTGGGGGCTATCCTATGACTCTGACCATTGATAGACATGTCCATCATCATCATCAGCTGATGGCTTCCTGAGATATTTACCTGTGTAACACCTCTGTTAAAACTGCTCGGGTTCACTTTTTTACCTTCTACTTTTGCACAGATCTTCATCAGACATTACTAATTCTTAGAACTGCTTTACTAATTTCTAGATGAACTGGGCTGCTATCATCTGGTTTTCACTGAAACTAAAGAGATTTACATTTTCTACTGTGTTCCATGTGAAGCTACGTTGACACAGGAACGCATTTTATCAGCTGAAGATGCTTTTTGTCCATCTGAAGTTAATGTCTCATTGATTGTCTCATAGATCCATCCAGGTTCCAGCACCTCCTTCAGCCTGACCTCATCTCAGCCTTTCGCCAGCTGTCTGCCCACAGCGTCGACGCTGCCGCCACTACTGAGCCAAGCCCAGACCTCACTGCCAGGTGAGGGGAAGGACGCCTTCACACCTCCTCTCACACAAACATGCATCTGCCTTTTAATAAACAGGAGTTCATGACATGTTTGTCTCCACCCTCAGAGTCTGACCTCGATGACTGTCGCTTCCCGTGTCAGGGAAACTCGCCGAGAGAGAGTCTTTCCTCACAGTACGTCTCAGCATCTCCTCCTTTTTCGTTGTTGTTCTTCATGTCAAGTCCTGGAGGCAGAGCATGATTCTTCCCTCTGTAGTCCTTTTCACTATTAAACCTCTATTTATTATTATTATTTATTAATTTACAATTATATAAAAACAAAATAAATACAGGAAAAAATCAGGAATACAAATGGAAAATACAAAGAGAAAAAGACTGGGGGGAAAAAAAAACTACAATTGGGGGGGTGTTTAGCTCACTTTGTAGAGCAGCCACTCCATGTACAGAGTCTATAGGTCCTCAATGCAGCTGGTCCAGGTTCAGATCCTGACCTGGGTCCCTTTGCTGCCTGTCCCTCCCCCCCTCTCTCCAACCATCTTTCCTGTCTATCTACTACTTAATAAAAGCCACTAGTACCAACAAAATCTTGAGAAAAAATACAATTAAATATTACATAAATTAATAACAATGATTAAATCAAATATAAAAATATAAAGCTAAATGCGTAAATATGAATTTAAAAAAGCAAATATGCAAATATAATAAATTAGTTGGGTAAAAAGAAATAAAATAAATAAGGGCCAGAAGTGGTTTTGTCACAAATTTATGACACCAGGCATGAAGGGATTAAATAACATCGTAAATGATTGTGACTGTTTTCAGAAAACAACAAAGAGACAAAAAAAACGGTTCTTTAAATGTAGAGTGCCTTGAGAAGCGCTGAATAAATTAATCCATTATTATTTTTATCTTGAGGTCAAGTCTGAGTCTGAGGATTTGATTATGAACCAAATGAGGGAACTGCTTTCAAATTCCTCCAAGCAGGACATTCACATACAAAAATGGTGAAAAACAGTAGTTTTTATTAACAATATTGCACTAAATATTGATTGAAATGGTTTATAATTGAGTTAATAATGAGATATAAATACTGTTTTTTATATATAAATAAACAGCGAAACATACAAATATTATTGTTATTCCTGACAAACAAACATAACTGGGGTTGGATTAGAGACTAAATCTAGGCCACAGTGAACTCACCTCTAACATGTTTTGTGGTCCTGCTCTTGCAGGTCTCCCATGAGCTGTCTTCCTCTTCTGTTTGACCAGAGAGACGGGTTGAGCTCCGGAGTCAGAACCCGTCCTGAGAACGTCCCCCCTGCCAGCTCCCACATTGAGCTTCTGTTGGAAAAACACGGCAACGGAGAGATGGGAGTCAACAGTGAGTTGTCTGATGTTCAGGTCGTCTTTGGCTCCTTCTAATGAACATAATCTGAGAGGAGAAACTAACAGTGGTGATGAGGGACCACATGAAGCTTCATTCTGTGTGAAACAATGGAAACAGCAGCAGACCTTAAATACGTGGTGTTCAGTTTGCACGTTTCTGTTCATCTCCACGCTGCTGGTTCCTCTGTGTGAACGCGGCTTGCTGTGATCCACAGATGATCAGTTTACCTGCGACTGATGACAGAAAATAGCACCGTGAGAAGTGACATGCTGTGACAGCATTCAGCACAGCTACACATGCTTTGTTGTTTCTCTTAATTTCTCCTCCTCTCAGCTGTTTTTATTCTCTTTTGATCATCAGCTGAACCTTGTTTTCTAGTCTTTTCTTTGCTTCTTTTTATTTCCACACATGACATGGTCTTCATTTTCCATCATGGCTCATATTTATTTATTTATTCACGTTTAATTTCCGTGGCTGCTTCTCCTGAAATGAGGTATCATCTCGGTTGTTCTGTGGCATTGCAGCTGCCTGGTGCTTCCACCAGGCCGTCACGTAGCATTTCTGAAGCATCCATGAAGCGTTGTGACGCTCCGCTTCCCCAAAAATACACGGCTGTTCTATTTTTGATGCTTGCCACTTGAAACCTTGTCAATCTAGAGCAGAGCATATTGCAAAGTGGAAAAGCAAAGTGGATCTCATCACTATTTGGGGAATCTGGATTTTAGAATTTTACTCTGAAACATCAACATTACATCATAACCGGCGGAACAGGCACCGAGCCGTCAGGTGAGAAGGACTCACGTGATACTTGACACCATGGAAGACAAGACGTTTATCTTGAAGGTGGAAAGTCACACCAGGTCTGAAAATGATGTAAATACAATCTGAGACAATCAACAACACTAATACAACATGTCATTGTTTATTTAAAAAAAATAAACCAAAATACAGAAAGAGGGTGTGAAAACTCCACTTCTTTACTACGCTGCTTCAGTTTATTTTTTTTGTTTAGAAGATGTTTGGTTTTCTCCAAACATGCTGCTGCATTCAGAAAGAAAAAAAATTAAATTAATTATTAATGTGTTAATGTTGTTTTTTTACTGGTAAAATCATACGTTTTTCACAAGAAACGGCTCAGTGGACTATTTCATTGTGACGCGTTGCCAAGGTAACCAGCTCTGACCGAACCTGTTATGTGACCCAAACATTTCAGAGGGCGGGTGCAGCTCTTACAGCTTGTGTGTGTCCAGAGGATGATGCGACATTTTGTTTCAAACAGTCAAAGTCCACAGATAGTTTCCTACATGTTCAGTAAGCCTGCAGGCTGCTCTGAACTGGCACGTCTGCAGCCCGGCGTCTGAGTTTCTGTTGTCATGGTATACCAACTACCGTTTAGTCAGCGCAATAATTTACAGCAATAAGACTATTTGACCAGAACTTCTTTCATAGGTGTCCATCATCACTTTTTAATGGACACCCTCCAGCCAATCAGAATCGAGTATTCACCCAGACAATTTCATATGGAGGTCAGAGCTCCAGCAACATTGTTTTCAAAGTGTATTACCCCAAATTCAGCTTTGGTCCTTAATTTCAGCCATTCCAAATGTGGCTCTAGAGGATCTAGCTCTACTGAGAACGACTGTTTCTGTGTCTGAACCTTTAAATGTTCATTTGTGGTGCCTGTCCACGCCCATCTCTGGGAGAGAATCTGGCTTTCGCTGGCGCCCGCTATGTGTAAAGGGAAAGATCTCAGCCTCACCCGTTTGAGCTCACATTCGCTAAAAGTGGAGCAAGCAAGTGAGAGAGGTGACAGAATTTTCTCATTTTTGCGCGTCACACACAGGCTATGAGGACACATATGGCTGTTAGAAAACCTTTAGAAAGTGAATTTTGCATAATATGGGACCTTTAAGGTCATTGCTAATGTCTTTCCTCCTTGGTATTGTGTTAACAGGTTGCAGGAGAAATGGGTTGTTACCCTGAGACTGAGTGTTTGTTGCTATTTCAGCCTGCAGAAGTTTGAAACAGGAGTGTGTTTATGTTCTGTATCTGTGACGCTGGCCATGTTGCCTCAACAGCTTCAGAAAAAATCAGTTTTAAAGCATTTAGTAGTTGTGACTGATTTCCTTGTTGAACTGGTGCAAAGCCCCTTTCAGACTCATGCATGTGACTGCAGCTGACTGTCTCTGTGTCAGGTTTGAATTAGAAAGTCCAAGATGACTTAAGTGTTATACCTCACTTGATATATTGTAAGCTCATACAAATGGCCAGTAGTTTCCTCCCTGGGTCTCCTTCTGTGATTGTTATATGGGTGAAGCCTGTGGAACATTAATAGAAATATGATGTGTGTCTGAATGATTAATGAACCCCTTAATACAGACAACATGAACTAATAAAATGGCTTCGGATCACACAAGCCACAAATATGAAGCAGTTCTGGACACAGACATAGTTATAAAGTTATGACCTCTTTATATTTTCCAGCTCTGCCCACCAGCTACCCAAACAGGGGCCCAAGCAGACAGAATAATTGGAAACACCTGTGTGGGGGTTTGGGGCCTCTGAAACTGAAATGAAAGAAAGCTTGGTGCAGGTCACTAGTTCAGAAAAATGGATCCATCTGCTGCCTGGATGGTTTCAAATTATCTTAGGTTACCTCAGGTTAGACTTTTTATGGAAATGCACACACATCATGAGAGACAAATATGCCTACCTGAGCTGTGCAGACCTTACATGGTTGTGGAAAATGACCCCTGTTTGTGCAGGGTATGAAATATTTTCATTCATTTATCAGCAGCAGGTCTGATGCTGTCCTGTTCCTACGTGAAGTTGTTTCTGGTCAGTCTCTTTTCAGTTCTACATCTCGGCACATTAAGCCTAACACATCCAACAAGTGTAGAATAGAATAGAATAGAATAGAATCCACAGTGCCCCTTAAATTAAATCTTTTCATTTCAGGACTCCTCTGTTGGCTCAACTTATGTTTTTACATTTATTTTACTTTTATCTCACTGTTTTCACCTTTTTTGTGAAGTATTTTATTTTATTTAGCTATTTTTAGTCTATTTGGTTTATTGATGGTGCAGTATGAGCTGGGCAGCAGGCAGAGGTCGGGGTCTTGGTTTGCTGATTACTGGTGTCAAGGACTGGTTCTTGGGATGTGGAGATCGAGGGGCACAGACCTAGAACAATGCTGGAAGGATTGTATATTCTTTCTTGTCAGGGACCGCTTCAGTGTCGTTGGGGAAAGGGATGTCTGGGTTAAATTCCTGGACCTGTTCCCTCTGCGACCCCACTTTGAAAACACAGAAGATGGATGGTTTACATGTCTTCTCATTCAGAGGCTCCTAGTTCCTACTCAATGTCAGCAATGAGAGAGTGGTATAAACTCACTGGCCACTTTATCAAGTCCACCTTCCTAGTACCGGGTTGGACCTCTACTGGACTGAGATCTGGTGACTGGAGGCTGTTGGAGTCCAGTGAACTCATTGTCATGTTCTAGAAAGCAGGTGGAGATGAGCTGAGCTTTGTGACATGGTGCATTATCCTGCTGGAAGTAGCATCAGAAGATGGTGCTCTTCTTCAGACCATTCTCTGGAAACCCTAGAGATGGCTGTGTGTGAAAATCCCATTAGATCAGCAGTTTCTGACGTCACGTTCACCATGTCTACATGACTAAATGGATTGAGTTGCTGCCTTGTCATTGGCTGATTAGACATTTTTGGTAACAAGTGTCCCTAATAAAGTGGCCAGATAGTTTGTGGTGCAGGTAGTAAAAAGAAAGCAGCTTGTTTGAAATACACAGAAACTAAAATGTATTCTGCTTGTTACATGACCTCCTGGACCAAATCTTCAAGTTAGTATTAAAAAGTTCCAACTTTTCTTTATATTTGTTATACAAAGGAAGAGAGCAGGAACAGTCTGTGCTGAGCAGTTATAAATTATATAGACCATTAATCCTGTTTTTAAGTCTTACATTTACTAGATCTTTTGATGTTGTGTAAATGGTTCCTACAGTCCCAAGTTGAAATTCATTTAGTGTCTGAGAGCTCAGTCTTCCTCCAGCGAATCCAAACACGTGAACAGGCAGAGCAGCAGTTAACAGGACTTTCTAACGTCGAATTGATGTGCATTACTGCTCATTTTATAGCATTGAGTTTCTTGCTGGCGAGGCAGTACATACTCATATTCAGGAATTTCTGTAGCAGATTAAATTAAATGAAACAGTCTTAAGTCATCTAATGGTGCAAAATACTGCCACGCCTATCACTTTTATCACTTTTGTTTTGTGACACGCTGATGCAGCCCCATTTTAGCTTCTTAAAGAAGACTAAATTCCCTGAATCTGATATCTCCTTTCTTGTTTCAGTTTGTTACATCCCACCTCAGCTTCTTTTTGTTTCCTAGTTACTGTTGTTTATTGCAATGTTTGACAGTAAATCCCTCTGCCTTCTAGTTGTGGAGATGCTCCAGTCGCTGCACTCCCTGCAGCAGGAGAACCAGCGCCTCCAGGACCAGATCCTCAGCCTGACGGCCAAGAAGGAGCGGCTGCAGGTGCTCAACACTGAGCTGGCCGTGCCTTTCCAACCTCACCTTCATTCCGCCCACACCTCCCTCCACTCGTCCACCCAAATCAGCTTCCTTTCATCTTCTCAAGGTGAGGCTCTTCATCTCTGCTGACCTCCAGTTGTTATGGTGTCACATGGAGCGCTACATCCCCCCTTCCTCCCCTCACAGTCTCGTACTGATAAACTCATCAGACCAAAGCTCAGATTAAGTCATTTTTATGTAGGCAGCAGTTTTTACCCTGTGATTATGCCTCTCGTTTCTGTAGACCCCCTGAGCACCAATAAGAGTCCCCTCTCCAAAAGCTGCTTCCTGAATGACACCTCCTTTGTTACCTCATCAGAGGTGAGGAACTGTAGATGCTTTCTTTTAGAGCTGCTTGTAGAAAGAAAATTTGTGGGTTTTGTTGCCAGAAACGTGCATGAAAATCAATCTGAAGTGAAAAATTCTCCTTTCGTGTCTTTGTTCAGGAGCTCCACTCTGGTAGTCCGTCCCGCAGCAGCTCGTCGCTCTCCTTCCAGAGCACCCCCCCTCCTCAGCAGAGCCCCGCCTCCTTCGGCCAGCCCCTGCTGAATGGGTTGGGTCGGGGTCTGTCTGATGGCCTGGGGAGCATCAGCCAAGGAGGCGGCTCTGCTCTGCCTGTAGTGGGTGGGCTCATGGCGTCCCTCACAGGAAGTCCTCACCTGACAGTAAATGGTGTCCTGGGCAGTCTGAACGGTGTGATACAGTCTCCCGCTCAGAACGCTCCACAGCCGACACTCCCAGCTCTCCATCCCCAGCCTCCTCCGCTCAATCCCCAGACACTGGCTCAGGGATTTCAGCTTCCCAAGAGCGTGAGCCCGTACGTACCCAACTTCTCCCGTTTGGATTGTGTAACCATGTCAGACTGTGTCACCTAGTTTGTCATGTGACGTGAGAGTGATGTTTGTTCCAGGTCCTCCCTCCTGTCTGAGCAGCAGAAGCAGCTTCTTCTCGAGCAGCAGCAACATCAGCAGCTCCAGCAGTTTCTCACCTCACAGAACTTCACGCCGGTAACGACCTTTAAACTCTTTTTACACCCAAAGTCACCACATACATGCAGGTTTTTTGCAGTAGTGTGGTGACATTTATTTCTCCGTTGGTTACCTACAGAGGATATAAACGTATTCACACCAGTGTTCAAATTTTTTTGTGATGTTAAAAAATTAAAAATCAATTAAATATTTCAATACTTTTTCCACCTTTAATGTGATAATGTGATAACCTGAACAATTCAGATGAAAAATAAACAAATGTGCTGAAGGAAAAATATGGGAAATAAAAAACCTTATACTAACTACTCGCATTCAGTCTCCTTGGGTAGGAATCTGTCAGCCTGGTACATCGTGACTTGGCAGTATTTCCCCACTATCCCTTAAAAATTCACTCCAAACCTCCGACTATCTCTTGTTCACAGCCCTCTTCAGGTCACCCCACACATTTTCTGTTGGATTTAGATCTTGATTTTGGCCGAGTGAGTCCAAAACTTTCATTTTCATCTGGTGACACAGGCTTTTGTTGATCTGGATGTCTTCTTGGGTTCACTGTCATGTTGAAAGAAAACATTTCTTTTCAGCTTTAGTTTTCTAGTAGACATCTGAACGTTTTGGACCAGTGGTGTCTGAAATTTGGATCTGTTCATTATTCCCTTCAATGCAACCCTAAAGCATGATGCTACCACCACCATACTTCACTGTGGGTATGATGTGCTTTTAAGTGTTCTTTCTTATGGAATTATGGTCAGAACGTTTCATTTTGGTCTCATAAGAACAGAACACATTTTCCAGCCATGCTTTTGGGACTTGATGTCATTTATTTATTTGTTTTTTCGTTGTCAGATAAGGTTTCTGTCTTGCAGCCCTACCTCATAGTCCAGACATATGGAGAATACAGGAGACTGTTGATACAACCACGATTTGCTGGAAATCCCTGCAGCTCCATCAGTGTTGCTGTAGTTCTCTTGGCAGCTTCTCTGATTGTTCAATTGGGTTTGAAAACTCAGTTTCTCTCTGTTGACTTTTATCATTTCAAAAGTCTAAAAGTATTTAAAGATAAGCATGTTCCTGTGTGATGGCACTTTGTTGTCACCTGTTTTCTCAGGGCTCTCATACCACTGATCATATTAAATGATAGTACAGGAGGAAGGCAGCAGTAACAATGGAAAGCAGACAGATAAATCAATTTGTTTCTTCGCAATTATCATCTTCTTTTCTCACTTTTCCCCAGCACCATGTGGAGTAAAAACCAAATGATAACCAGGATTCAGGAGACAGCAGCTCTGTCGGACTTACTTAAAAATCCACGCTGCTTTGTTACTTCATGGTTTTCCAGTATCTCTTATTGAATAATGCACCTTCCACCCCCTACCGCCCCCTTCTGTGCTGGAGAATCATGTTAACTTGCTCCACTGTTGATAATACATCCTAGATAGCAGTTGGTTCTGGTTCAGGGGATTTAATGAAGCTGCACCAGCTTCCGTGGGGCTGTCATGATTCCTGAAAGTCAGACAAAATGCAGGTTTTGCATGAAGCTCAAAGAGCTTGATTTGCTTCCATCTGTGCTGCATCAAATAGCAGAGCTGCCTCCTTGTCATTGCATTGGTTATTTTTCCACATGAGAACAGAATTCTCTCTGAACCTTTGAGATATTTTAGGATCTCATTAATAGACAGCTTCTTTAAAAAAAGTTTACAGTTCTTACTTTCAGACATTGATCTTTTCCTGTCTCAGTACGTGTTATCAGCTAAGTATTAACTACACATGTATCAGTACAGATAAAGATAAAACAATATGGACTCCTTTCTTTTCAGCCACTAAGCAGCAGCAACACTTATTTGACTTGCAAACTGCAGAGTCTGCTGAGGTCGGAGGCAGCCAGGCGCAGTGACACTCACTAAATATAGAAACCAATTTATTTCCTGTTTGACTGTGAAGTTTAGTCACTGTGATGTGCTGCAGTCAAGACACCAGGGAGCTGAAAATTCTCACTTTTTCTCTGTTAAAACAAGAGAAATAGACAGCTGCATTGTGTGGTGTCACTTAAAGCACCACAACTCATGTTATTATCCAAGAGCCCACCGTCCTAAACACGATTCCTAGTCTAATCTGACCAGCTCTGTGCTTTTCTGAAACCAAACTGGGCTTCTGTTCAGACTGTTATGCAGCTGTGTGAAAGATCGTAAACCTGCTGTTGTGTCTGCCCCCTCCAGGAGCAGCAGGTGGTGGTGTGCCACATGTTGCAGCAGCAGAGGCAGAGGGAGCTGCAGCGCCTCACGCTGACCGGAGCGCTCGCCTCCACCCCCAGCTCACCCATGATCGCCCAGTCACCAAACCTGCTTTCCTCGGCTACAGCCTCACCCCTGCAGGGCAGCCAAGGAGGCGGCCTCTTCGGCCTGCAGGACAATGCACTTCACAAGCCCGGGGTGAGTGATGCTGCGGCACCTCTCATTAATGCAGAAAAACCTCCTTTTCCTTCAGAGTGAGCTAAATTCTTATATGGTTTGAAGCAGGGGGATCCTGCCCCGGTCCTCGAGGTTTTAGATGTCTCCCTGATCCAACACACCTGATTCACATTAAATGGCTCTTCTCAGCAGCTTGTTGTCAGGTTCTGCCCAAACATGTTGAGCCATTAATCTGATTCAGGTGCTGCAGCAGGAAACGCCCAAGACCTACAGGATAGCAGCCCTCGAGGATAGACCCCTGGTTTTAAGGACTTCTGGTGTATGATGACCGGCTGAGAAGCCGTCTGGGGACAGAAACTCAATGCAGTCTTCAAGAAACCAGTCTGAGATGACATGAGCTTAGTTATATTTGTGTAGTCGAGTGATGTAGTGCCTGTGTGACTACTCAGGCACCCTGAAGTTGAACTCATTTGGAGGGAAACTGCAGTTACTGCATAAAAATGGGTGTATAATCCCAGTTTTATCTTACCAAAATCCGTTAAGATGCGTTTAGCAGCAGAGGCCTCACAGGCTTAAAAACCCCAAACGAAACCTAAAAAGAGCTGAAACTTTCCCAGCACACTCAATCCTTTTTGAAAAAGCTGGAACCCAACCTGGAGCATAAACCTGGCCTGAAATAGAATATGTTGAGTCTACCCTAAATTAATATTCCTGAGTTAATTCACTTTGTTGAAATGGCTATAATAATAATGGTTATATTGTAATGAAATTAAATTTAATGAAAAATACTTTATTTTACCCAAGTTTCAATTATGTATATGACATTATAATAATAATTTCTATTATTATTGTTTCTAAAACTAACTATAATTATTTCTAAAGAAAAACTACAACATTATCATCAATAATAAAGTATTTTTCATATGATTTAATTTCATTACAGACTCAGTACAGTAATGCTAATAACTTAATGGAGATTTTTTTCCCGTCTCTTGTTTTTCTTTCATTTTGAAAATACACATTTAAACTAGCACAAATGAAAAAGGTTCCAGGCTTGCCTTAAAAAGCCCAGCCCTCTCAGGATGGACATGAATATCCCTGCTGAATGATGCAGCTGCAGGTGTCGATCGCTATCAGACTGTAAAACAATATGTGAACATTATCTCCGCAAAGATCAACTTTGATGAAGAGAAACAGAAAAACATGAGAGGTTTTAGTTCAGACAGTTTAGATGAGGTCTCCAAAATCGACACTTTGGTCCAGTTTAGCACCATCTGTTCTCAAAGTGCTCCATTTGTGACTTTATGTTGTCGGCCATGCATTAGTGATAGAATTAGTAATAGGATAGAATAGAATAGAATAGAATAGAATAGAATAGAATAGAATAGAAATACTTCATTAATCCCTTTGGAGAGTCCTCAGGGAAATTTGGATGCACAATGTCTGGACATAGTATTCATTTAAAACTAGTATCCAATTTAAGTGTCTCTGATTAATCACAAGAGATCACAGGATATCATTTTATTTCATTGCAAGATTAAAGTAAAATTAGATTAAATCAAATTTATCCACGTTACATGTGTAGCTACTATGGCCAAAAAGGAGCTCTTCCATTATATTATGACCACAGTTTTATTGTCACTTCTGATGCATAACTAACGCCTGGCTACTAATTACTGTATTCTCTATAAAAGTCATCAGACGTTGATTTAGAGAATGATTGGAATTAGGAATTAAATGCTGATTTTGTTTTCAGGCTGCAGGAGAGAAGGGCGGAGACAAGAACGGCTGATGAGACCCCGGCTAGAGCAGCTCAGATGGAGACATCAGGCATCACCTGCCACCATGAAGAACTTTCCTCGTCATCGTCTGCATTTGACAAACCTTTTATGAATGTATAACAGGACGTCAAGGTGGATTTTCTCGTGTTTTGAAACTCTTAATTCTTCTTTGTAGGTTTCTTTTTGTTGTTTTTTTGTAGGCAGCTTTCAGAGAGCATACGGTGGTCTCTCTCGTTAAATTGCACTAATTTGTTAGCTCGACCAAGGAGGCTGCTGATGAAGGCAGAGCCTGAGCAGGAGCTGTGTGAACTTCGTATTTCAACGTATGAACTGAACATCAGAGTTTTATCTCTGACTTTTCAAGCACTGACCACTCATGATCTCCCTCCACCACTGAAACCAGCGTTTCCAGTCAGTCAGCAAGGAACACAGACTTCTGCCACTTTTTTTTCCAACCTCAACAGTCTTCCTTTATATTTCGTCTTCCCTTTGTGTTTCCCCCCAACAGATCTCCTCTACCTTATTACTGATAATGTAAAGATAAGTAGTCCTGTTGATGTGTTGTTAGCGGCAATCATCATTAAGCTAGTTATTACCTCAACCTTTCTGCCAGCTGGTTTCTGTTATGTTTTGTGCAGACCTTTTTACCACAACAGCCTTCAGTGGATATAACTGCCCACCCAGAAAACGGTGGCGTTCACTCTGAGGTTGTGTTTAAGTGAAAGTGTGCGACATCAACGTGCAAGCGCTACGTTTTATTCCAAACCATCGCCAGAGTTTTATATCCTTCCAAGTTGCTGTCGAGATTAAACAGACAAAACCAAACATTTGGATACTTAAAACAAAATAACTGCTTTTCCTAAACAAGTGTGCACTTTGCATGTTAGTAACTAACAGCTAAATTAGCCATCATCAAAGTATCTTATAACAGATGCTCAGCGCTTCGTAGGCCGCTAGGGCCGCTAGGTTTTTGATTTGCCAGTTTTTTACACCGTCTTGGAGCTTTTTTGTGTTGCATTCACATGCTTAACTCTCTAGCTCTTCTTTTAGCAATACTGGATAGATAATGCCTTAATGATGGTAGATTAACAGAGAAAAGCAGGAGCTCTTTCTTTCAAAGTGTTTTTACTCGGGCTCATGGAGGAGTTCATTATTAAATGAAAGCAAACTTCTTAAACCTGTTTATACTTTTGATAGCTGAAACGTGTAAATAACCGTGCAGTGGTGACTACAAGTGTCGAAGCATTTTTCTATCGTAACTTTGTGTTCAGACGCAACCTTCTTTAACTGTTTGTGCTACAGACCTGAGAAACGAGGGACCAGTGTCGGCGTTGCAGTGCAGCCTCAGTGGTGTCATAGGAGAAGTGAAACGCTTAAAAAGTGTGACTGTTACTTTCGTTACTGTTACTAACTTTCGTTGGTTCCTCTCACCAAACTTTTCTGATATTTTTCTCACCGTTTATTGTCTTGAACTCGGCTCTTCCTCGTGTTTAGTTTGGTTTCATTTGCAGCTCATGTATTGGTCGGCTGGTGATAAATACTGTAGCAGTGACAGAAGGAGAATGTCGGCGATGTTGATGGAAATGGTGGAGCGAAGGATTTCTGAAGCGGTTTCTTATGTTGCACTGGGGCGCTTTGAGCCCAATTGTAAATCGTTTTTTAGTACTTTTTTCAATTTTTGTTGGAATACAAGTTGTTTACTTTAATATGTTTGTGAAAAAACACATTCATTCTTTTAAGCTTTGAGGTCTGGGTAACCAAGATAATCCATGTCATGAATGTCGTACTGTGTATCTTTTATGTCTTTACAACATTTTAAAGCACCTGGCTGTGAATGAAGCTTCAACTATTGGGATATGACTTGCATGAAATGCAGTGACGTCTCTCCAATGTATCGCTAAATACCAAGTAATAACTATGCATAATTTTAAATGCATTGTTCCCTGAAAATGAAAAAAATGAGCACTGAATTTTAAAAGGACAAGCACGTTGTCATTGTACAGTGTATTTGTTTGATGAAATGGATTGAAACCTAATTTGACAATATTCAGATTAAAAACCCTGTAAAGTATTTTGATATTTTTGTGTGTAAAATTAAAAAGGACAAATTAAGACTACCTTTTTTTGTCAATAAATGTATTTTACTGAGTTGTATCATTTTGTTGTGGACACTGAATGACTGGAAATGGTTTAATGCAGGTTGCCTGTGGCTGCAAAGGTTTTGTGCCACCTATCATTTCATGATGTATTACCATGAAATGGGTGGGATTTATTAAACCATTCAAAATCCAGTATGAACTTGCAGGCAGCTTTATCAGGTCCATCTTGCTTGTACCAGGTTGGATCCCCCTTTTCCTCCAAAACTGTCTTAATTCTTGGTGTCATAGATTCATCTTATTGTTCCAACCAATTCTGTCTCAATTCAGCATTTTATGACTGCTGTGTCATATTTTATGATATCTTGATGTCTAAAACCTGGGTTGTTTTTTTGTTTTGTTTTTTACTTACGTTGTTCTCTATGGTTCCTTTTTATATTTGCATGTATATTTGATTTTGTTTCTATTATGTTATTTATTTTTGCTGACCTTTGTAGCTGCCTATTTTAGCCAGGACACTCTTGGAGAAGGTCTTTCTAATCCCAAGAGTTTTATTTCCTGGTTGAATAGCGGTTTAATAATAACAACAATTATAATGATCAAAGGCTGAAACTTGATCTGGAGGCTGAATAATAAAAGAAAATGTCTCTTTTTACTATTTTTGTAGATTAATCAGTTACTTTTTGTTTTGTTTTTTTTAACCTGAAACGAATGAATGAGAAGTGCGTGAAGAGGTGGAGCAGTAAAGCAGCGCGTGCGTGGTGACCCTCATCAGCCAATCAGCGGCGCCGTTGCAGCCATGTTGTAAAAGGTCGGAAGTTATACTGGATCCTGTCCAGGTGTTTCAGAGCACCCGTGACTGTGTTCATCTGTGGAGAAAGAGAAGAAAAAGAGACATTGTCTTTATCATCATTACTAAAAGAAACTCGCGCAAACTACGTCAGAATGAGCGCAGTCCGGCTGATGTCCGCAGTGTGGAGGAGTTGCCCGCAGACCATCAGACCACCTCGGCTCCTTCCGCTTGTTTCCGCCTCCGCAGTGAGTCTGTAAAATTTACACATGGCCTATTTCTGTCTTTCTCAGGGACACACACACACACACACACAAGTTTTATTCAGTCTGTTTTCTGGTAAATTATGGGTTTTAAGAATGAATGTTCACGTCACCTCAAAGCAGCCTCTTCTTTACCCCCCCACCCTTCTTCTGTGCAAACAAATTACCGTGACACACCCAGCTTCATTCACCTTTAGCACCTTTTCACACAAACCTTTGGTCCGGCTGCTCGAGGCTCCGGTTCCTCGTTTGTCAGTGCGCAAATTAATAGCTACAAGGATCACGAAATGAACTGCTATGTCTTTGTGGACAGAAGGCTGGGCAAAAATGACAATATATTTAATGTATTTAATGATCTACAAATTAAAAATAAAGAAATGTACAATAAAAAGAATTATTTCAATTTGCGCTTCAATTCAAGCCGGTAAAAGCTTTTATAAAACTTATAGAAATGAAAACACAAGAAACTGGTAAAATACTTTATGAACTGATTGACTTTCCAGCAGTTTGTGTGACATTAATCTTTATGACAGATCCAAAAACATCTGCATATGATGCTGATCTGAGACTTTCCTAGATCCTGCTGTTTAACAGTTGCTGCCATCTAGTGGTCAGATTGGAGATAGCAGCCATCTCAAACCTAGTCAGCAGCTTTTCCTGGCCAGTTTAGAGCTGCTTCTCCTCAGGCCCTGTTTACACAACAATGGTAAGAGAGTAAAACACAAAGGTTTTGTTGAGTTTTAGCTTCTCATTAACACAGTAACAGTTTTGGTTTCCAGAAAGAAATTCTCTTAAAAAACAAGATGAATCCTGTCCCGGTAAACATGAACTGGAATCTTTTGATGACCATGACTTCATGCACTCAGGCCCTGTTTACACCTGCAAACAGCACCACGAAACAACAATGGCGGATCTCTGTGGTGTTCTGTTTGTGCTGCTGGATCTTTGTCTCCCAAAGCAAAATCTATTTTTTTGTTAAACAACTATGTTGTCAGCGAAGACGCATCGATTGCATATGCTAGATCTTTGGCTCCCAAAATTTTTGAGCCATGACCCCAAGATAACTTACATTTATGTTTGCGTTGTTTCTGGACACCCAGGGATAAAAATTCCAAAGCAGTTGTTGGTGGATTCAGTTTACCGCTGTAACGAGGCACCTACATGCCCAAATTCATCTCCTCTCGCAGAGATAATGCCAAATTCTCTTTTAATATGGCATGTGTAATAACTTCATTGTTTACTTATTAATGCTTTAAAAATAAAATTGCTGTTTCCAAAGATTAATCTCATTAGTCATTCATTTTGAAAGCTTTGATAAAAATCCCAAATTTATTTGGTAAATGTAGGCTTTTGTTTTTTACAGTGATCTGGGGCCTCCCTGAAATTATTTTGAGACTCCCAGTTTGGGAAAGGCTGCACTAGATAACGGACACACCTCTAACAAAGCTGCTGTGGTCTGATGAGGATGTCGTGCACACGTGGGTGTGTCGTCGCAAACTTAAACCGCCCACTGCAGGCCTGGCATGCACACCTCATCCTTTCTAGTCCTGTTTGCATTTTCAGTCTGCATGGAGGTAGTTTTCACCCTGCAACTTTTTTAGAAAACGCAAAAGGAAATATTTGTGGTGTTGCATGAAAACGTTGTCATGGAAACAGGATCTCAGTGTTGTCCAGTTGCTTGGCAGCAAACATTACCTCCACTTGCTTTATCCAGTTCAGTTAAGCGATTAAAAAGTCGTTTGTTTCAAACCAATTAACAAAGGACTAATTCAAATTTAGTTGCATCTTACATGATTCCCTAAAACTCATTCCAAAATCATTAGTATGGAATAAATATACAGGAAGGCATCAAAATGCCTAAATGTTTGTAGCTCAGCTGGGTGATAATAAGAAAAGAATAAAGAATATTTAATGGCTGAGTTTTATGTATTCCTTAAACTTCTTTAAACATGGTTTCCATAAATAAATAAATTATGCAGAAAAGGAACATTTCCCCTTTTTATAATGAGTGATTTGTGCTAGAGTTTGATTTTCTGTGGTGAAACTTTGCTCAGTCAATTAAATCTTTTTCATTTTTACAAATTTTTATATAAAAAAAACAGACTTATATAAAGATGTAAAGGTCACTGCTCAGCTTTGCTTTTTAAGCCAAGTTATTAAAATTCCTTCCAGCAAACTCTTCAAAGGAATTTTACAGTACAATAATAAAAAAGAGAGAAAAAATATGAGCTGTGTTAGATGTTTATGCCTCTTTCCACTCTCTTAAGTCTTCATAATGTCATCGCTTTCAGTGTTTTGGTTTGATGGAGTTCCCACATATGTTGAGCAGTTGTTTGCTGCACTGTTCCAGCTTATAAACCCTTTTGGCTGGTTTAGGTGGGTGTGTCTTGATCAAACGGTCGGGTTCAGACTGAGGAAACTTTAAGATGTGGCCTGATTCAGGATGTTTTCTTTCTGTAAAGGTGTGTTTTGTCCTTCAGGTCCAGTTCCGGCTGCAAACCACACAGCCCGTCTCGGCTGCCCGGCTGCCCTGCAGAGTCAAGGTGTCTGCTGGAAAACGCTACGCCTGGTGCGCTTGTGGCCACAGCCAGAAACAGGTGAGGGCAATGATTAAGATGATGAGGTGGTAACTTCGTCCTGCACAGTTTAAGGTCCTGGGCTGGATTTAAGGTTTTTACTTTAATCTTTCTCCAATAAAACTGTCACGTTACCTTCTCATGTCTCAGCTGAGTTGTGACAGGTCCTGATGGTTACTTCTAGTCCACATTCTGTTTTTTATTTATACACACCAAGCACTTTAATAAGTCTGCCTTCTAGTACTGGGTTGGATCTCCTTTTTCCTTCAGAACTGTTTAATGATTCATACCATAGATTCAGCAAGGTATTAGAAACCTTCCTCAGAGGTTTTGCTCCATATTGACATGACAGCATCACACAGTTGCTGCAGGTTTGTCGGCATCCATGATGAGAATCCCCCAAAAAGCTGCTCTACTGGACTGAGATCTGGTGGCTGTGGAGGCCGTTGGAGTCCAGTGAACTCATCGTTATGTTCTAGAAAGCAGGTGGAGATGATTTGAGCTTTGTGACATGGTGCATTATCCTGCTGGAAGTCGCATCAGAAGATGCTCCACTGTGGGCATAAAGGGATGGACATGGTCAGCAACAATACTCAGGTAGGCTGTGGTGGTTAAACCAGGCCATGTTGGTACCACCACCATTACACCAGCAGCCTGAAGAATTTATCCAAGTCAGGATGGATCCATGTTTTCATCATGTTTCCACCTAATTCTGAGCCTAGCATCTGAATGTGGAGCTGAAATGGAGACTCATCAGACCAGCAACGTTTCTCCATCTTCTGTTGTCCAGCGTTGGTGAGGCTGTGTGAATTGTAGCCTCAGTTTCCTGTTCTTAGCTGACAGGAGGCACCCGGTGTGTCTTCTGCTGCTGTAGCCCATCTGCTACAAGGTTGGACGTGTTTTGTGTTCAGAGATGCTGTTTTGCAGACCTTGGTTTGTTTCTATCATCTCCAACCAGTCTGCCCATTCTCCTCTGACCTCTGACATCAACCAGACATTCTGGTCCAGACACCTGCTGCAGACACCGGATATTTTCTCTTCTTCAGACCATTCTCTGGAAACCCTAGAGATGTTATGGGTGAAAATCCCAGTAAATACTCAGACCAACAGCCATGCCACGTTCAAAGTCACTTAAATCCTTTTCTTCCTCGTTCTGATGCTCAGACTGAACTTCCATCAGGTCGTCGTCACCATGTCTACATGACTAGATGTGTTGAGGTGCTGCCACGTGATTGGCTGATTAGATATTTGTGTTACCTCTTTGATGCCTTGTGTCACAGATTGCAACAAACCATTTCTTGCGCTTTTTTTTTTCTTTTTTCTTTTTTTACCTCTTTATTTTATTGATTTAATCAACGAATTTATTCTCATGAATGTCCTTTTAGTTATTGTATTTTATCTATCCATTTTTTATTTTATTATTTATTTACTAATTATTTGTTATCAGTTTTAGTATTTAATTATAGTATCGTATTCCAGTATTTTTCTTTTTGTTAGTATTTTTCCTCTTTTTTTCTCTCTCTTTTGTTCATTTTGATTTTATATAATTGTAAATAAATTCATTAACAAGCAACTGAACTGCAGGTCATCTTGACCATGTCCACATGACTAGCTATTAGTGATAACCTAAGTGGTCCATGCGTGGCCCCAGTTTAAGATGTTATGACAAGAAGGAACAAACAGGGAACCTACATCTGTGCACACTGTGATCTAGTATTTAAAGGTTAACTAAACCTGAGAAGCTGAGAATAAAAGTCATTGCTGTATTGGTACTACAGATCATACACTGCAGATTTTCAGTATGATTTTAAACTTCAAGCAGTTGCAGAATAAATGGCTAAGAAGAGGAAGCTGCTGGTGGAAGGATCATCAGCTTCCTCTGTTTGCTCATCTTTCTCAATCTCCTCCCACAGCCCTTCTGCGACGGAGCTCACAGGACGAAATCCCCGAGCATCTCTCCTCTTCGCTTTACCCCCGACAGAGACCGGACGCTCATGCTCTGCGCCTGTAAGCAAACCAAAAACGCACCATACTGCGACGGCTCACATTTTAAGGTCATCTTTAGGGATGTGGTTAAGTCTGTGAAAGGCCTGTTCAAATAAACAAGTTGTTGTTTCAGACGTCAGACCTGCCAAAGGGAAACAACCTCATCTGGGTTTTACCTCCAACTGTACCTCAGCGGAAAATAATGTTAATTATTAAACCATAATCATCTTCTGCTGCTTGTCTGCGTTTTCTAACAGTCTTTGTGTTTTTAAGTGACAGATTTGATTAAATTCTTATAATGATGCATGTCAGTGATGCTGTCACAGCTCAGTGAGAAACAAACATTTCAGTACAAACTCTAATCATAAAAGATTGAATTACATGACAAATGCTGATTTAAAGAGAGTTTTTCATTTTATTCATTATATCATTTTATATTTTATTTATGTTATATTAATTTTATAATTGCAATTTTCCTCTGGGATCAATAACGTATTTTTCTTTTTATTCAGTCATTTAATTTCATTTATAAGGTAATATTAATCTGGTAAAGTATTTTAGGCCTGCAGTACTATAAAAGGTTAGGAGAGGGTTTTTTTTTTTTTTTTTACTGTATAAAAACAATGTTCCGAAAGAAAGGAATGGATGAAGTAATTAATTAAATTGAACAAAGTTCAGTTAAAGTGGGATTAGTCTGCATATTTCTCTCTACGGTGATGAAAATTTGTAGAATTTGTATGTTAGCAAACAGAAATGTGTGTATACTGACTAGATTAAATAAAGAAAAAAACAATGAATAATCTGCGTTCTTACTATGTGCAATAAAATAAAAATCTAATTAAAACCAGGAAACACTTTCATGTTATTTTCCATCTTTTTCTGATTTGCAGCTATCAGCTCTGAGCTTTAAGAGAAATCTTTCAGTGATCTTGAACAAGCCTGAAGGATAGTTTGGTCCTAATTTGGTGCAACACACATACAGTATTAAACTGTGCGGCTTGCCACACAAATACATAAAAATAGTTTATGAACAGTAAAAACTTTAGACTCAGGCCAGATTGAGAAGAGATGCACCAGATTATAGCTTTTTTAGTTAGTTTCCATTTGTGGTCCCTGATACAGGCATAAGAGGACAGATTTTAGAAGAAAAGGTAGAAAAATACATTAAAATGAAAAAACATGTATAAAAAGGGTAGAACGTTTAGAAACATGCATAAAATGCTTTATAAACATATGTTTTGCATAAACTGCAACTCATACAGTGTCAAAATGCACATCATCCAGTACACAGGTTGCAAATTGATGGTAACCAAAATACATGAAAACTCATTACTATGTAAAAAGATGCTAAATATGTCATTTAGTGTCACAATAGAGGTAATAAGATAAAACGTTAATGCTGGCATGTTTGATTTTGTAAAATCAATTTTTTGTTTCTCTGGAGAAAATTCTGTAATTTGTGCAGGTTGTCAAGTCTGTGGAGAGCTTGTTTTATTCCTTTATAGCTTTATAAGAAGAAGCTGATCGTATAAATGTGGCCCCAATTAAAAGGAAAATAAACACACTTTCCAACAGTGAAAGGTTTATTACAAAGAAGCATTGTTACAACAAAGACCTAATCCGTCAAACACTAACTTCCTTCCTTTCTTCCTTCCTGATAAATTTTCAGTTCTTTGTTTTTATAGCATTGCACAAAATTTATTTCATTGCTCAATGCTGACTTGACAGTCAAACATTTGATTGACATTACATTACATATCATATATACAGCTCCGGAAAAAAATAAGACACCAGAGCTCAAAATGCTCAAATTGCTGTTGGGTAACTTTCTACGACTTTTTCTACAAAAATAAAACTGCTCAGCGTCCCTTGATGGTTTGTGACTATCTTCCTTTCGATGTGGTGGTTCAGATTTGGTGACTGAGCTGGTCATGACAGGCTTTTGATGTGGTGATCTACTATCCATTGATTCCTCTGGTTGTGGGCTGGAGGATTGTCCTGCTGTAGTCCTCTGAGTTGGGGAGCATAAAGAATATTTTTCTAAGATAATCTTGTTTAATTAATGCATCCTTCACAAAGACACATCTGCCTGATTCCAGCGTTGCAGAAGTACTGCCTGATCATCGCTGATCCTATTCTGTATTTAACAGTCAGTGCAGAACATTGTAGCTTGTAGGTCTCTCCAGGTCCCCATCTAAGCATAAAACCACTAGGTGGTGGGAAAAGTTGAAATTTGGACTCAGAGAAGATGACCTTACTCCAGTCTTCTACTGAACAGTAGAAGACTGAAATAGCACCTCAGGCTTAGATCTTTTGTAAACCTCAGCCTGAAGTATTCGCTTCTCATGATTAATGTGAGTTTTGCATGACTCCAGTCCTGTCTGGAAGAGCCGGTTTCCAAATGATCTCGCCGTGCACTTCACCCCACTTTTAGACAGTTATTTGTTGTCAGTGTCTGGTTCTTGAGTGACTTGTTTACAGGCTGATTTAAGAATAAATGGCTTATGCATTATATATATTTATATATATATATACATATATATATAATATATATATATATATATAATATATATTATATATATATATATATATATATTTAAAAATAAATCATTATTAAAATCATGTATATTTAGCATAAAAGCACTTAATGTGAGACACAAAACATTTCCAGTTTTTGTTAGCATTAATTCTAATTACATTTGAATTAATTGTTTTAAAAAATCCTCAATTTCTACCGAAATCTAGTTACTTTCTAGTTTTCTAATTGTATAAATTGGCAGTTTGGGGCAACTGTCATCTTTTTTTCCCTCTGAAATCATATCAGTTCAATCTTTAGCAACATCCGCCTCCTGATTGGTTCAGCTGCAATCACGTGACTCTTAAAGACGCGACAACACCAACGCGTTAGCTGGAATTTTGACATTTTCTCCCGTTTTTTTTTTTTTTTTTTCTTTCTTACTTTTCGCCTAACTAGTGGACTGAAATAATATTCTGTTGTTTATTTTATGTTAGACTGTCCATCGTCTGCCAAGAACGCTGCTGGAACAGAGCACGAGCTGAGCCACGTCTACTGAGTCTGCGCGCCACCTTCAGCTGTCAACATGAACACGCTCACGACCAAGTTAGACCATAAATGGATTAGTTTAACCTTGAAAAAAACATGGGCAGCAGCCACGACGCCTTCCAAGGTAAACGGACATCTGTGAGCTTCGACCTTCATTAAGGTGGTCCTGAAACAGACGTTTATATCTGGTGTTATTGGTATAAACTGCTGCAGTATCAGTTTAAACGAACCAGTTTAAACACACAACAAAGGCTATGCATCATATACAAAATCTCATTCGTTGTACACAGCTTTAGTCATTTGATTTGCTATGTACTGTTGTTAAACGTAACGTTTATTATGGAACTATAGATGGCAGTGTAACATTAAATCTCGTCCGTGCAAACACCACACAGCTGTTATCATTTCATAGCCTGTTTACGTCTTCAATAAACGACTTTTTATCATTAATATTATTCCACTGAGATTCTTGTCAGCAGGATTTGCATTAGTAATCGTGAGCAAACTGGACCTTAAATCTGAATAAAGTGAGTCAGTGTGAATCATGCCAGACAACTGGTGTTTTTACAGTGAATCAAACTTTTCACCTGCAGTTCTTTATGAGGCACCAAGTTTATGTTTTGAGAGCAGAAAATTTTAAGGAGTTGAGTGATATAGACGAATGGAAAGTTGAGATGGCTAGATGAGCACATCTACAGGATGTTTCCAGTTTGTTGTACTGAGAACATACCAAAAGTGCTCCAAGAAAGGAAAACCAGTGAACTGCTCAAGAGTTTGAAGTGTGCATGGCAGCTGCCATATTTGTGCCACCATTTTTACTAAGGTGTCTATGAATGGACAAACTACTGTGGGAAGTAAGAACCCTCTGAACTTTAAAACTGCAGCACCGGCTTTGTTTGATAGGAACTAGAGCACCGTTTGGGATAAGTAACGTCTCAAAGGGACCACAGAAGAAGACGATACACATGCACAATTTTAAAGTAGTTACCTGCAGTGTAATAATTGCTGCATCTGAAGCCACGGAATCCACTCACTGATGAAAACATGGTTATGCCTTGAAGAATTTTGGCCACTGACAGCCACCATCTATTCACAACTGTGCTTGGCATGTAAAGTAATTTCTACACCCATATTTAAAATTAGAAGTCAGTAAATTTAACACATTGTACCCTTTAAGGTAAATGGACTTGTATTTATATAGCGCTTTTCCAGTCAGTTTGACCACTCAAAGCGCTTTACACTACTTATCACATTCACACCATTCACACATTCACACCCCGATAGGCACATCGGGAGGCAACGTGGGGTTAAGTGTCTTGCCCAAGGACACTTCGGCATGTAGTCAGTGGAAGCCTGGAATCGATCCCCCTACATTCCGGTTGAAAGACGACTGCTCTTCCTCCTGAGCTACAGCCGCAAGGTGTCAACAGGAGGAAGACATGTTCAAGCAATACTTTTGCAACCTATGCTGGCAAGTTGTTGGGGTTTTGGTGGTTTATTCCAGTGGTTTACAAAACTATTTTTCTTGAGGACCCCTTCATTCAACTATCAAAAAGCCGTGACCCTTTATGTGGTGGGAATAAGAGGTACAGTTGGGTTGGTGTAAGTTTCTTCATCCTCAGATCCTCAGTTTTCTTGTCCTTCCCACCTGAGATTTGATCAGAGGAGTTAAGGTAACTTGTCATTCAACAAAAGGAAACGTTACTTCCCATCATTTAAAAAGTGATATCTTGGTGGTTTGGTTTCTGTCAGATGAGCATTAAAAGTGTTTGTGACAACATATATATTCTACTTTTAATTCTACTTACATAATTGGGATATTGACACATGCTCCTTTCTTAGATAATCCATCTATATATTCTCAGTGGGGCTCTTCCTGCAGCCTCCTCATTCTTTTTATTGCAGGTGGATTTTAAAAACTAAATCCTTCAAGATGTTTGTCGAATTAGATTACCATCCTACAGAAGCTGGGATGGAGGATAAGATGAGACAGAAATTAGACATGAAAAGAGCCTTAAGACATCAGCAGTACCAGTGAACCAAAACAACTTCAACCACATCACACTTGTCCTGTTTTCAGGTCAGGCTGTCCACGCTCCCTCCAGAACCCGTCATCCCCTGTAAGAAGCCTTTTAAAGTGGACCTTGTTGGAGGAAAGCGCTACTCGTGGTGCACCTGTGGGCATAGCAGGAAACAGGTAAGGTCATCTCTTGCGTTTAAAGTAGCACAGATCTATTTATTCCTCTGATTGTGGTCTCTCTCTTTTGGTCTCTCAGCCTTTCTGTGATGGAGCCCACAAAATCAGAGCCCAAGGCCTGTCACCACTTCGTTTTGTCCCAGAGAAAGACTCCACAGTCTGGCTGTGTGGATGCAAATACACCAACAACCCACCGTACTGTGATGGCACGCATAAGCAGGACTTCATTGTATCTGCTCCTCTGCATGAACATACAGAGTCCTGAAGGAGTGCATGAGAACGGAATAATATGTTGGACTGTGAATTTTGTTTCCTGTCAGTATTTTTCTTTTTTTAATTTATTTTTATTTTGCTCATTTCTAACTATTAAAGTGTTTGATTGTTAAGATTAAAATGAAACATTACTTATATTTATTGGTCAACTGAGCTGTCTTAATTTTCAGTTTACTGAAACATGAGAACAGCACTGTTCACTTTAGACTTTCTACTAATTTCACCACCATAAAAACAAAGTGTCGTATGAAAGCAGAGATTCGGCTGATTACAAAAATGTCTGTCTCATCACGGTGGGACAAAAACTCAGGTGTCCATCGTCAACACTGGCCAATGGCTTCCTGAGATATTTACCTGCATAACACCTCTACACCTGTAAAACAATTCAAGTTCACTTTTTTAACTTCTACTTTTCCACAGTTCATGAAACATTACTTTACTCGTTCCTGGATGAATGCTATCCTCTGGTTTTCACTAAATAATGTGGTTTTCTTTTAGGAGATAACCATTTTATTTTCTATTGTATTCCAGGTGAATCTACTCTGAGACATGAGTGATTCTGACACTTTTGTAGTAATCACACATCTCAGCTTTCTTTTGGGACCAAGATTATACATACAGCCCTTGTAGTTGTGAAGATGTACTTAATTTATTTTGGCTATGTCCCCCTTGTTAATAAGGGCTTAATCCTCTTAATATCTGACTCCTTTACATCCTTGATTGGATGGAAGTGCAGTGTATTCTGTGAGCATTGAAGCATCTGTGGCCATTTTTAATTCAGTTTACACAGTCACTTTCCTCTCATTTCACAGAAAGTTCCTCCTGCAGCCTCCGCCTTCATCAATGTGCTTTTTAGCATTCCTCAAAATGAGTTGGCTCATTTTGGAGGATCTTTAACTCTTCAAACATGTCTGGCACGGTCTGAGTCATCAGAAATGACTTGATGTAGTTTTAGGGAGTTTTTCATGATGCAAACCCCTTCATGCATTAAAGTGAAGACGGAGAACTTAAAACTTCCAAATGAGAATCTTTTTGTCTGTTTGTATAAAGTAACCTATTTTCCAGAGAATCACGAAGACGCTGAGCTCAGAAAAAGAAACCTAGCAAGTAAACATTTTATTGACCTAAAACATGCACATATGGCTGATTTAAAAAAAGTACTGTTTCTCAAAAAGCAACAAAAGGAATGTTGAAATTTATGGAACAACATACATGGCAAAATACTCAAATCCCTTCTGAGTTCTTTGAGAACAAGAAGACAGTTTGCTGACAAACATCTGCTTGTGAACATGGTAGTGCTTGGACTTGGTGTCGGTATAAATGCTTCTGCTGGAAAACACTTGCTTTGTGTGACAGGACTTCGACAAAGTGCATCATCGGCTTTTAAAATGTACATGTTACCTGATGAGCTGTTGCTTATGTTGGAAACACAGCATTTATGAACATAACCGCATAAAGACAAGTTTTTGCTGTTTTCTTTTTTTCTTTAGTTTCCTTTACATCCAACTTGTGCAGCGAGTCGCGCTGCAGCACCTTTGGGCGTATGTATGGAAGCCAAATCAACGTCTGGAGATGAAACAGACCCACTGCATATACAATACAAAACGATTACAATATCTTGTATAAAAGATAAGTTTATACATATGTATGCACACATGCTCACATTTGATACATACTGTACAGATTGGATGTGTGCACTGATCTACTCTACCACACAAATATGCACACACACGCACATACATACAAGTGTCTTTTTGGCTGCACTTTTCAGTCTTTCCAGTGGGGGGGGGGGGGGGGGGGGGGGGGGGGGGGGGGGGCTTTCATCTGTCTTCTGTTTGTCCAAAAGGATGAAGGCTCACGCCTCTTTTTGCTCTGCAGAACAAGGAAGGGGAGCAATTCAAACACTGTCCTCCCAGCTGCCCCTTGCACGCGTTAGGTCGTCGGAGGCAAACTGCCTTTGTCGCCTCCTCTCGCCTCCTCTTTGCCAGCCCCAGAGCTTGTACCATTGACAGTCACCTTGCGTGTGCTGGGGCCTTGTTTGGAGGCGAGCGTGTGTCGCTGAGCGTTGTTGGGGACGCCAGTCCCGTTGGAGCTTTGGGTGGCAGAGGAGAGGTTGTGGGAGTTGGGGCTGGACTGTGAGGAGGCTCGGGGGGGCTGGGCTGCAGCGGGACTGTGCACTTTGTCGCTCTGAGAGTCACTCTCTGATGTCGGGCTGGTGTTGACGCCGTCTGAGTGGCCCTGGGTAGCAGACTGGGATGGCCTCCTGCGTTTCCGGGTGGGTTTGACCAGGTACTGCAGTGGGATGGGTCCAGTCTACACAGACATACACACCATTATAACTGATGATGAGGCAAACTTCACTCTTTAAAAGCTCATATTTCCTAATAAAAATTACAACAACCGCACAAACCAATGCCTTCTGGCCAAAGGCTGTTTGTTCAGTTTCGGTGTCATACAGATGTGCACACAAAAAGGCACACTGTAGTTTGTTTCCAGTCAGTCACGCATACACAGATCAGCTGAAAAATATACTAAAGCACCAAGTGTGTGATAGAAAACAGTCCAATAAATGCCCCATTTACGCCAATTTGCTGCTCTTTACTGTACTGTGTTCACTTCCCTGGCTGGACAGACAGATAGAAAAGGTTTTACGAGAGTTTCACACAAAGAGAAAAAACACCACCAGCACTCAAACCATCACTGTTTAGTCTGAGAGATGAAAGCTTCAACAACTAATTTAATACAGATCTAACATCCAGTTTCTTCAAAACAAAGACTAAATGATTAACTTAATCTTGGAAAAACATTCAATTTAAATTTTCGTTCTACATTTACTTTATTTTATGTCAAACCTTAAAATTAATGAAGAATAAATGATGCATTAATGTTGAACCTCAGTGAGGGCAGGTGTGATTTAGTAACTAAGTAAGGAAGCATGGACCGTGGAAGCACAAGATATCTTCAAGGATTTATTTATTTTTGTACTTGACTTTTATTTAGAAAAGAAAACAGTTTTCTTTTCATGATATTCTAAGATTCTATTCAGTCCAATCTGAACAACAAGGTTTTTAAGGTTGGGCTCTATGGGGATATATTAGTGTCTTAACAAGAATGTTGTTTTTCCTACTTGAAAGCAGGCCTCCTTGTTTTCATGCTCAAATATCCTACTCCAAGTCCTTATTTGTATGCAGATATGTTGTGGTTCAATTCCAGACTCTGTTCCCTCTTTTTAAATTTACTGCTGCACATGCAAATGTCTTTCTCTGGCATGCCTTTGAATTACTGTGAGAAGATCCTGCTCAAATTCATCTATCCAGTTATGACACTGACCTCGTAAATCGTCATTGCCTCCATGTGGGTGTGGTTGTTTTACTTCAGATTTCACTCCTTAAGATAGCCAGTTAACCACTTTCTTTTACTCCCAAACAAAGCTACTAATTGTTAGGCATTTAATGATTTTCCTCTTTAAACTTCAAAGGTGCAGCATGTAACAAAATCAAAGGTCAATGACAAAGCTTTCTTTAAAATGTGTGCTTTTACTAAAGAAAACATAACTACTACTAAAATTACATTACTACAATAACTTTTGATCTTAGCCATTTATTTCTACTTGCCAGCAAGCTCGCACAATGTCGCTTTAAAAGTTGATACTCTATGATGCATTTACAGGGCCTCAAACAGGACTATTTAGCACCAAGTGGTGACTATATTCTTGTAGCAGGAGGATGCAAACTGTCTTTTTCCGTATGATTGTTAAGCCACATTGAAATTATAATCCCTATATTTATTTTGCTATGCGGCATTTGGTTATATTTGTATTGTTCTATGTTTTTATTGCAATATTAGTCATTTAGGCTCCTTTGATGTCCTGCATTTAATCAAGGCATGGTGCAGTTTTGCCACTTAAGCTTGTTGCATAAGAAACGAGAACTTTGTTCTTGCTCTCAAGGCCGCAATAACGAGAAAAAAGTTCGTAGTGGTCTGGTCATTTCAGACTCCATGAGGGGATTGATGCAGGGGGGACGTCTGTGTTTTCATGTGCAATAAACAGCTGACCGGGTTATTTCATATTTAACGAGAAACTTCGTCTGTAGCTGGAAGGGGTTGTCCGTGCAGCGGTCTCCATGTCTTTAAATGCCACATGTGTTGTATACATTCAGCCTCGCATCAGGGGAAATGCAGAAGTGACAACTTTCTGCTTCATTCTTTCTGCATTAACCACACCCACAGAAAATGTCCAACCAATCACACAACACCTCTCGGAGCCCCGCGAGAAGAACGTTCTGCTTGGCTGATGTGTCGAGAACTGTTCCCAGTCACGTCCGCGAGAGCAAAATGTCATAATTTTGTTCTTGTGGCCTCAAGAACAAGAAAAACGTTCTGGCTTTTCGCAGAGGATGGAGCAGCTTTTAGAGTGCGCATGCTCAACGTGTGCAGGATGAGGAGCAACACTTTTCTGACCATTAACATCCTTTGTTACCGTGAATATTTTGTTACTATAATCATCACGGCAGTTTTCATTATTTTTGTAACTGTGGATTTTGTCTATCTAAAAAACGGATGTAATTTTTTTAATTTTTTTTTTTTTTTTCTTTGTTGTTGTTTTGTTTTTGGGGGGAATCTAAGTTACATTGACACTACAGCGATATTTGAAAATTAAAACTTTTTTTTTCGTTGTTTAAAATTTCTCTGCTCTCAAACAGAAAAACTACTCCTGATTAAAGACACTAATATAGCCCCATATATTTTAATATAAAAACAAAAAAAGCAAAAGAAAATTACATTATTTGCAATATTCAGATTAAGAGAAATGAAAGCAACTCACTCGTCTCCACTCATAGAAGTATGCAATATCCATTAATGTGTAATAGTCCTTTAATGGTTCATCTCCATACAACACCTCCACCTGTAACACATAAACACATTTAACACATTTAACAAATAGGAGTCGTGATTATTTTTTCCTTGTAAGCCTCCAATTGAGCATTTAAACAGGATCATTTATCTGCAGAGCTTTACTTGAACATCAACCCAGCACTGACAAATCCACTGAAGCAGCGTGTCCAGCTTCTTAATAACTTCTAAACAAGAGTTCCCATCAAACATGTTTTTGGCATGAAAGAAGATGATGGTCCGACCACCTGAAGCATAATTATTGTGTTTTGAATCAATAATAATTTAAAGATAAGAGTTTTAGAACTGCTGCTGCTCATACATCTTCTATGACATGTTTAATTTTGACTTGTGAAAGCAGGAAAGAGACGGATGGAAGTAAGCACATCCTCCAATAATCCCGCTTTATTTTCCTGCTGTAACCAGAACAGACAGGAGCACCAGAATTTACAGACTGAGCAACGTCAGCAATCAAACTCCAAGTTAAAGCTCGTCTGGGAGAAGAAATTAAGAAAGTCGGTGGCTGTTTTATTTCTGTTCAGCAGTGCAAAGAACAGCACTGAGTTGTCTGGACAGCAGCTCGTCTCAGATGGACAGAAAGACAGTGGCCTCGCGTCAGATGAGTCCACGTTTCAGCTGCTTTTGATAAAAACTGCCGTCTGCTTCTACATACCAAAGATGAGACAGATCGTCCAGGTTTTTAATCAGAGAAAGCTGTGATGGTAAGAGGGACAATCGTTGTTCATGGATGGCTTCACATGTGTGACGGTACATCGATGCAGTGTTGGATGTTGGAATTTTGGAGAAATATGCTACCGTTAAAGTGGTGTCTTTATCCCAGGAGGTCCGTGGTTATTTCAGCAGGATGAGATCAGACCTCATTCTGCACGACTTAATACACACTATGTGTGTGTGTTTAACTGCAGTCCAGGTCCATCTCCTACATGGGTTTCTTTCAGTGTCCTGGAATGAGCTGCAGCCACATTTCTAAATAACTGTCTAAATGACTCTGGCATAAGAGTTTTGATTAGATTTGAGAATTTAGCATTTTGGTGCTGGTCAGTCTTCACTTTTGCGGTTACTTCTCTTGCCAAAGGGTTATGATCCTCTTGAAATTTTGTCCAATTTCCATCCATGTTTTTTGAGAATTATTAAAGTTTACTGCCTCTTCATCTATGTTCAAGATTTGAGCTCTGTCAAACAAACTACTTTCCACCTTTGGGGTGACATCTACAGCAAATGTATGAAGCAACATGAAGAGGAAAAAGACAAAAACTGAGCAACTGAAATCTTGGGTTAAAGAAAAATGACACAGATCCAGAATCCTCAGTAACAAAGTGAAATCAAAACTTTCTTGAGTGTGTTGCATGAAATTCTGAATATCTTTGTATTTACTGAATTCAATGAAAAGTATGAAGAGAGTAAAAAAAATTTCCAATGATTCTGCAGCATGGCAAGCTCTGCTGATCATCATACTGCATCGAACCCAGACGTTTGCGGCAGAATCCACAAAGCAAAGGTGTGCGAGTGTGTGGGTACAGTTACCCTGTAGTTGTTTGGTATATCCATCTTGCTCCGGAGGAACTTTGCTAAGTGCATGACGGACATGGCTGCTGGGCACTGCAGGAAGCGTTTCCCGTTGGACTGAGAATCAAGTACAAAAAGACGGGGGCATAAAGCCAAGATAAGGAACAGAAAACCACATCTTAAAAAGCTGACTTCATTTAACCATCTTTACCTTGTCTCCTTCCACCTCTGGCTGCTGCCTCTCATTATTTCTGCAGGCAAATATTAAATATAAAAAAAGAAAAATGGTTTAACAGATGAATGTTACTCAGATCCAGAGAATGGTGTGACAGATGCCTTGTTGTGTTCCTACTTGTTCCTCTCGTAGAACTGTATGGACAGACTGATGATTTCATCCTCTGCTATGTTGAACGTTTCCACCACCTCTCCCGGTTCCAGCACACGATTCTCTGCGTAGAAGTCCCGCCTCCGTTTCATTTCATCTGGGTTCAGAAGAGAAATGCACCATCAAACAGAAATATGACACAAACAGCTGGACTAGGAGTTGCTTTCGAGTTCATTTAGTGTACTCTACCTTTAAATAACCCCGGAACAAGCTTATAAACTATATCTTGTAGAGTTTTGTCTGCCCTGTAAAAAACAAAAGGGTTTATAGTGTTCAACGCTGCAGTCAGACACAAATTAACAGACATAAAAACACTTTTGATTACCTGATGCTGAGCTGTGGACACGTCTTGTGGACCTGGACGTCACATCGAGGACAGAACTTATTTGTCTCAAGGAAGGCAACGATGCAGGTTTTACAAACTACAGAGTCAGGATAAAGACATCATTAGTGAGCCAGTTTTTATTTCTTTTCCCAAGTCTCCAGGAATATTTCTCCAGACTTCCTGAAGGACTTTCCAAAGCTCTTCTTTGAATGTTTGCTGCTCTTTGGTTTGTTCTCTGTAAACATGACCCACACTGCTTCAATAATGTTGAGGTCAAGGCATCATCAAACCGGTTGCCACTGACTTTCAGTCCAGTTTTTTTGTCATCTGGCATAACTTGGCCTTTTTCTCCCATTTTACTTCCTTAAAGTAGCATTATGACCCCCCCTCCTTCCGATGCCGCATCACTTTTCAGCAGCATTACAGCATCGCGTCAGACGCCACCAGCTGGACATCAACACACCAGACGTTATAAAACCCAAACCTGGCTGATCCATCAAAGAAATACACAATGATATAATTGAAGGTAGAGAGAAAAGGAGACAGAGAAAAGGAAAGAGCAAGATGAGGCATCAGCCTGACTTTTAAAGTCTGAAGGGGACTCAGAGAAGAGACAGGATGAAAGATGCCTTCGTTAGGCCACATTCACACTGCAGGCAAAAGTGGCTCAAATCTAACTTTTTTGCTCATATGTGACCCATATTTAATCTTTTTATTACAATCTGAAGAGCACAAATCTGATTATTTCAAATATGACCCAAGCCATATCAATATGTTGTATTAAGTTGTACACTTATTGGATCTTTTTCAAACCAGCCTCCATCTGAACGGTCATGTCACATTTCATCCAACTTTTATGTCCTTCAAGTGAGACAGACGTCACGAGGAGGCATGAAGCGGGAAGATCAAATGTAAACAACAGACAGAACAATATATCAGAATTTTATCAGCTGCATTCCCAACTATTTTTAAAGTGATACACACACTGACATGTGCAGCATCCACGATTACCTCCATAAACACAGTGATCCGGATCTATCATGCGGATCACTTCCGGACCACATCACACTGGAGTCTGATGGGTGTCAAACTAAATTGTGTGAACCACTTAAAAAAAATAAAAATCACATGGCAAAAACTGGTAATTGAGCATTAAGACCTGCAGCGTGAACGTAGCCTTACTGAGAAAATCGCCCAAAGTTCAGCAGTGCAGCTGTAAGAATGGATCAGCTGAAGGTCCAGATGCATGTCAGGTCTTTGCTGGATTTGTTCCCATTTCTTCAGGACATTACTTTAACATCCTGTTCATCTGCTGTAGATTTTTTTTTTTTTCTTTTAGACTAGACATTTGTTGTTGCGTTTTATTTATTTATTTATTTTGGTCCTGCACACCAGGTTGAGCTCTTTGAGAATCACCTTGTTGCTGCAAAATTACTTTTTTCTGTGATATCTTTGGTATTTTTTATGGATGCAGCTAAAAAAAAAAAGGAAATTATGTGTCTTCATGGCTGCAGAAATTAGTTTAAAAAAGCCCCCATTCAAAAAATAAAACTTTTAAGACCTTCAGAAAGCACAAAGAATTATTGCTCAGGGCCACTTAACAGATAACAACAAAGTCTAGCTGCCTGGAGGCAAAACATAAAGAGATGAGCATTGATTTAAACTTTTCTACAGAGCTGTATATTCATATCCAAGCTCCGTCAAACGTGCAGACGCTGTTCGGTGTGCGCTGATGTTTCAGATGGTTTAAACAGAAAATCTGTGCATGCAGGTTCAGAATTGCTTTCGTGTGAATAACTTACATGAGTGCAGACACTCAACGATGGTTGTGGCATCAACCAGGTATCCGGTGCACAGCGGACATGTGAGGTGTGGATTCAGATCTGTGATTTTAATCCGGTTAGGCTGCATTTTATCCATCTGGACAGATCTGTGGAGGAAGCCAATAACGTGGGAGGATGTTAATAAACAGTTCACACAGCAGCCTGCGTAAATGAGCTTCATGCTAGATGATCCTAAGTCATCTCCTGCCACTGCGCTGCTCTCAATGTCTGCAGCTCGTCCTTGGGACAGCAGGTTGTGAAACCACAACATACAGCGCATTTGCCCAGACGATAACAAACTCTAACGTCACGTTATTGTGATTAATAACGAGTTGCGGGCAGGAGCTGTGCAGCTACACGCAGGCTGTGTGGAGCTACACAGCAGCCCACCATTGAATTGCCCCTGTGTGGCCTCATCTTGTGCATCAGCTCCGCTCCTCGACCAACAAAGAGCGACTCCATTTCCCCGGAGCTCCGCGGTCCGAGCGAGCCGCGCGGCCCGACACATCCCGGGAACACGCACCGACACCGTGGGGGCTGACACCGAGCCGCACAGAATCACACTGGTACACAAAGCAGCCATCTTAAATTCACTGACAGGGCTGTATCAGGAGGCGAACAAGAGAGACTCAAATGTGACACCGTGCACTCCGTGTGCGCCTCCGCAAACAGCGGCGCGGCGAGTCCGATAAAGAGCGACGAGCGCCGCTTCGTTCCTACCTGATCGCACATAAAAGTGGCCGTCCGCTCCCAAAAACTGGATCCTGGAAAATGATTTGGACTTGGTCAGAATTTGCAGCAGCGCCAGAAAATGGCTTTTTTCAGCACCGTCAGAGGACTGCCCATTTTGGATCACGTGACTTTTTTATTTTGTCGCCTCGTTCACGGGGCGAACAGAGCGCACGGAGTCTCCGCAGGCCCCGCGTGCTTTGTGCACGTTATTCCTGCGCACGGGCCGCACGGCTTTAGTGATGATCGATTTTACCTTTTCTCTTTCATTTCTGTGTGCATGCTGAGGGTGCGCGAGCTCTGCTCCGCGCGCCGGGTGGTTCAGTCGGAGAGAAAAATGTTCAGTCTGCAGGACGGTGAGAGGCCCAGCAGGCCTCACCAGTCCTGGGGCCCAGGCCAAGGGTGGGCCCACACACACACACACACACACAAAACTGACTTTTGATGGGAAATTAAGTGATTTATCTTTTTCTTTTCCTTTCTCTTTTTCCAGACATTTTATTTATTCCTTTCTCTTGTTTTTATATCTATAAATAAATATTCAGGTACTTATTTAAATGTGAGAAAATAAAAAATAAATAGGGAAATAATTGTTTTATTGGATACTTTTTATAGATAATTTTAAATATTTGGGTTGTAATTTGTTACATAATCGAATAAATTAAAAGAAAAGGAAAAAGTTTGAATCTTAAAAAATGGATAAATTTGATTTAAGTATTTTTTCACTTTTAAAAATATAAAAAGTAACACTGACACTATATTTTTCATAATTTTCTTTATTTTTCTTCAATTTCTTTTAAACCATCTAAAAATAATGCTTAAAAAAGATATTACATTTTCACTGCTTAATTAACATCACATTAATTGAATTTAGCAGATCCTTTTATCACAGCACCTTACAAGAACCACCAAGAACAGTTCGACATGTCATCTGCAGAAATGAGGGACTGAACCACCAACATTCCTATGAAACACTAGATTCTCTGGTACAGCTGCCAGAGAAAAAGACACTGCAGACACAAAGTCAGTACACTGAGTAAACAGCTGGACCTCATCTCTTTATTTTTTGCTTCTAAAGAACCAGATTTTCCTTACCAATAGCTCTCTAGACTTTCTGAAGGACTTAAAACTTTTTCTTGGGATTTTGGCTGTTTTCCCACTCTGTTTCAGTCCAGTTCTTGCACCTGACCATTTTCAGAGGAATGTTTTTTTAAGCAACTTAACTCTAACCTATGAATCATTCAAGCATAAAAAAGGGTCCTAACTCAAGGGATAAACCAGTGATGAGTTGGCACATAATAGACAAAAATAGAATCTTTAGGCTCTTTGTAACCACAGTCGGAAAAGTTTTGTTTTTACATCAATTGTTGGCAAAGCCTAAACAGAAACTTATCATTTTTGCACTGCTCACAAAACATGGACAAATTTGTGACAGTACAAATGGGCATATGATGATGAATCAACAACAGAGAGTTCAACTACCAAAAAACAGACAATATGGATGAGGCATATCTTGCCCTAGGCTTGACCAGGTAATGGTCAAGTAATGGTAATGGCCAATGGTGGGTAATGCAGAAGACCACAGTGTAGTATGTCTCAAAATATTAAAATCTGGCTGTATGAAGCCACTTGGGGACGTCTCATTCTGAACACAAAGAAAAGCCTTTCTTTAGAAATAACTACTTAACTAATGTATATGGCAGAGTTGTTTTACTAAAGCAGCTTCCGTTTCATTGAAAGCTCAACTCAGGAGTTGATGATTACCAGCCACGCGTAGCCACGAGTAGCAGCCCATAAACTAAAGACTATTTTGTGGCACATTTCTTTGTAAGCATTGAGGTGCATGTGGAAGTGGGATTGTAAACTTCAGGGTTCAAGTGCAGAAGTGCAATATGATAATCAGCAAAGCCTTTAAAGAACAAAAATGTCATGATTTAAAACTAAAATAGCTGGAAACTATTTTTCATGTCTTTCCTGAACATTTTAAAAGAATTTAGTAAATATAAACAGATTCAGAATTTCATGCAACACGTTCAACAATGTTGGATGTCATGTCACGTTTTATGTTTCATCAGCTTCTTTGTTAAGTCCATGTTTTAATTATTTAATCATAATTTAACAAGGTTTCAGATGTTTGACAGTCTGTGGACTTTAAGAGCTTGCAGACACAAGGCCTGACAGAAGTCATTAGCAAGATTAGGGGAAAAGAAGAATTTGTGCCGTTCTAACCAAATAGAAAGTCTATATTTGGCCTAAGCAGCTTTATTCTTCAACACAGTCTGATTCATTTTAGACAAGCCTTCTTTTAATTTCTTGAAGTAGTATCTTTAGGAATAGTTCTCCTGCCATGAGGTATGGGTCAATACTTTTGCACAGAATTCTAATAAAATTGTAAGCAGGAAATGTTTTACATTGTGACAGTAACGTGATTATGTAATCTAGTCTGACAATAGTTTATTTTAGTAATCTGATTATGTAATCCGGATTACCTTTAATCTGTTACTGCTCAGCCATAGTGGCCACGACCCCATCACACCTGCCTGGTATAACAAGTGCACGCATGCAGTTCCTCTTGCGGCCCGCAGAGGGTGCTGTTGACCGAAAAGTTCAACACAGACGCCATCTTGGAGACCCGAACGCAGCGCTTGGCTGGCGGCGGATGACAACAATATTTGGCACATCATGTGGCGATTACTCGCTTCCAAGTAAAACGGCATTACACCAGTTTTGGGTTGCAGGCTTTCAGGGGGGGAGAAGAGAAGCTGCCTAGTGACAATTGATTGCTGCGGGCTGTTTTTAAACAAGGGCGGCTACGAGGTAGCCCGATGGCCGGCTAGCTGGTCGCCTGACTCCACCGCGGCCTGCTCGGGAGGAGTATGGGTGGTGACGGCGCAAAATGCTCTACCGCTGACTCCCAGTGAAACAGCCATCCTGCCCACAGACGCACTGAGAGTTGGACGGCAACCACGATGCACTTGTAGATTTTTTCTCGCTCTTAGCCGTGCGATTTTTTTGTTTTGTTTTTCTTGTGTGACCGACTGTGAGCGCCGTCTAAACTTCCAGCCGCAGACATGTCATCCAACTGCACCAGCGCAGCGGCCGTCAGCGCCAGCAAAACCAAGACGAAAAAGAAGCATTTTATAGGACAGAAAGTGAAATTATTCCGCGCAAGTGAGCCCATTCTCAGCGTTTTAATGTGGGGTGTCAACCATACGGTAAGTACATCTTCAATGTCTCCGTGTGGCTTATGTTTTGATTTAGCTAGCCTGTTAGCGTGTTAGCCAGCTGCTCTCATCTGTCAAATCGGCTCTGATGTCTTCGTTTGTTTATGTGGTGTAATTTCTTGGAGATTTGTGTTTTATTAGTGCGTCCACCTCGTTCTGTTGGCTGTCTGAGTGTTGAAGTAGCTGTTTTCACACTTTGGGGCGAGATGCTGCTCTGATCTCGCTTTGCATTTTGCAGGGATTCTAACTGTATCTGCGGAACTTCCCAGAAAACCTGCATGTCCACGACAGGTTGTGGATTTTTAATCATCGGAGTTCAGGGGGAGGGTTAATCTGCAATCATAGATTATGGATTGTGCAGTGTTTTTGTTGCCGAGTCGTGAGCTGCGGTTGCTGTAGTGCAGGCATGAGTTGGGAGGGGTGTGACAGGCAGCCGGAGCAGCAGGTTACACAGATTTTCAGCTGCAGACAGCTGCCTGCCCATTGTTAAAAAAAAAGTCTGCTTTTCGCTTGCATTTACAGCTGCTGCTTTTATCTTCTGCATATAGTTGCTACAGTTTAATCCGTCACATTATTTCACTATAAATAGAGCAGAAAATCTATCACATTCACTTTTGGCTGAGGCTGCCTGTGGCTATGAAAAGCTTGGTGAAGGCAGATTTGACACCAGTGATGGATGGAGAGGGTTGCACCAGCAGTTTGAATTTGCCTAACGTGCAGTAACTGTTGCACTCTTGCACAGCTTGATTGACGCGTAAAAAGCTGCCTCTCAGGCACGAACGGATTACAGAGCGGGCCTACTTGGCAAACCCCCAGGAGCTCATATTTTAAGGGGGCCCTGGTCTTACAACAGAAGTAAAATAGGGCCCCAAAAGAGATATGAAGCCCTTAAAAAGAGAGAGAGAGAGAAAGAAATGACATGCACTGAGGTATAATGGGAGATTCTAAATAACAAACATAAAATGTTAATTTTCCAGAAAAAGACACAAAGAAAAGAGAGAGACAAGACAACCAAAACACAATGAAATGTGGTAGAAAATAACCTTAACCTGCCACACAATTTCCCTCAGGATCAATAAAATATCTATCTATCTATCTATCTATCTATCTATGGTTTTGCAAAGTGAGTGGAATGGGACACGAAACAAAAAGGAAAAACAATATAATCAGTAATCAGAATAAGATATGAAAAGATTTGAGGACATATTAAAATTGTTCTCATGAGAAAATATCATGCAAAGAAACCAAAATGGGAAGCAAAATAATATAAATGTCAAGCAAAAATGCAAAATTACTAACACTTGTCGTTAAAACCAGGATCAAGAGAAGTAAAATGGCCAAACTGACCGACAAAAATGTGAAAGTGGAACAAAGTTTTCAAGATTTCTTTGTTGTCATTCTACATGTTTGATCTGAGGAAAACAAAATTACGATCCACAAGACTGATAGTGAGGGATAGCTAAAAGGCAAACACAACAAATAACCAATATTATCATATTCAATGAAGCATAAACGACTATTAGCAGATTGTAATTCAACAGAAAAATGACATTTCTGAATTTGGCCCTATCTCAGCAGTAGCTCAGAAAGGTTCATTTGGTCTTCTTATTTAAAATATATTCACAGTTTCTTCCTTAATAAAGTTAAGGTGGAAGATGTTCCTTTTACGTGACGTTTTTCGACTGCCGTCTGCAGAGTTCCTCAGAAGCGTCTTCCGTCTGCTGTGCCGTGTCGTTTATCAGCTTTTTCCTAGACGTGGCCAACTTCTTCATCTAGGAATAGCAGCTGAAAAATTATATGTCACAGCTGTAGAATAGAGAATAAACAATTAAAGAAAACTAATAAGAAACTAACATCTTTCTCCTTAACTTTGGAAGAAGAAAGGAAGAAGAAATTGTGACTTTATTTGGCTTAATCTTGGCAAGAGAAGCTGATTTTGGTCATGTAGGTGCCTTGTCAGAACTGATAACATAATCCACCAAAAACCACTTTATCCTCCAAACATGTTCCAAACAAAATGTTCATCCTCCTCAGTTTTAGCACCAGACAGCTGCGTCTGATAGTTTTCATGTGTTTTATTCCTTGTCAACTAGATGTGAAGAGTTTGTGCTGCTATGGTTGTGTACTGTGGTCATGTGACTGCAAAGCTGCGTTTAATTGGTGTAAACGCAGCACGCACGACTTGGTAAAAAGGTCCGTTTGAGGAAAGGCAAGCTTCAAATGTTGAAGTTCAATCTTTTCCCTTCATCTTTACTAGGTGTCATCGGGTTTTAGTAGATTCCACTGCAGTGGTTTGGTTTCTATGGAACTGGGAACCAATGTGAGTAAAATGCATGCTGCTGACGAATTAAAGAAGCAGCTAATGACATGTTTATAGCTGCAGCATCTCCAGCATTCAGCGGGTGAACTTTGGGTGTGTGGGTGCAGCACACAGGCCGGATGATTTGAGGAGTGGGTGTGAGGCCGATTGAAGACATCAAACAGACTTCACTTCAAAGCCCTCCTCTTCCAGTCAGAACCTGTATACATATTTAATAATAGTGATGCTGGAGAATTTTTGAAAGCAGTCAGTTGGAGTTTTAAGTAATTTCTGATTGTGCGACTAATCTTTAAGATTTTTACACAGATGGCATTTATTTATCATTTTATGTTTTGTATTCTGTCACTGACGTGTAACTTTTCATATGAAGAAAAGACCAAACTGGATTTGTTTTAGTTGTATATCCACAAGTTAACGTAGAAAGTTGGAAGTGAGATATTTTACTGTCTCATTCAAAATATGAATTCATCTTGAATTTGGTGGCAACAAAACAGCGTCCCTTCTTTGAACGACAGTCAGTAAACGTCTGGGAACTGAGAACAGCTGCTGGATCTTGGGAGACGAATGTTTTTCTTTCCTGTCTGATGTGATTCTAGCTACTCAACAGTCCTGTCTATGCTAACAGTCTTATGCTACAAAACCATCAAGTTGAACATCGTCTTGCTGTAATGTTCAAGCCTTCACTGAAGAAAATGTCATCTGGATGGGCATGTATGTAGATTTTGAACTGAGTGCTAATAACAAGCCAGATGGTCTTTTTGCTCTTTGGTCAGGAGGACGCAAGCTCCCTGGTTTCCAAAGCAGATTTTAAAATGTCAATTTTTCTGACCTTGGAACAGTTTTCGACTTTGCTTCTGCAAATTTTAAATGAGCTTTGGTCCAAAGAAGACGGCTGAGTTTCTGGATCCTGTTCACATATGGCTTCTTCTTTGCATGATAGTTTTAATCTGCGTTTGGGGATTTTACTGTGAATTGTGTTCACAAACAGTGACTTGTGGAAGCCCATGCAGTTATTACCATCTCAGAATCATGCCTGTTTTTAATTAGCAGATTTCAGGGTCTTTATGGAATATTTACACCCGATTATGGAAAATTCAGTCAGGGAGATTATTATGAATTAGCTCCATAATTTGTGGATGGAGTTATTTTTGTGGTTTGCTGAACCTCTGCCCATGTTTACTTCGGAGAGACTCTCCCTCTCTCAGGTGCTCTTTTTGCACCCAGTCATCTCACTGACTTGCTGCCAACTAGCATAACCCGTTGCAAAACGTTCCTCCAGCTGTTTCTTTGGGTAGTATTTATTTTTCCAGCCTGTCGTTGTTTTAATTTACACTTTTCACATCATCCCAACATTTTCAGCATTGAGGTTTGTTAAACTTTAATCATCAAACATCAGCACCAGCACTGTGCTGTGTCCTTTTGCCAGCATGGTTTTGGTGAACCGTATAATCTCCTCCGAGGTTTTTCAGAGTTTCATCAGTGTGAGCGTTTGCTCTGGATGTGCTTTTGCAGATAACATCAGTGTCTGGGGACTTGGCAGCAACAGCAGCAAGAAACAGCGTCTGCATGTGTTCTGGTCTCTGAGTTAATCATTGATGCTGGTAAACACTCAGACTTTAACTGTTGATACAGATTGCTTTTAGATGCTGAGCTGTATTGCAGGTAGTTGCAGCTTTTCTCTGTGCAGAGATTAAAAATTGCAAATGAAACATTTCTTAGTGTAAATAGTTTTGAAGTCCTTTTGTGTGATGATCAGCTGTTCTTGCTGTTTTCTTATCTCTTTACTTGTTTCTCTGCTTCTCTCCTCCAGATTAATGAGTTAAGTAATGTGCCTGTACCAGTTATGCTGATGCCAGATGACTTTAAAGCCTACAGTAAGATCAAAGTGGACAACCACCTATTTAACAAGTAGGTACATCACAGTGTGTGCTGTCAGCCTTTTAATGGTACAGTCTGTAACAGCGTAAACAAACAGGTTGAGGCTGTTACTGCCAAACTGATAAAAAGTTCTTACTTTTATTTGTTTTTTTTTCTGTTATTTTTGTTATTTATTCATTTTTTTTCATTAAAATTACTATTTTATATCTTTCCTCAGTTTCAGGGCATCAGAAAATACTGTTACTTGTAATTTGTATGATAAAAATCCCAGATTGCACCTATTAAAAACAATGTGAACTCAAGATAAAATCACTTGAGTGAATGCAAAGAACACAGACCTTTACTTCATAAAAAAATTGCCCCTGTCTGACATGGGACACTGTCATGCAAATAAGATGAATGTTAAAGATGATTATATAGAAAAAACTAGATTTTTTTTTTTACAACACTACTGTAAATTTTGGTGAATATTTAATTCTACATATCCATGTTGTCGTCAAGCTTAACATGGCACAACTGGTACGAAGGTAAGCTTATATTTTACAGCCGACTTCATATACAAGACAAGTTGAAGTGCTTTACATGAAATATTAAAAGCATTACAGCAAAGTGCAAAAGAAACGTTAAGAAGAGGAGAATTACAAAATTTTGTTCCTTCTCAGCAAAGATTTCACTGTCTGGTCCTCCAATGTTTGTCCTGCTAATCACAAATCCCCCAAACTGACTCTTCTACTGTTTTATTGTCACTTTTGATGCTCACATTTCTGTTCCCCCATCTGATGGTGTAAACCAGTGTTTCCCAACCTGGGGACCGGGCCCCCAAAGGTGGTCCTCAAAAGAGAGTCCTGAGGCTTTGTACATTCAGAGTCATTGTGACTGATGTCCACACATTGTCCCTATTTTAAGGTAGAAAAGTAGGAAGAACAGGACTCAGCCAGAATGAATTATTTATAGTGAGAATCTCACATTTGAATAAAAGCATAAAACCAAGCACCAACCACATTTAAGTAATTCATTAGTTTTACTATAATAATTAGTTAATGTTAGCGGACTAAGAGATAAGGGGTTGCAATGTTGTTGGGGGTAAATGACTAATTTGGGAGATGTTGTGAAATTTAATGTTATTTTCTCTTATTAGGGCAACATTGTGACCAGAAAATAAAGACAAACAGATCACGAACATGGTGTCTTGCAGCCTAAAGACCAGAGACTAAATAGAAAATGAACAACCTTTGCAAATGTTTGAAGCTATTTCTTTACCAGCTTTTCATAACATAATAAAACAAGTTTTGTTTTACATCCCAGTGTAGCTTGTCAGTTATTAAAATCAGTTTCTGTCAAATGAATCATAGTTTACTTTAATGCACTGAATCTGACTAATGTCAAAACCATGTTGGTAGCAGTCATGAGGTAATTAGGACTCGCAACCTCAGTAATGACGGCGCAACACAAAACGGCCACCAGGTTCATCTATGAACAATGTCTGGGCGAAACCTCTATTATTTTTTTATCAGCACCCACTTTAACGAGTTAAAAAAGTCCCACTGCTTTGTTTGAAGTCCTAATGTAAACATTTCTGATTGGTTAGCAATCAGATTCCAGGTCCCAGCATGTTGTTTCTCACAATGTGTTTTATTCATCCAATTTAATCCCCACAATGGCATGTGTGATCTGTTACTTTATGTCTGGTCGCCAGAAAGGTGGATCCTGTTTGTAAACACAACATGCAAACTGAGACATTTATGCATTTTTAACCAGACAGCGCCAGCTGCAAGCCGCAGAGGTCAGATTAATAGAATTTGGTGAGGATGTTGTCCAGGTAAAGGAAATTATGGTTAAAATGAAAACTTGAAAATTTGAAGGAAAATAGAAAATAATCCAGCAGTCATGAAGCAAACATGTTGTTGCACATGAATATGACCTTCTCAGCTCTGATCTGTTTCATGAACTATGTGTCTCTGTCTCTTCCCTATCAGAGAAAACCTACCTAGTCGCTTTAAGTTCAAAGAGTACTGTCCCATGGTGTTCAGAAACCTGAGGGAGAGGTTCTGCATTGATGACCAGGACTACCAGGTCAGTTGCTTGTTGCTGTAAGATTCAGCAGACACCCGTAAAAGAAGCACAGTGCCTATTTGTGGGAGTCGAACAGTTCTTCACAGTGAGAATGAGGCTGTGTGTCTTTTCCCTGGCAGAACTCTCTGACTAGGAGCGCTCCACTCAACAGCGATACCCAGGGTCGCTTCGGCAACCGCTTCTTGTGCAGCTATGACCACCGCTTTGTAATCAAAACCGTGTCCAGTGAGGACATTGCTGAGATGCACAACATCCTAAAGAAATATCACCAGGTACAGGGACTATTACCTCCACAAAGGACTGCCACTTCACCCAAACACATGTTATTTTATTGCAGTTAAAGAGAGACATGCATGATGGACAATCTGTGAAAATGCTCTTAAAATCTCTGCTTCTTAGCAGAAGTCAAACACGCATATAAATGAAGCAGCACTGCAGAAATTAAATGACTGTGGAGCAGAGCTGTACTGAGTTTTTATCATTTCTCTTGCTGAATTTTTGATTCCTCACTCCTACACTTCCAGTAACACTCTGTGCTCTCCTCTTTGATTGTCCTTAGTTTATAGTGGAGTGTCATGGCAACACACTGCTCCCTCAGTTTCTGGGCATGTATCGGCTAACAGTGGACGGCGTGGAGACGTACATGGTGGTGACCCGAAATGTATTCAGCCATCGCCTCACTGTGCACCGCAAGTACGACCTAAAGGTAGGATTTACTGCTTACAGTCCACCTTTTGAGCTCTGCTGAGTGACTGGAGTCTGTACAACCATTTAAATGGTGCTGATGTTGCAAACAAAACTCTAAAGTGAAACCAGTGGACACAAATAAGACAATTAAAACAAGTCGAAAACCAACATTAACACGTTTTATAACAGTGTAAGTGTAAATTAAGCGTTAACACGACACTCACCTGTTAAGATATCAGGGCGAATCACAGGATGCTAACACAGCCAGCTTGACCAAGAACAACAACAACCCACAAGATAAAGACTCAAACACTGAATGTTCTTCCAACCGCAACTTAAAACACAACTCATTGAGGTCAAAGATAATCGCAGCCTTTATTGATCGATTTTTATTTTGAACAGTTTATGATCGTACAGAAGTTGTTTGGCAGCTTTTGTGGACTTGATACTGATACAAAACTATTATCTGTGCTATAAAGCAAAAAAAAAGAAACTTGTGGTTCCCTGTTAATTTCTATTGAACTGGCTTGTTTTTATTTCAAATAGAAAATTATAATCTATATTAAAGGATAAACCTGAATGTTTGTACATAAAAATGAGCTGCATCAAACTGTCAACAGTGAAGCAAATCCCTTTAAATTTGCATCCCATATTATTTGTGCAGTGTCTGTTTAGGCAGAATGTAGTGACGATTATATTATAGAGCCAGAATTTAAATATTGCAACCTCACATTTATACACTCGGTTGTTCTAAAAGTGTAGCATGTGCATGACGAAGGACAGGATACCTTTTCCTGGATACTCCTTACAAGGGAATGACTGGTTGTTGCAAACTGCATCATTTACTGGGTGGACATCCATATGGGCAGATGGGGAACCTGCACGGAATACACACACACCATAATGGAGAGCTAAGGCAGCCAACCAGCACACCAGCCTGGCTAAGATACGCATACATCTTTGGATTTCTTAAAAAAGACCAAACGAGCATCGTTGCAGAACGGTTGCCGCTTCATCTCCATCTCTTTTGTTTTGCTCATCTTATCTGCGTTTCAGAGCCATTAAGTCGCCTTTCTTTAAACTTGCCATTTCTAAATACTCCTTTTCCTCGTCGTTAAAGTTCTGAAAAGGCTCATGGTGCTGTAGTCATATTTGGAGATTAGAATGGAATTCTTTTGGGCTGAATATCAATGATGATGGAGACCTTAAAAACAGCACACTGATCACACACTTCTTTTATCAACTCTAAAAGGAATCATTAGTGACACACACCTCCTTCCCTGCCAGATATTCTCAGAAGAAAACAGACTCTAATATTGACAGTTTAAAAAGCTGCTGTCCGAGTATAAAAGCTTGATATGCTAATGATTCCTCTGATGTGTCCTCTGCTGCTTTAATCTATTTTAATTCCATTTTTTTCCTTTACTTTTAGGGTTCTACGGTCTCTAGGGAAGCCAGTGACAAAGAGAAGGTATGCTTTATTTCTGTGTGCTGACTGCATCAGACTTGATGCGACAAAAATAAACACCCCCTAGCTCACCCACAAACAAACCTGTCAAATGACAGCTAAATTAAGGAGTAAGCAGATGCATTCTAGTACTACTTTGTGCACCAGCCTCATGCTGTCAGTGTTTTAAGCAGCTGTGTGTCGATAGAGTCATTTAGTCTGTTTTTGCTGTGTGGTTTTGTTTCTGTCTTCTCAGATCAGGAAACAGTAGAAGTCTAAATCCCTGTGTAGCTGTCATATATTGTTAATGTCCGAATAATAATTTTGACACATCTTTAGTCTCAAATGGCTTTAACATGTGGCTAGGGATGTTGTAAATAAATGTTTCACTGTCCTTTAAAACTGATTTGTTGTCAACATAAGAGCAAAAGAATATGTGGAACAAAGTGTTTCCTATTTCATGATAGCATATCTTCTCCCAGGCTAAAGAACTTCCTACTTTTAAAGACAACGACTTCCTGAATGAAGGCCAGAAACTGCAGATCGGAGATGACAACAAAAAGTACTTTTTGGAGAAGCTAAAACGGGATGTGGAGGTAAGAAAAACCCATGCAGGTATTAATAATAATAATACGTTTTAGTTCAATGTGCCTTTCAAAACCCCCAAGGACACTTTACAACATTTAAAGTAACACCATTAAAAATAAGGCAATAAAGAAGAAAAACAACATACAAAGTACACCAAGAGAACATAAGAAAAAATACAAAAATGGATGAATGGCAGAGTAAATTTGCAGTTTAGTGGTTACAATGAGTCAGCAGTTTTGAACAGGTGAGTTTTAAGTCTGGATTCAACAATGAATGATTAGCTGTGCAAAAAATAAAAAAACATCATGAGGTAGACGGTAAGATGCATGTGCAATATCTATCATAAGTAATAAGACTCATAAACAGTAAAGAATATTGCAGTTACTGTGGTTGACAATATAAAGTCAATGTGCAGGGCACAGGCTGTTGTTACAGACTCCTATCAGCTGTTAAGGAGTCTAACAGCCGAGGGAAAGAAAGAGTTTCTGAGTCTGGTTGTCCTGCATTTTAGACTCCTGTATCTCCTGCCTGAGGGGAGGAGAGTGAACAGTCCATGTTGGGGGTGGGTGGGGTCTTTGATGATGGACTCAGTGCTAGTAGATACTCTGCAGAGAGGGCAGCAGAGTCCTGGTGATCTTGGACACAGTCCTCATTGCTCTCTGTAGGCGTTAGCCCTCAGTGACAGTAGAGCTGCCGTACCACACGGTGATGCAGCTGGTCTGGATGGACTCAACCAAGCAGCTGTAGAAGTTTCTGAGGATATTTGGTGACATGCTGAACTTCCTCAGCCTCCTCAGGAAATACAGCCGCTGCTGAGCTCTCTTCACCAGCTGTGTGGTGTTGAGTGTCCAGGTGGGGTCCTTGCAGATGTGGACCCCTAGATATTTAAAGCTGCTCATCCTCTCCACTTCCAGCCCGCCGATAAGCAGTGGCTGGTGAGGGATCCTCCCCTTCCTCATGTCCACTATCATCTCCTTGGCCAGGTCCGTGTTGAGTGAGGTTGTTGTCCTCACACCATGTCACCAGAGAGGCCACCTTCCTCCTGCAGGCTGCCTCGTCCCCACCACTGATGTGTCCTATCACAGTGGTGTTGATTGCAAACTTCAGGCTGGTGTTGTCCTTGTGGGAGGCCACACAGTCATGGGTGAACAGGGTGTAGAGGATGGGACTGAGGACACACTCCTGTTGTGTGCCAGTGTTAGTGATAATAATGACTGAAGTCTTGTTCCCTATCCTGACAAACTGAGGCCTGCCAGTCAGAAAGTCCTGGAGCCAGTCACAGAGGATGGGGTGTAGTCCCAGGGAAAACAGTTTGTGGGTGAGCTTGAGGTTTAGAGCGGCCTGAGAGATACGAGTGAAACCAGTCAAGGGGAGTGTGAGTGATAACAATGGAAGAGAGTCTACAGAGGAGAATGGGGTGAGAGGTTGTGCCAGAGGCCGCACTCAAGATCAAGAAAAGATGCGAATGGAGAGTAAACCGGAGTTACCTGCCATGAGGAGGTCATTTGTAATTTTTTATGAGGGCAGTTTCTGTGCTGTAATGGGCGAAAACCAGACTGGAAGGGCTCATAGAAGTTATTTTGAGACAGATGTGAGTGGGGTTGAGTAGCAACTATTCTTTCAAGAATTATGGAGATGAATGGTAAGTTGGAGATGGGGTGGAGGTTATTAAAGTTGTTTGGATCAGAACCTGTTTTTTCAATAGAGGAGTGACAGCTGCAGTTTTGAGTAATGATGGAACAATACAAGTGGTGAGCGACGAGTGAATAATGGCAGTTATGAGGGTAAGCAGTGAGAAGAGGCAAGATTTGATCAAGGGTGTGGGGAGGGGATCAAGGTAACAGGTGGTGGGCTTGGATCTACGGATAAGGTCAGAGATTTCAGATGCATTGGGGAGTTGAAAGCTGGAGAGGGGCTGGCAGTGGAGGAGAGGTGCAGAAATGGCAGGAGGTGATGAATTTAAACATAGTTACTGGTGAATATTGTGAATTTTCTCTTTGGAAAACAGCATTATGAAGTAACGTGTCAGCTGAGTATAGGCAGGGCGTGAGGAGTTGGGTGGCTGAAGAATTTTGTTTGGCAATGAAAACAGTAGTTTGGTGTTTCCTTCATTAGAAATTAGTGTTTTCACTGAGGCAAGGGTGAGAATGTTGTTTGAACTATTATTGTAGTGAGCTATGAGTTCATCTGGGTTGGAAAGATAACTTGAGAACGAAAGATTTCCAATATTGGAGCGGAGAGAGTGTCTACATCAATGTCCTTTATAACCCGATATAAGATGAGATGTGGTGACTTGACTGCAGAGAGACGAAATGTAACGTTAAATGAGAGGAGGAAATGATCGGTAACATGAAGTTCATCAGCTGTACAGTTGGAGGAGTGAGACCAGAGCAGCATAATAAATCAAGAGTGTGTCCTTTTGTGTGTGTGGGAAAGTCTATGTATTGACAGAAACCAAAACTTTCCAAGCAAGATGAAAAGTCTCTGGTGAGAGGGTGGATAGATGGGTGAGCAGGGAGGAAAAGTCATTTACAAACGCAGTATGTGGCTTAGGAAGGCAGTAAACAGTAGCAAAGATGGTAGGGTTGGGTCCAGGTAGTTTTAACACAATACATTCGAACAAACTGACGGCAGGCACAGATACTGGCAAGACTTTCCATTTCATACCATAAATCATTGGGAGACCTCCTCCCTGGCCGTTGCCATGAGGATGACAGATGTAAACATAGCCCCAAGGAGTACATTCATTTAGCTGAGAAAAGTCATTGGGCTGTTGAAGTTTCAGTCAAGCATCGAATATCAAACCTACAGTCTGTGAGGAGATCCTGGATAAGATGACCCTTTCTTGTGAGTGGGCGGATGTTCAGTAGACCGAAGTTGGTGTTCTCATGTTTGACAGCAGCGTTAGCCAACCGAGCTAGGCTGGCTAATGCGTGACAATCGACACCCCAGCCAGAGTTTCTGTAAGGGTGACGACAAGTGGACCAGAAGAATTTTATTGGTTTGGAGTTGTTTTGAAAGCAATTCCTGCAGGACCCAGGATGGATGTACCTCCGGCGTGTAGGAAAGGCGATGTCCGGGTGATGATGGAGCACTGGCAGTGGAGCCAGCGGAGCCAGCAAAGCTCAGCGGCTGTGTATCGGAACAAGCCTGCCACAGGATGCTGGCAGAGCAAGAGAAACGTCCAAACAAGAGCAGACATAAACGCAAACACGATCCATTCAAACCGTAAAACCATAAAAACTTTAAAAAGTACTGGTGAGCAGCAGCTGCAAGTCACGCCAGCGTTCACTCAACCACTCACATGACCTGTCACCAGTATTCAAACTCTAAACTGATCACTGTCAGATGGCGGCAAAACAAACCTGAAACTTTGGCACAGAGTGAGTACAGGTGGCGAAAATTTGCTAGCGTAGTGATCACCAAATTAGCTTTGGCTTGAGCCAGCCACATAGATCCAAACATGCAGATGTGCCAATAAAGTAAAGTAAAAGTTTATTTATAAAGCGTTTTTCACAGATAAAAATCACAAAGTGCTGTACATAAAATGGGTGCAATTAAACAACATAATTAATAAAATAAATAACCATCAACCAAAACCTTCTAAATAAGGTTTTTCCATGTGTGTGCTGTAGTTCCTGGCCACCCTGAAGATCATGGACTACAGTCTCCTGGTGGGAATCCATGATGTCGAGCGGGCTGAACAGGAGGAGATGGATGTAGAGGGCACGGGCGAGGAAGAGGAGTATGAGAATGATGGAATGGGAGGAGGCGTGCTGACGGGCTCCTTCGGCACGCCTCCAGACAGTCCTGGAAATCCACTGAACTGTGGGGGATTCTTCGGCCCCGGAGAGTTCGACCCCTCTGTGGATGTTTACGCAATCAAGAGCCACGACGGTGAGCATCATTTTCTCAGCACAGCTGTAGATTTAAATGAAGCACGTTCTTTAGTTTTTGTTCAATTCCATGCATGACAATGAGTTTTACAACAGAACCAGGTACCAGGAAACTTTATGTTTACAGTTGTAGGAAAACTTTCTATCTGTTCATCTCGTTGCAGGTGCTGTGAAGAAGGAGGTATACTTCATGGCTATTATCGACATCCTCACGCACTATGACGCAAAGAAAAAAGCTGCACATGCTGCCAAAACTGTGAAACATGGGGTAAGTGTTAAAACGTCACGTTTCATCTCTGTGTCCAAATATGGCAAAAAAAATAAAGTATTTTACTAAACCTTTTTTATTTCCTACACATGTTAAACATTTCTCACTTTCAACATTTCCAACTATGTCACTGTTGGCTGTTTTGTGGCAGTCCCTTGGTAAAGACTGGATTAAGCACTTAGACTTGAACCTAGAGTGGATTTCTGCGTGACTTTTGCAGGAATACTTTGGTGTTTAATTAGTCTCAAAAGCTGCATTAGTGAAAAACAAACATGCTCACATGATAGAAGCACACAGACCAGCATTCACTGGTTGACTTATGAGACTTGGGAGATGAGGACAGCAGCTTTTTGTCCCTTCTCTCTTGTGATTGGATAGTCTTTTGTTCCACACCCCAGTCCAGCAGGTCCAGTTGGTGAGGAAACAAGTATTAGAGGCTGTTGCACATAACAGCAGTTGCCATTACGTAAGCCAAGGCGAAACGTATTTGAACTAAAAATAATAGCGTTGATATAACAGGTAGTATTAATGCTATACAGTGTATTGACAAGAGTGTTGAATACCAATAAAAGTTGGAGGTAAAGTGGTGGCTGCAGAAGTGAAATAATAGAGATGACTGCACATGTAACAGAAAAAATAGCATTACAAGTTTGTGTTGTAGCTGCAGGGTGGAAGTAAAAAAATAAAAAAATTAAAAGTGACATTTCATTCTCAACTTAGTTGAAACACTTCCCGTTTATTTATCGGACAAAAGAAACTTGGTTATTAAGTCTTTTAGTGATGATTATTTTCATGATTTTAATTATCCATCAAATGAAAAACAAAGATGTTCAAGTCAACCAGATGAGCAGGTACTGCTCCTTAAGGCTGGGCTGTAAAAGACTCAAAGAAATCACAGATGCATTCCTTCAACAAAGAAAAACAACATAATGAAAGATATTTTATTATTCAACACCACTCTCATGGCCTTTAAGATATAGATAGCAAAGTTTCTAAGCAGTCTGTTGTTTCCAGTCACATCTGGTAATTCTTTTTTTTTTGTTTGTTTGTTTAGATGTAAACAAAAAATGAGTCCTTCAGACTTTAAGTTTTTTTTCGTGGCGAAAGTTGAGCTGTGCATCCCGATGATTTCAGCTGCATGTAAAATGACTGAGGAAGTCGGTTTACAGTTGCAGAGGCCAGGGGAGGACAATGAGCGCTTGTGCTCTTTTAGAGACCATCATGAAAGAGAAGTAAGCACAGTTTATCCATGTCACTACAATAGTACAGTAGTTTCTTGCTTTGAAAGAATGCCAACAAAGTTATTGTAGCCGGTTGTGCCGCTTAACCCATTAAGGCCCGACCCATGATAAAATGGTAAGAAAAGTCCAGTTTTTTTAATATAAGGTCTTTATTTGGCCCTTTAAAGGGGTGTATCTACCATTTATTACCATGTGATAAAATATTATAATGGGATTTTCTGCTTCTGGATTTCCATTAGGGGACAGAAGACAAGAATCAGATTGTGTTCAACAGGATTTTGAGCAAAGTTTATACCATAAATGGAAGCAAAAGGTCTCAGAAAATGAATGTAACATATATGTCATGTCAGGCTCTTATGGGCTAAACAAAGGAAATGAGCATGGTGATGCTAACAGTGAGGCATTAAACTAAAAACAGAAATGTACGTGTTTTTTTTTGTTTGTTTTTTCATATATATTTAAAAAAGAAAGTGATTTCTTAAATAAAACATCGATACACTACCAAGTCTGTTCTGCTCCTGCCTGGTTTTAAACACTGTATATTACATTTAATTACCAAAATGGATATGATTATTACAGACTTTTTTTTATGTTTTTAATGTGTTTCTTCTACGATCACTGCCATATTTGCTCCACTGAGTTCTATTTTCCCATTTTTCCTTCCCAGGCAGGGGCCGAGATCTCAACGGTGAACCCGGAGCAGTACTCCAAACGATTCTACGAGTTCATGTCCAATATCTTAACATAAACTCATCCTCCAGTCCAGTCAGTCACCTCCAGTCACAGTTCTGTCAAACCGCAAGTGTAGGTCCATCTCCACAAGCCTCCGTCTCCCCTCTTAAGAAAAAAATACAAACAAATAATAAAAAAAACAAAAAAAACAAAAAAAACTTGTAACATCCTCCCACAGCCAGCATCAGTCTGGCAGGGGGATGTACAAAGCTTGTTACACTCTCCCCAAACCACCACCTCCCCTTCTCACTTTGTGAAACCTCTCACTGATTTCTTCATTATCTCTGTCAGTTTTTTTTAAGAAAGATGTATCTGCTCTCCACCTTGTTGCTCCTCACGCCAGCACGGAAACTGTCTCACTAATGCCTTGAAGAAGTGTGTCAGCTTCAGCAGTTACTAGTCAGTTAGTAGAGTCTCTTCAGTTTCTGTTCATGTTGTTGTTCCTATCATTTCTATTAACACACACACACACAGATGTAAACACAGATGCAGGATGGTCGGATTGCATGACAACTTCTTGGACAGTCGCCATCAGGCTTCTCAGAAAAACTGATTTAAAAGTACTGCTGACAAATTGGAGATTAACACATTAACATGTACTGATGTATAAAGTAAATGAATGCAATATCAAAAATGCATGGCTGACGTGTACGAGACTCCACCAGTTGTAAAATCAAACCACTGAACTTAGCATCTGAGTGTTATGACTAAAACAACAAAAAGGCAAAAAAAAATTGGTGTTTGAATGTTACGTTGCCATATTGTTTTTGAATATTTTTAAAATTTAACCGTGAGCTTGGTGGAGGTTGGTTTAAGATAAAAAAAAATGTTCACGTAAAAAGGGGAATTCTGCAGCAAATACTTGTTTTATTACCATAAGGATCATTTTTATATCTTGTTTACATTAATGTAGCAATTTTGTGTTTGTATACAGTATTGTTTTGTTACCAACAGACATTAGGAAAAAAAGTTACTTGAAAATGATTCATTGCATATTAAAGGGAGTTTTATCTTGTTTTTGGTGTCTTGACTTGTCTAATATACTGTAGTGTGCATAATATATTTACATTTTATATATTTCATGCGTTTTATGAAGTGGAATGAGTCTCATAATAGTGACAGCTACATATAGTGTGGTTTACAAACTATTTGTGAGAAACTCTGGGTACTTAAAAGGAATGGAAAAGGAAAGGAAAGCACCCTTCACACTTTTAAATAGCTAAAGAGGAAACTTTAAATGACTGTTTTTTTAACCAGTACTTAGCCGTGGCATGTATTTGTGGAAGCGTGAGGGTGAACTTCTATTTGTATGCACATGTAATATGATCTGTGTGCAGGTCACACACACAAACAAATTTAACTATTTGTATGACAGAAAGTTTAAAGTGAAAAGGATCACGTCCACGAGGTACAGGGTACAAATTTGCATGCTAAATATTAATAATTATGCAGCTGGTAATTTGTACGCGTAGTTATTTCATGTGTTCAAACTGCTTAACATACACAGCCTGGCTAAAAGAAATAAACGTCACACACATATTTCATTGGACCGTCTTTAGCTGTGATTTCAGCAGCTTTCGTTGTGGCATTGTTTTAATAAGCTTCTCCAACGTCACAAGATTTATTTTCATCCAGTGTCGCATTAATTTTTCACCAAGATCCTGTATTGATGATAGGCGAGTCCAACCACGGTGCAAAGCCTTCTCCAGCATATCCCAAAGATTCTCACTGGGGTTCAGGTCTCCTGTCTCCTGAACCACTCTTTCACAGTCTGAGCCCCATGAATCCTGACATTGTCATCTTGGAATATGTCCGTGGGGAAGATGGAATAACCTGCTTATTCAGTATATTCAGGTAGTCAGCTGACTTCATTCTTTGGACACGTAATGTTGCTGAACCTAGACCTGACCAACTGCAGCAACCCCAGATCCCAGACTGCCCCCACAGGCTTGTACAGTAGGCACATGATGGCTGCATCACTTTATCTGCTTCTCTTCTTACCCTGATGCTCCAATGATTCTGGAACAGGGTAAATCTGGACTCATCAGACCACATGCCCTTCCATTGCTCCAGAGTCCAATCTTTATGCTCCCTAGCAAATATTTTCTCCAGTTGGCCTCACTGATTAGTGGTTTTCTTATGGCTATACAGCTGTTCAGTCACAATGCCTTGAGCTCCCTTCATTGTTTATGTGAAAATGTTCTTACTTTCACTATTAAACACAGCCCATCTGATTTTACCAAACATTTAAATGATCACTGATCATCAGTCAGGATTTTTTTCTGACCACATTTCTTCCTGGAAGACGATGGTTCCAGACTATCCTTCCAGTTTTTTCCATGCTGTAATTACCCAATAGGAGGCTCATAGCTCTTTGTTTAACAAATTTGGAAATCATGTAAATTTCTGACTGTTATGAGACTAATTTAATTCCATACTTTCCATGTTTTTCAAATCCTTAAAAAAATGCTTTATGTTACAGCTTGGTATTTTAGTGTTGCAGTGTTTTTGGTTTCAACACCAAAGATAAATATTTTATTTATTCTAAATGCAATTTGAAGAAAATTTTAGGTTTATAAAACAGTATTAAAACTTCCATCTATAATTTGTTTAAATGTTTTTTTAAAAACACAAATATGAATAATTTTCTGTTTTTATTGACCAGCTTTGCTTCATGGCAGTGGTAGCCTGGTCTAGTGGTTACAGAGGTGGACTTGGAAACCTGGCTTTAAGTCCCCGGGCTGGCAACTAAGGTAAACCACCTAGGCCCCTGAGCAAGGTCCTTAACCCCCAACTGCTCCCTGGGTGCTGGAATCTGGCAGCCAACTGCTCCTAGGAACTACGATGGGTTAAATGCAGAGGAAAAATTTCCCAGCTGGGATTAATAAATGTAGAATAAATTCATAAAATAGAAACAAACTTAAGATTTTGTCAGGAACACAATCAAAAACTGTTGCATCCCATTTCCCATTGAGCTCTATTAGCTTCCTTTTAACTAGACTTCCTATTGGTTTGAGAAGTGAGGATACTAATTGTTTAAGTTTCTTAGAGGAGTCTGTGTTCATTCTTTATGAATCCAAGACTTCAGCTGCTCAACATCCATAGTTTGCTGTTGGTTCATGATTCTCTTCTTCATTGTGTTCCAAAATCTTTATTCGAACACAGATGTGGACGGCAAGCAGGACAGTCAAACATAGATGTTTGTGTTTAAAGCCATAATGTCGTTGGAAGTCGAGCAGAATAAAGTCTGGCATCATCCTGCTGAAATAACCAAAGACCTCTCGGGGAAGGGCGTCAACTTGATGGTAGCATATCTTTCAAATTCCAACATCCATCTTTGCATAAATTATACCATCACACATATGAAGTGATCCATGTCATGGAAATTCCTGGTGGATCGTCCTTTTATGCCCAATCCTGACACCCATACCAATCACCAATTAATCTGTAAAATCTCCCAAAACAATATTGGTTGTATATTTTATTAACTTCATTTGATTGTGTTAAATCAAAATCAAGATTTGTTTATTTTTTTCTAAATACTAAGTTGGACATTGAAGACACTGGAACTATTTTCTTTTGGACATTTGTCATTAATTGAAGGGTTAAAATAAATCTTAAGTAACTGTTGCATTTAGAAAACATTACAGGATTTCTGGTTCTGGGTTTTCCTTTACACCATTGAGGTTTAATACACCATCAGTGCTTAATAAGAATAAAACTGAAGCAACGGAGACCAAATAATCTAATCTAATGGAGCAATTTTTCAAACTATTCTAAGTTTTAGATGTGAAGCTTCACCAAAAAGTTTAATAAAAGTCCATTTGCAAAGACGACTTTAACCCCTTGACACCTGCCACTTCTGCAGTTTATCTCTTTTTATCTGATATATTTTACATTTCTTTTTATCCATTTTGTTTTTTTCCATTCATGTATTTTCGTTATCTATAATTAACTGAATTTTATTCCATTGTTTTACAATTAAAGATTGCACTAAAGCTTCTTTATTGTCCAAGTCATCAAACATAAGATGTCTCTGACAAAGTGTTGTAAATTACTGCCTCGTGTTAGTACTAAGATCAGTCACTGTCACGTTACAAGACCAATTCATTTAACCAAGTCATTTGCACATTTTGTTTGATACATGCAGTTTGATTACTGAGTTTGCACCATCAATCCCATAAGTCAAACTCTCCACTGGTAAAAGTGAACAAAACTATTCAGATGAGAAGAGAAACATCTACACAGACAGTACTCGTGTTTATTGTTTAAACCTATGTTCATTTATTGAACAAAATAAGTAAGAAACAGATCAAGCAGTTTATCATTTTTATACAAAACATTTTAGTTTTTTTTCTGAGGTGTGGAGCAAAAGTTTCTAATCCATCCTGGCTTTCAGGGTTCGTGTGGTAATCTTGTCTTTCTCACTGTCACAGAAAGAAAACAGGATGTTAATTACTGCAGACTGATGATTCCACTACAAAAATATCTCATATTGGCAGAGCAGCAACATGCTGCCAGCTGCTGTGTTGGACTGTAGGTGGAATTCATTTAAGAGCTGCTCAGAAGTGTGTGCATAATTAGTGTAGTTATATTCCTATTTTATTCTTCTAAAGTAAAAAAAAAAAAAAAAAAAAAAAAAAGTGCCCCCCCCCCCATGTTAACAGGAACAGTAAAACATGGAGATATCTGTGAGGACATTTGGATTAACATGACAGTTTCTGCTACAAAACCCACAGGTGATTGTTTCTGTGTGCATAGTACTTACATGACATGTACAACGACTCCCATGCCTGACACGGCATCCCTATCAACTGCATTCAGCATCGCCTGGGAGATGGTCTCAAAGAGGTCCTCTGGTTCCTGCATAACCACAAACATTTCTCATTAATCCTTTCAAATATTTTTTTTCTACTACAGATAACCTTTGATTACAATTACCAAACCCTGTAAGTATCTTTGTCAAAAAGTGAACCATTGCTGGGTCCTCATTTATAAATATTTCCCAGTAGTAGCAAAGTACCAAATCCCACAACTGCTCCCCTGGCTGTACTTATAGCTGTCAACTGTTCAGGGTGTGTTAGTTCTCTCTGGGTCAATGCTTATAGTGTGAACACATTTCTGATGGGCTAAATGTATTCCGTGTGTGATGCTAACCATGTCTGGCTCCCACAAAGACTCGCACATGCCGTACATCTGCTCCGAGCAAGTGCCACTCACAACGAAGTCTTCCGTCACCATGGGACAGCCAATCAAATCCAAGGAACAGATGAAGGGTTCAAAGGTTTTGGGATCTAGTCCTGCAATCACTGGCTCAATGTAGTAGGGCCCAAACCTAATGAGATACATACAAGTTAACCACATGGACCTTTACCCAACAGACAGCATTTCTGATGTCTGGCCTGAACTGTATTCTCCAGAACATGAGTCATAGACAACCAAAAGACAGAAGACTCACCTCCTTTCATACAGCAGGTTGGACACCATGCTCATGAAGGTTTTGGGTTTGATCTGGCGACCCTCCTTCAGCTCATAAAGGTTCAGTCTGAATTTAAGCCTTTGAGCTCTTAACACAAGATAGAAAATAAGTTATCACAGAGACGTTGTGTGTATCCACTCATCAGTACTGGCACATTTCAGATTCAGCTCTCCTCCATGTTGTTGCCAGAGACAAACAGTATCAGTGCGGTAATAAGCTTAGACTCAAGGTTTTTACTACAGTTTTGTCTGCCAGTAAACACACCAAAAATGTTAACTTAAAAAGTTATAACAAGTCATTGTGACACTGAGAGACACTGAGAGAAAAACACTCAGGTTCAAAACTCACACTGTCTGAACATCAGTCGCCAGACCAGCCAGCCCAATGTACAACCGCTCTCCCATGGGGAAGATCTTCTGGAAATCTGTGGTGACCATCTGAGCCTGGATGCCAAACCTCCGGTCTGCTGCTATGGCCACACAGTTCTTTCCTCGCATGGCCATGACGGCCCCTCCATTATAGGACATAATAGACTGGATAAAAGAAAGGCAGATAGAATAAGTCAGTCGAAGCACAAACAATGATCACATAAATTTATTAGTTAAGTGTAAAGGAAAGAATCAGCCAATTAAATTAATTTTAAGCTTATATATATATATATATATGTTAAGATGTGCGACTGTGCAGCAACTTTTGTTCAGACATTTTACTGACCAATCCTTTAATTAAGAGCACAACGGTGTAAATAAATACTTCAACTCAAAAGACTTAGACTTAAAAAATGTATGATCACCACTAAACCCCACGGAAATATAGAAGTAAAATTCCTCATTAGGATCATTTCAACAAACTCAACAAGAGAAACACCGGAAACAAAAACTTTTATTTTTAATTTTATTTATTTTGTTCAGTGTAACAGTTGAAAACTGATTGATATACAAAATTGTCATTTAGCTGTAGACAATGCAATCTGTACACATCAAGTTGAACGTTTGGTTGATTAATGTAATTTAATGCTGTAAAAAACGTTCAGACGTATCATTCGGTCATGAAAATTAAATAACGCAAAAGGCACGCCAGGAAAAGACATTAATGAAATTAATGTGTAAAACGTGTTAGCACAACTGAGGCTCGTTTAGCTTAAATATTTAGCTTACCGGCTGTTACATCTTATCCTTCTATATCTTTCGCTCTTTTCACAGAACACAACCAATGAATGCATATTTTAAACGTACAAGTTTCAAATGAAATTATTCAAAATTATTTACAGATAACTACATAAACGCTTGCTAAATTTTGAGAGCATGCTAATAGCTATTAGCTAACTATATTAGCTTAGCCAAGCTACTGTATCCTTTAGTATTTACCAATTCCATGTTCTAAGCAACCACACGCAGGCTCTAGTGTGTTATTTTCTTACCATTTTGAAAGGGATCTTTTATATTTCTTGCAAGGAGAAAACCTGAAAACTCCGTTCCTTCTTTACTAATATGACAGACTCTTAGCTTCCCAGAGTGACTATACGATTTAGAAATACAAAGATCACACAAGCATACTTCGTTCTTGCGTGACTACGTAGCATTAATTTGATTGGCAGAATAAAAGCTACTGCACAGACTGCTGTTGTGATTGGATTATGAGAGTAAAGAGGCGTGGCATTTGTGTAGTTTGGTAGAAAAGTGTCAAAGCGAAATTAAAACTAGGAGGTTCCTGTAAAACCGTGAAGGTGCATTCAAAGCATTTTTGGGCAAAAATCTATCCTACTTTTGAGATAATTTAATATAAAAGATTTTAAGATAAAATATGTATATAAAATAGCTCTTAAGTGGTCTTTACAACCCAAAATAAGTGCAATTGTTCCATTTTCATATTTCACAAATAAAATAAAGGTTTTACCAAATCAGTTTAATACTATCTTTATGTCTTTAGGATGCTCTTGTCCAGATCTAAATACACTGCTCAAAAAATAAAGGGAACACTAAAATAACACATCTTAGATCTGAATGAATGAAATATTCTTATTAAAACACTTTGTTCTTTACACAGTCAAATGTGCTGACAACAAAATCACACAAAAATTATCAATGGAAATCAAATTTATTAATCCATGGAGGTCTGGATTTGGAGTCACACTCAAAATTAAAGTGGAAAAACACACTACAGGCTGATCCAACTTTGATGTAATGTCCTTAAAGCAAGTCACAATGAGGCTCAGTAGTGTGTGTGGCCTCCACATGCCTGTATGACCTCTCTACAACGCCTGGGCATGCTCCTGATGAGGTGGCAGATGGTCTCCTAAGGGATCTCCTCCCAGACCTGCACTAAAGCATCCACCAATTCCTGGACAGTCTGTGTTGCAACATGGCGTTGGTGGATGGAGCGAGACATGATGTCCCAGATGTGCTCAATTGGATTCAGGTCTGGGGAACGGGCGGCCAGTCCATAGCATCAATGCCTTTGTCTTGCAGGAACTGCTGACACACTCCAGCCACATGAGGTCCAACATTGTCTTGCATTAGGAAGAACCCAGGGCCAACCGCACCAGCATATGGTCTCACAAGGGATCTGAGGATCTCATCTCGGTATCTAATGGCAGTCAGGCTACCTCTGGCGAGCACATGGAGGGCTGTGCGGCCCCCCCCAAAGAAATGCCCCCCCACACCATTACTGACCCACTGCCAAACCGGTCATGCTGGAGGATGTTGCAGGCAGCAGAACGTTCTCCACGGCGTCTCCAGACTCTGTCACGTCTGTCACATGTGCTCAGTGTGAACCTGCTTTCATCTGTGAAGAACACAGGGCGCCAGTGGCCAAGTTACCAATCTTGGTGTTATCTGGCAAATGCCAAACGTCGGGCCCTCATACCTCCCTCATGGAGTCTGTGTCTGACTGTTTCAGCAGACACATACACATTTGTGGCCTGCTGGAGGTCATATTGCAGGGCTCTGGCAGTACTCCTCCTGTTCCTCCTTGCACAAAGGCGGAGGTAGCAGTCCTGCTGCTGGGTTGTTGCCCTTCTATGGCCTCCTTGTCTCCTGATGTACTGGCCTGTCTCCTGGTAGCGCCTCCATGCTCTGGACACTACACTGACAGACACAACAGACCTTCTTGCCACAGCTTGCATTGATGTAGCTGGATGAGCTGCACTACCTGAACCCCTTGTGTGGGTTGTAGACTCCGTCTCATGCTACCACTAGAGTGAAAGCACCACCAGCATTCAAAAGTGACCAAAACATCAGCCAGAAAGCAGGAACTGAAAAGTGGTCTGTAGTCACCACCTGCAGAACCGCTCCTTTAGTGGGGGTGTCTTGCTAATTGCCCATAATGTCCACCTGTTTTCTATTCCATTTGCACAACAGCATGTGAAGTTGTCAATCAGTGTTGCTTCCTAAGTGGAAAGTTTGATTTCACAGAAGTGTGATTGACTTGGAGTTACACTGTGTTGTTTAAGTGTTCCCTTTATTTTTTTTAACAGTGTAGTTAACACAATGTGGTTTTCAGTTTGGTCCCCATGTAGACCACTTTCCTCTTAGCTGCCAAATCAGAACCCAACTACAGTATACCCTAGGTCACTATAGGCAACTAATCTTCTTATACAAATAGAAAAATGATTAATTTTAAAATTCAACTTGGCTCATTTGAGAAGAACTACACAAGCCACCTAAACCCAGTCATGGTCATTAATACAATCAGATGGCCAATACAGGAAAAACTCATATCCTGTAACCTGTAGGGGAAAAAATTAAATTTCAACTAACATAATGTAAATTCATGCACTTGACTCTGTAAGGTGAATTTTTGAGTTATGTAAATCCCAGACTGTTGTTAAGAGTCAAATCATGTTATGTTTATTCATTACAAATCTTCAATATATTGTTAATATGAAGCATAGAATCTGAACTTCTTTAGTGTATCTTTAGTGACAATATAAATGTACAAAGAACCGCATGAAGCAGCTCGAGGAAATGAATAAACCACTAACTACTTGCAGTAGTACACAATATAAGCCATATATTACAAAAAAACTGTTTAGATAAAAACAAATCCTAACAGTTTGTAAAAACAAAATATATTCTGTACAAAGCAACAATACATGAATCTTCCCCTGAAAACAGATAAACACATCAGCCTCTGTGGAAAGAACACAGCCACTGTGGAATCTGCTTTACAAAATTGAAGCACATACTCTCTGTTGGTGCTTTTCCATCACATGGTACCATATTGTACCCAACGGTCCAATTCAGTACTTCTTTCCTTTGCATTGTTTTCTATTAGACAGTACCATCTCACTGCAGGTGGGATTAGCCATTTCTCTGTGCAACGTGTAAAGCTGCACAGACAACTTTACCATGTGTTTTTATTATTAATTTAGCAGAATTCATGGAACAGGAAGTGTGTTGGTGTGCATGTAGCTGTAGAGATGTTTATGCCCACACATGACGACTCAACGCAAGGCTTCAACATCATTACATGGGCTCAGCTGGAACACTTGAAGCAATGACTGAGGTATTACTGAATAAAAAGTATATGATAGTAATGGCTTCATAAAATGGAAATCCAAAAGGACATGCTGAACTGATCCCAATACAGTAACATGTAATGGAATAGCACCATATTAGGGTTCCAACCCCGTCATCCTTTCATCTGCTGCCTCAGTACATAAAAAGACAGCTTAAAGTATGAATGACACAGTCTTTACAAGTGTTTCCAGTCCATTCAAAAACTCATGTCATGTTCTCATCTTTTCATGAAGTTGTCCAGTGAGGCTGGCGTCCTTTGGATGGAGTGAATATTCCTTTTCACTCTGTCCTCTAAAGAGGAGGTGGCAGCACTCTCCAGCTTCATGTTACTGCAAAAAGGAAACAAGTTAGTGTTACTGATACTCAGAATTAAGCAAGGGAAAGATACGTATGTGTAGGCCTGTCGCGATAAGCAATAAGTCAATTAATTGAACGATAAGAAAATAAGAGCACGATAAGTTTGCCGGCCGCGATAATTTTTATTAGTCCTCCCTTTACCATAAACTGTGTATGACAATAGGTTTCACTATGGCGTATTTCGACTCAACGCTCTGGTTTGTTGCGGAGTGATCTCTCTGGTGTCATACTTGACTGCAGCATGTTGCAGCACGAGCCGGTAAGCCGCATTTGTTTTGCAGGGCTGCCAACACGCAATGGCCGTGAGACTTGCGCATTTAAGTGGCTTCTCACGCTCTCGCGCTAAACCTCCGATTCTCATGCTGAAATATGTAAATAAGTCGAATGGAGAAATAATAGATGCAAGCACCTCCTCTTTTATCATTTCGCTGCTCCCCACATGTAAGCAGAACACACACATCTAGCTTACGACGTCAGTACAAAGCCCCCACTTCCTGGTCTACCGTAATAACCCCTGTAATCCGCAGGCACATTACGCAAATAGAGTCAGCCTATATACTAGTGTTGTGCGATGTGTCTAACTTTGTGTGTGCGATCCAGCAGCTCAGTGCGCGTGAGAGTGAGCGTGAGCGCAGAGGGAGGAGAAGAAGAGCTTATGAGGAACGAGAGTAGCAGAAGAAGAAAAGGTGTGAAGAGAAGAGACGGAGCGGTTAGGCAGAACAGTCAGGAAAAACAATAACGGTGCGTTATAATAAAGCCGTTTCTCAGCACAACCGCTGTTTCCTTTTTTTTATGGTGCTCCACGCCGTGAGCGGCGAGAGAAGAGAGTAATTGGGAGTTAACCCCGAAGCCAACTCCACTTCGGCCCTGGAGAGGACGGATCTCCCCCGTGTCCTCCGACTACTATCGGCGGATAAGAAGCGGGAATGGTTAACACTAGCGTATTTGACAAAATACACATTAAGAGCAATGCCGGCTAATCGAGAGGTTTGGGAGGATTCCCAGTGGGCTGCATTACTTTTGGGCCGGCGTCCCGGCTTATGTGAAAAAGGCGCTTTTATTTATTTAGTTTATTGATCTTTGAAAATGTGTACTTGCATTATTATTATTATATTAGTTGAGAATGGTCTCAAAATGACACATTAGCGCTTTGCGCAATATTATCGTTTATCGCGATAATTTCTGAGAAAATTTATCGTACAGCTAAATTGGTTATCGTGACAGGCCTACGTATGTGTATTCAATATAAATTATATGTGACTACAGGTGGCTCCCACAGTAACCGAACTTACTGAATAAAGCCAGCATGACGGTCATGCTTGGCATTTTGCTCCCTCTGCTTTTCTTGCTCATCTTGCTTCTTGTATCGCTTCACATTATTCTCCCTGTCCTCCTCCCTCTGCTTGGCCTGGTTCATCATCTCATGCCTTTTGCACTCCAGTTCCTCTGCAGAAAGCTTCCTACATTTGACAGAGCAACACAGATAATAAACAGACCCAGAGATAAAATGAAAAAAAAAAAGATTGATTATGATTCAAATAGTATTTGCTGGTCACCTTAAACACGAGTTAAAAATATGCTAATTACAGCGACATAAGTATGAGTATGCCAGGGCAGCAACAACATGACAGAGGGTTTATGATTGAATACCTGAGCCAGCATTTTGACATAAGAAATTGGTAAGATGAGTTAATCCTCTACACACAAGTAAGAAAGGCTTCTGGAGATCAGTCAACTCTTACTTGGACACATGGTTCCTTTGTCTTTGATAACGCTCCCTCTGTGGGCTGGGAGCTCTGGGCTCTGCCTTCTTGTCACCTCTGAATGAGGAAGAAGAGTAGGAGCGACTGTCCGTGTGGTTTCGGTGAGGAGATCGTGACCGGCTCCTCTCACGCCGCCCTGAGTGATTGGTCTGTTGATGTCTGCCACCAGGGAGCTGAGAGGAAACACATTAAGTATTGATAGATTGGACAATGACAGCATAACACTGACAACTATTTCTGTCAAATGGCTTCAATTTATTGTGCCATCAGACTCTCAACACATTATTTTTTCTTTTTTTCTGAAGTGTTTATGAACTATCTTTCACATCTTTGCTGAATTTAATGATAATCAGTGTGACATTTGAAGTCTTGTCTGTAGTAATACAGACTAGTTTCTTTCCACCAGGTCCTTGTAGCTATCGTTTGTCTCAGACCAGCAGCTATGTTCTGCCTGGTGTGATCTGGAAAAAATGAATCTGGAGACATTTTGTTTTCACGTTGAAATCCTAAATAAAATGTAGCGCGACATTTATATACGGCTCCATGGTGCGGCTTGGCCACAGGTCCATAGCGGTGGCGAAACATTGGACTGCAGCCATGTCCTTCCTAACACCCTCACCACACTCATCATCCAGGGCAGGAGAGACACTCCACTAACATGGAGACGAGATGGCAGTGATGCTGTTTGTCCAACGTGTTGATGAGTTTCTTAAATCCTGGATTGTTCAGTGTTGACTGAGAAAAAAAGTTCTGTTTGTTTATAACGTTTGTTGTCTCTCTCTGTCTCTGGAAGCTGGTGGATTATTTAGTCGCAACTCACAAAAATGGAACATTTTTCTATTTTCTTGTGTCACGTCGCCAGCCCCCGTGTGCACGTCTGCGTGAACGAGCGCTACATTTCACATGCACGAATGTCGCCTGTCGCTTTGCTGAAGGAGGGCAGCGATTTTCGCCTCATCGTGCAAGTTCCAAAGAAAATGATGGAGAAGGAGCGACGTCGCCTCCTGTGTGTCCAGCACTTAACTGGCGCAACTCGCGCTGAATAAAACCAAAGCAGACAGGGCTGTGGGAGGAGTCTGCAGCAGTGGGAGGGGTCTGCAGCAGTGGGAGGAGTCTGCAGCAGTGGGAGGAGTCTGCGGCAGAGCGCTGCAATGCCAGTTTTGGAACGTTTTGCAACTGAAAACAGCACAAGAGGAAACTGCGAAAGGACTAAAATAATCGGATCCTTTCATTTTTATGATCGTTGAAAACCCAGATTGTAATTGTGATTAAAATTCGATTAATCGCCCAGCCCTACTTCCCTACTTTTGCCGTCCATTCACTCTCAAATCAAAACTTATGCCCAAAAACAACTTTAAAAACTTTCAGATTACTGACCTGCAGACCATATCCTGTATGATGGTAATGAGATTTGGTATCTGCTCCTGAAACATCTCTGGACTTTTCCCTGGAAACAGATCATAAATGAATAACCAGACTGAATATTGTTAGAGTGTCAAAAAAGTCGGGAGTGTGAATAATGTAAATTCCACCTTAAAAAACATATTTTTTTCCCAGACTATGTTGAAGCTGTTTCTAATTCTCTTTACATACCTGTATTTGTCACCTTCATCAGAACTTGAACTCCTTTTATGTTTCTTTTCTTTTCTCTTTTCCTTATCTCCTTTCTTCTCCTTCTTTTCCTTCTTCCTCTTCTTTTTCTTGTCTTTCTTGTCAAGATTTTGGCGGAGCTGTTAAAAAAAATGTATATCACTTACACTACCTAAAATGCTTTAAATTTTTAGCACTCCTTAACAATAGATGTAAGATCAGCAGAACTTGAAGAACTGAGACACTAGCACTAAAAAGCGAATACATGTAAATAAGATTTTACCATTTCCTTGATCTTTTTCATCTTCACAGGATTAGTCAAAACTTCTCTTTTCTTTTCTTCCTCACGTTTCCTACAAAAAAAAAAAAAAAAAAAAAAAAAAAAAAAAAAAAAAAAAAAAAAAAAAAAAAAAATCACATATTGTCATGAGCAAATTTGTTTATATTTCCAAGCTACTGGTCAAAGGAGAACTCACTAACCGGATTGCAAACAGGGGATCTTCCCTGATCTTGGCGGCCAGATCGAGGTTGGAGGCAGGGGTGACAGGGCTGAAGATTGACCCAGGCAAGAGGCCCGTCTCAGCTGATGGACCACTTTCTGGCTCTTCGTACTGAACAGTGATCTGCTTGTCAATTGGGCGCCCCAGCAGGTACTCATCTCTGGACACCTGACCAGCGGGACCCTGGTACATCCAGTCTAGACGATCATCTTTTTTTCTGTCACCAGAACATAGTAAATGCAACATGATTCATTTTTGTTTTGCCTCATCCACCAAGAAACCATTCTTGTAAGTGTGAGGGATGACTCACTTGATGGCACCAGTTTCCTCTGCATATCTGGTTATCTCTTCTCGGGCTCGTTCCTCTTTCAGCTCCTTCTGAAGCTCCTCAATCTTCTTGCGTTCAGCCTCATATTTCTGTTCAGCTTTCCAAACACGTTCAATATTTTTCATAGTCTGGGGATGCCAACTCTTTTTCAAGTTCTGGAATAAGACAAGTTAAGAAATATTCTGTTTATTTCTCAGGGAGATCTGTTTGGCCTTACAATTCAGGTACAAATGACACGAGAAGAAACTATTTTAACCATAAATAAGGGGTGAGACTATTTCTTTAACTCCACCATGAAGATAAAAAAAACTTCACAACATTATTGCGGGTTAATGTTTGGCAGTGAGGTCAATTTAAATTAAATCATCAACAAACATTATCATACACATATACCGTCATCAGACAGTTTAGCTAAAGCATGCTAGCTTATTACAACACTTCTAGATATTTAAATTTAAGCCCCAGGCCAAGATAAATAATGCTGAACTGGTGTGTGGCACGATTTCTACGCATATTGAATTTATTCTTGTCAGGATAAGCGAGGAAACCCTTTGAAACATCAATCTTTTCAACAGAGTTCGCATTGTCGTCCCGTGTCTCCGACGATGCGTATCTCAAGTTATTAAGGTCATACTTACCAAATCGCCGCCCCCCATCTTGGAAACTTTGTTCTTTCCACCTAATAAGAAACTGAGATAAAATAAACGTTTCTGTAAACAAGTAGAACTACGACGATCTTACGCTAACCATAAAATGGAACCACCGATGCTTGTGTGCGATCAATTTAGTGTGTTTCCTGTTTTAGTGGTTCTTCTTCCGGTTACAGATCATGGTGCATTCTAGGGTTTCTTGCGAGCTCCGACATTAGAAATATTTTTTTCCAGTTTTAGTATGACATAATGATTAAAAAGAAATGGATTTTGATAACTCATTATCTGCACAAACTTTATCTTAACTGTATCAAATCTACTATATTTGATATGTAATGCTTGCATAACTACTACGCTTTCAACTTTATAAGCAATGCATTATTTTATTTCTGTTGGTATAAGAATACTTGTCCTTAAACACAACAATCATTAACAGGTTTTGAGATATGGCGCCTCTTTTATGTAATTAAAATGTAGTTTTGTAATAAAAAGTTATATTAAAAAAAATTTACAAACTGTATGTGCAAATTTATTAATACTTTTTCAATATTTTTGCTTGCAATTAATAATGGAAACAACAAGAAATTTGCTGTTCAAATTTTAGTACTGGAAGTCTAAAATCTCAAACAACTATTTATTTATTTATTTATTTATTTATTTATTATATCCTCACCACAAGTTTTATCAAGGCTAAATAACGAAACCCTTGATCCATATTTAGTAAGTCAACCTCAAAAGGTAATCACTTATAAGTTGGACCATATTCCACCCTTGGTTTTTACAAGATAAAAGTAAATCCTGCTCACATACAAACAGTATTTTCAAGCAGCAGTCACTATAATACAACCTATAAATAAAGACTTTACAGCTTTATTCTGCATACCAGCTTCCATACAAACAACCAAACAAATGAAGTAATAGTAAAAGAAAAAGTATTTTTAAAATCTATTTACTCACTTAATTACTTACTTGCTTATTTATTATTTATTTAGTCTTCTCTGCATAATATCACTGTATGTATGTGTATATATATATATATATATAAGATGTGTTAGATGGCACAACATAAGTGCACAACTGAAAATTAGACATGAACTCAGCACATTTCTTTATTTAGTTTTAATTAATACAGCACAATCATAGATTAAATACAGGTTATTTCACCATAATATTTAAGTTATTTTCTTACAGTCTCCACAGCTAAGACATTTACTACAGCAATCAATTAAAAATTGTTGATACAATGAAATATCATAAGTCTATCCATAAGTATATCAGCAAATAATAATAGTAATAATAATATTAATACTAGTCAAACACAATAATTGACTAATGTTTAAGCACTGTCTTCAATATCTTCTCTTCTATACATAAATACAGCATTATGAGCCACCAGTAATTCACACTCCCTACTTAAAAATCTGCCTAAAATTTGTGATGGTTTACACACATCCTAACAGTGTTGATAAGTGTGAAGCTGCTCACACTACGTGCTACTGAACTATTGATTATACAGCATTGATTATGAAAGTTTCCTACCCAAAATAAGTAGCCTAAACAATTTCTGTATGCTGATTCTCCAGAGGAGTTATATTGTGTTCTCCAAGATGCTTTATCTGTCGATAGCCATGACAAAGCTGCAGCTACCCTGGACCCAGCAGCTGTTAATGAAATGTGTTAAAGGATGAGCTCTCAACACATTCTTTACTCATAAACAAAACAGTTGTGGGGCTGATGATATTTGGAAAAGCTGTAAACCAGAACAGCACCCCAATAATTTCCTTGGATGTGAGACTTTAGCAGTTTTGTGAATATTGTGTTCTGTCCCTTTATTAAGGTTGTTTTTATTCATATTTGACCATTTTGTGAGAGCAGAACTGTAAATTTGACTGAATATTTTTACTTAATGATGTAAAAAATAATTTCAAATTACCCACCAGCAGATACGTAACCCCAAATATTCTCAATCAGTTGAGCGATGTGTCTTTCTTCCCCAGAAGTCTAATATTTATTACTTTGACATGTAGTGTGTGCCCTGCTAACTTGTTAGCAAACTTTTTACAGCTAGCTAGGAGCTAGTTCTTCCTGTTGTCTTTTGCAGAGCAACAAGTCTTCAGTTATTCTTTATCAGAAGTGTTTTCTGATATATTTTCTGATGGATTCAACAGCGGCCTGCTGCTGGAAATGTGGTTGACAGAAGGAGGGAGGCTGAAAAAAACTCAAAAGCTGAGGGTAAGAGAACCCAAACAATTAGCTCAAAGATGCTAAAACAAAAAGTGCAGCTGGAGAGACTATAGATCTGGCTGATAAATCTGTCCACTAGTGACCTCTTTCCTAATACACACAGTCATTTATCTACTTTGAAGAAAAACATCATGTGGGGCTCTGAGTCTTTGGCTGCACAGGAGGGTTTATTCAGTACCAGCAGTCTGTGGTGATGACAAGGTGAATGTGCGAGGATGTTTGTGTTTCTGTTTTGTTGCCAGATGTGTCTGCCTTCCTTAACATGTTCCAGCAGAAACGGAGAATTATTTTACCAAGCAGTATTTCCTGTACAGGTCTGGGAGGAGAGCCTGAGCATCTCTCAACACTTCACATTATTCAGGCTCAGTTTGTTGTGATTTGTGGGTTTATCTTTATAACGTCATCCTTTCTCAAACACCTCTTTACATTCTCCTATTGTGAGATTATGTCACTCACAAGTGCTTTTACACCGAACTACAGTGAGGAAACACTGCATTCTTGGTAAACACTAGCTATTATATTATATTATATTATATATTATATTATATTATATTATATTATATTATATTATATTATATTATATTATATTATATTATATTATATTATATTATATTATATTATAATTACTGTGCAAAAGTCTTGAACAACTCCTCATTTCGTTTATCTATGTAGTACAATAGGAAACACAAGCAGTGGTTTATTAAAACATGCAAAAAACTATTGAAAAAAAAACATTATTTAGGGCAAAAACAGTTTGCAGAATTCTCAGGAGCTTGTCAATATTTGGTTTGAGCAGCTTTATTCTTCAACACAGGTTGCACCCTCTTAGATAAGCTTTCTAGTAATGTCTTTAAGTAGTCTTCAGGAATATTTCTCCAGACTTTTTGATGGACTTTCCAAAGCTCTTCTTTGGATGTTTTTGTCTTTTGTTCTGTTCTCCATCAAGATGATCCCACACTGTTTCAGTAATGTTGAGATGTTGCAGTCTGGGCTCTGGGAAGGATTCATTCCTCCATCAGACCTGTTGTCACTGATTATCAGTCCAGGTCTTGTGTCATGTGGCATACCTCAGTCTTTTCTCCCTGTTTCCCTTCCTTAAGATGGGCTTCTTGACAACCACCTTCCCACGGAGGCCATTTCTGATGAGGCATCAGCCAACATGGATCAAATGATAATCCAGATGCATCTCTAAGGGCCTGTGTCAGACGTTTGCTGGATTTGTTCACATTTATTCAGGACATTACTTTCAGATCCTGTTCATCTGCTGTGGATAGTTAGTTAGTCCTCAAAGTTTCCTCAAATGTTTTAAAGACACACCATGCTAAGATATGCCACGTTTTCAGCTAATATCTCTTTAGGAATCACCTTGTTGTTTCTTTGGTATTATTTTCATAGATATGAAATTATGGTAACAAATGGTAACAAATGATGTGCCTCTGTCAGGCTGTTGATAACAAACTGTCTTAAAGATCAAATTTAAAATTGTGTCATGTGTCAACACAGCAGTGGTTTATCGGTTAAGTTAAGAGCCTTTTTATGTTTGAATGATTCATAGGACAGTATTAGGTTGGCTTAACAGACAAAAATTCTTCTGAAAATGTTCAGGTACAAGGACTGGTCTAAAAATGACAGAAATGCAGAAAATTTCCAAAGAAAAACTGTGAAATACCTTCAAAAAGTCTGGGAAACTACTGCTCAAGACCACCTTAAGTTTACAGCAAAGCCTACCTGCTAAGATGTCAAATAAAAAGAAATGAGGGCTAGATGAGCACTTTTGCACAGTACTTTAAATTGCATAAGCACAACTGCATCCTAATGGTCGTTGACCATTTTAAGTAATAAAATGCTGCATTATCTCTAAGTACAATAGGCTACATGCATGTAGTGACAACTGTAGTAAATATGAAGAAAATACCACCATTGTCTTCTTTTCTAAAACTGGTAAATCAGCCTGTTCTTCTCTTCCAGTTTGGATTGTTTTCTTGTAAACAAAGCCATCTTCTGCTGGACTCATCCCAGTCTTTTGGTCTGCTGGGTGGAGCTCTAGCAGTGGTTCAAGTCCTGCAGCTTCAACTCTGCTGCCTCCTTTGCGACTTTTCCCTTCTAACTACCGAGTTTTACAAGCAGATAAAACTCCTGTTTTTCTGGGTGCTGTAACATCACAGTTATTACTGAGTGCCCTCAGTTGATAAATTCACAGGCCCACAGTTGATAATTTTTTTTCAATCCAGATTTTCTACTCTCTCTATTCTGTTTGTAAAACTATAACACCTCTGTGACAAAGAGGGGAGCAGATGGTAAAATCTTTCAAATTTAAAGTGAAGAGATTATCCAGACTGCCCCGTCACGCTGGAGACTGATGGGTCAGTCTCACATTTCAGCTTCAGTGGGGGCTCTGTGCTGTCAGACGCAGACACGTTTGATGAAGACTGTGAAGGTGTGGGTGCATCAAAGCCTTTTTCCATCCTCCCGTCTCCGTTTATCCTCTCCTCCCCGTGTCCTGGTGGGGACTCATGTGTACGCATGTGCTTTGCCAGGTGGTCATTGCGCATAAACACTCGGGGGCATAATGCGCAGCTAAACTTCTTAGCACCAGTGTGTGTCTGTAGGTGGCGCTGGAGTTCATCAGAGCGTGTGAATCTCTTGCCACAGAAGAGCCAGTTGCAGACAAACGGGCGGTCCCCGCTATGCCAGCGCAGGTGAGCCTTCAGGTGGGAGGTCTTGGCGTAGGCTTTGCCACAGCCAGGGATGTGGCAGTTGTGCATGTGCTTCCTTCTGTCATCAGCACTCTGGCCCATCTGTTCAGCATGGATGCAGTTAGGGCATCGGCACACGGCCTGGCCGGCACCTCGGGAGGAGGAGCGGCGCTGGGGTTTTGGCCGAGCTGTAACAGAGGTGTCTTGAGGTTCCTCCAAAGAGAATGTTTCCTGCTGTAACATTTCAGGGGCCAGTGGCTCCATTTTGAAGCCATCCTGGGGGAAGAGATGGGACGAATGAGCCGAAGCATGCTGTGCTGGCGGCAGGGTGCACAGTTGTGGGTCGGAGCCATACGGCCCTAAAGAAGACTGCAGCCCCATGGAACTTCCTGGACTCACTGAAGGTAAACCAACACCTTGCCCTGTCTGCAAGTCTATCCAGCTCCCTGACTGCACATCTCGGTGAAGGTCCCACCAGGAGGGGATGTTCATGTCTTCTGAGCTGCCACTAGGTGGTGCTGTCCGTAACCAGGGTTCATAAGGGTGGGCCATGTGAGCAGCTGGAGCAGGTACAAGGCTGTGAATGAAGTCAGCTGCTTGAAGGATTGTTCAGTGTCTTAGGTAACTCTAGGAAGATCACCACACAGCAGGATGGTTCCGCCTTAAAACAAATCTGCCAAAAGAAAGAAAATGTCTTAGAATCAGTTTTTCACTCTTAGTTACACTGTCTTACAGTACCACTCTTTTTCTTTAAAGTTACTTAAATTCTACAGAGCTAATAATTCTGAGCTAAAGGTGAAGACATTCAGACCTAAGTCCTCCTGTCTACAAAATTTAAGTAACCAGCCCTCTTCTCCATGGATACTGACGTTCTCACGCTGCGTGGCCGTGGAGACAGAAGAGAGGGGGAGACGGACATGTTCAGGCAGAGGCCTGCCACATGTATCCGCTGCCAGGTACTTCCCGTGGAGGACAGTCAAAGACAAGCGCAAAGAAAACAACATCATCAGCCCTTCACAAGGGCGGCAGCAAGGGGTGGGGGGGCTAAGGTGGGAGGAGGGATGAGAGCGAAGAGGAGTGTTGACAGGTAAAGGAAGAAGTTCCAGGGAGGTATGGCTGCAGGCCAAAGTCTATTTGTACGTCTCTGAGGTTTGTAGAGATGAAACTTGGCAGACAGAAGAACCTGTTTTTTTTTTCTTTCCTGTGTGTGTTTTTTTTTTTGTCTTTCTTTTTTTTTATGAATCACACTTGATTTACAACAACAGCCCTCCAGCCAAGTTACAAAAGGAGACGTGTAAAACACCCTGCCTCTTACACACTGGGGGCAAGAAAGCATAAACAGTTGCAGACTGACGGCATTCAGAAGCCTGAGAATGTGAGTCCAACAAGAACATCAGAACAATTATTTTATGTATTTAATTATGGGCACACGCTCTGAAATCGCATCCTGTCCCCAGCATACTTCAGAAATGTTCACTTATGTACATACCATCATACAGGCGCCTTTTACAGAAGGAGGGGCTCCAGTTTCAACAGGTGACAAGAAGCTTGTTAAAATTGGACAAGTCTGTGGAAATTTATGACAAGAAGCAACCAGCCAGAAGGACTTAAAACCAAACTGGTTCTGGCTCCTAACAATTTTGTTGACTTCCACTGCACCCCTCCGCCATCACAAACTCCAACATCTACAATTATCTTTACAGCAGGAAACAGTAAAGCAGTCTCAAGCTTTAAAAAGCTGGTATCTCTGTCTGGAGATTGTGTGTTATGATACCATTTCTGACATACCAGAACTGTACAAGGCTGTCCAGAAGCAAGAGGTGAACATTGAGAAGAAGATCAACACCCTGCACGATAGGTGGATCCATTGCAGAAAGGTGGAATGCAAGGGGTTGTCTGTCAGATTGACAGTGAAGGATCCCCTTCAGTAAATCTCAATTTGTTCAGTCAACACAGCAAAACTATGAGGATTTACTCTTTCATTTCAAAGGCTGAGTTAAAGCCACTCAGGGATGCCCTGTTCTCCCAATGAAATTGTAAAGCAATTAGCTTGGAATCTCCAAATGAAAGGTCCGATGTCAAAGGTCAAACTGATTTATTTCAAGTCAACCTGGAGCCAGAACTGTTGCTCTGTAATTTTTTGAGAATGCTCAGATGCATGTTGGGATGTTCCCCCTCTGACTTTGAGCTTACTGACAGCACTGTAAACAAACCAAGACAGAGGCATCCACCTCCATCCACTAAAGTGCTGGGCGCAATCTGAAATCCTGAAGGAAACAGCTGGTATAAGGGGGGCCCTGGGGGCGGAGGACGGCAACCTGGAAGGATGAGGAGGAGGAGGTGGATAGTGAACAGCAATGACAGAGTTGGGGTCATAAAACTTGCCCGACCAAGGCCTAGCACAGACGCCGTTTTACAAGTCTGCCGTCGAAAGGAGGTCCAACGAGGGAGCAACAGCGGAGAAATAAAACTGATTCATTTTATTATTATATGTCTGGAAATGTGATAATCAAAATATTGCATATATTAACACATGATAATCTGAAAAAATACACCTTCTGGATCTGTAAACTTAAAAGCTTAGTTGTACAATTATGCTAAGCATACTCATTAGACTAAACCAAATCTGAAGACCATTTTCCTCATAAATCTATAGATCCAGTATAATGATCACCCTCTTGTCATGTCACAGCCCAGATGAAGACTCCTGTCCGTCTGGGAACTCACTTGGTGCCTATAAGCAGTGTGGTTTAACCTGCTTCAAGTACAAGATGGATGGAGTGGAGCTCAGTGGGTCACATGAGTTGTCAGAAGAGTCTATAATGACAAGCTTCAAACACATTTCTATCTAAATCAAATGTTTCTGAACACGGTGTGGCTGCTGAGCTAAAGGAAATGTTCGACATGTTAAAACAAACTGTTGCAGCGATCAATGTCGACTTAATAAAATCCACCGGGCCTTAAAACTCAGATTTAATCTCCAATGCAATTTACACACCTGAGCAAGCTGAAGTTGTTCTACTGGCTGCTAAACTCTTTTCTCTGCTCTCTAACTATATGATTAAATGAAGAGACTGTTTAGATATTTTATACAAATGAAGTCTTTGTGTGACAGTTTTGTTATATGTAGCTGCTCTGTGCAAAGCGGGTCCAGAACAGAACATTAAATCAGACGCAAAAAATTCATATTTTTGTGCTTAATTTAAACGCACCTTTATGACACACAAAGTTTATTCTTATATATAAAAGCCATTTCTTAAATATGAAGCACTGATTTACGTCAACATTATTTAAATTAATTGAATAATTTCACATCTGTTTTTAAAAACACTGATGACATATCCATTAATTTATTCTACAGTAATTTGAGGGATAACATTGTGTATTTACTTCGGTATTTAAGGTTCGATCTCGTTTTTTAATAATAATAAACTTTAAATGTGACTTGTATTTTAATGTGAAACCAATGCAGTAAAATAAACCGTGTTTATGTTTATAAATAACACAGTTAGCATGAATAACACCCTGCAAACATAATGAGACAAATTTCAATAAAGAAGCACTCACTGATGTCAAACACAGAAAATTAATAGATATTTTTAAACCTTGGTCTACATTGACCCTAAGTAATCTTTTTTTTAATAATTATTTTTGACTTGGATTTTTTTATTTCACTCCAGTTTTACTGGCTGCTAATGCATTGTGCATTTTAAGTGAGCATGAAACAAAGAAAACAGAAGACTTTAAGTCATTTTCAAAGAGGAAAAAAAATACATTTTAAAAACTATTCTCTTCCCACAAAACTTCCCGCAGAGATTGGACTCATTTGCATAAAAATTAGGATTTATCTCCTCTCAAATTGTTAAGTGAAACATTATTCTCAAAGGAAATTAAAATGAATTGTTTTAATTTAAGTAAAGGACACGTGAGTTTCTTTTTTGTTTTCTTTTTTTGTTTGTTTTGCTGCAAATATTTTTTTTCTATAATGATGTCATTAGACCTGAAAACCAGAACAATGCATTTGAAATTTTAGCTTTTCATTCTTTAGTAGCTTATTATTCATCAGTTATTATTAATATTGTTGTTATTATTATTATTATTATTGTTGTTGTTGTTGTTGTTTCTCACACATAGTAAAACGAGTGAAGTTACACGTTTGACGAGATTTAACCAAATGTTTGTAGACCAAACGTCTATTTTGCCTCCTTTATGAGAGAATTCATATAATTTAAAACCCTTTTTGTTCTGAAACCCTCTAGATGAATTATTTTGTCATTTCTGGTCATATAGATCTCATTCAGCGACACTCAGTAAAGTGAGTGAAGTCGCTTTGAAAGCAGGTTAAAACTCTTTGACTCACCTGTTTGTTCTTGAAGCTGAAACTGGTTTTCTTTTCAAACTATCTGGTCTGAGATAAGCTCTGTTCGCCCAGAAAAATAAAATCCTCATCGTATTTCATTTGCCTGTGTCCACCGTGGAGCGTCCAGGTGAAGTGATTTCAGCGCTTTGTCGGCCAGGTAAGCGGCGGAGTGAAAACTTTATGATAGGCTGCGCGTCTTCAGTTCGTCCAGGCTCCGCCCCCTCGTGCAGCCACCGCTGGCTGCGTCTCACCTGAGAGGATGAATCCTCGCTTTGGAGAACAATTACAGCTGTAAATTTACTAAAATAAGTGTTTCAAACAGGAAATAGGTAGAATACAGCACTTTATTCCAACATATTAAGATGAAAATTTAAATACATTAGGTTATATAAGGATCAAAGAAAGTGGAACAAGCTTAAAAGTGAATATTTGGTCTGAGCAGTTTTAATTTTCAACACAGTCTAAACCCTCGAAGACGAAATTACTTGTTTTTTCTTTAAGTAGTCTTCAGGAAATAGTTCTCCAAAACTCTTATTGGCTGTCTTTTGTTCTGTTCTCTGGACAAGACGTTCCTCCATTTTGCCTAAATGTTGAGTCCCGAGGTGTGGGGAGGACAGATCCCTCCATCAAACCTGTTGTTGCTGATTTTCAGTCCAGCTCTTGTGCCGTGTGGCATACATCAGCCTTAGGAATGGCTTTTTGACAGATGCCCTGGAGATGATTTCTGATGAGGCTTTGGCCAACAGATGGATCTCCTGAAGGTCCAGATGCATCTCTCAGGTCTGGTGTCAGGTGGTTTCAGAGGGAGGTCGCTTTCAGATCCTGTTTACCTCCTATAGCCTGGATACATTTTTAGTCCTGACACTCTTCTTTTGTCCTTCACTTCTCCACTTTCTTAAAATATTTTAAGGACACACCATGCTAGAGGAATGCCAAGTTTTCAGCTAGTACGTCTTTGGGAATCACCTCCTTGCAAAAATACTATTTCCTGGTAAACTGTGCTATCCATTCATCCAATCCACCCATTTTCTATACCTGAATATTCCAATGCAGGGTCACAGGGTGCTGTATCCCAGCAACTAGGTGGGAGGCAGGGTAAACCCTGGGCAGGTTGCCAGTCCATTGCAGGGCCAAAAACTGTGTTATCTTTGGTATTTTTCATAGATGCAACTAAAATAATTAGAACAAATGATGTGTTGACAGGTTGCTAGTAACAAAGAGCTCAATCCAATTTAAAATGTTTTTTTTTTCTTTTCTTAAATGTCTGATATGTCTCGACAAAACCCTGGTTCATCTCTTGATTGAGTTAGGAGCCATTTTTATCATCGAATAAGCCACAGAACAGTCAGAATTCATTCCTATATAAATGGTCAGGTACAAGGACTGGACTGAAAGCCAATGTCCAAAGAAAAAGTAAGAAAGCCCTTCAGAAAGTCTGGAGAAGTATTTGTCAAGAACACTTTTAAAGCAAGTGTGTCAGCTTGGAAGTGTCCAACCACACAGTGAGTTAAAAGTAAAAATTTTTTCCTTTGATTTATTTCTCATTTTTATACACAGAAAAAATCCATTAATTAATGTTTTAATAAATATTAAATAAATGTACTTGGTTTAGGTTTATTCATGTTTTGTTATAGCTGAATAAGTGAAATTAATAAAAACCTGTTAAAGAAACTTTAAATGCATGAAATAAATTATTTTTAGTATAATGTTTACAACTTAGGGATGTGTTTATGTCATCTGTTGTGATTCATCTCATTTACTCGGTTTGCATCTTAATTCATTTTGGCTGATTGAATTAATTTAACATTAAATTAAGTAATTTAGGTTATGCCATGTTTCTATACAACACACACACACACACACATTCTTTTTTCTTTCTTTCTTTCTTTCTTTCTTTCTTTCTTTCTTTCTTTCTTTCTTTCTTTCTTTCTTTCAATTATTCATTCATTCATTCATTCATTCATTTATTTATTTATTTATTTTTTTTTTAAAAGGAGGATGTCTAATTCATAACTTACTCATCTTTTAATCTGTCATTATGTGTAATATGTGCAGCTGGATAAACAAAATTAATCCAACAGTTAACACGACTTACACACATGAAAATGTGATACTTCCTGTTTGTCTAAAGTTGCTCATCTTATGACATATTTTACATTTATTTCTGCTTCCTGATGTCATTATTATGTCTGTAACTTCTGCAAACATTCTAACTAAATATCTGGCTCTACTAAATCAGTTCACTTCTTCTGTTCTTGTTCTGAATGTTCATGTTTATTTATTCTAAAACATGGTGTTATTTGGCATGTGGTATTTAATCATTTGGCCATCAGGTTATTAAACATTACATTTTAAAGCACTGTTGCATGAACCAGGAGGGCTGAGTGCCTGCAGCCCGTGAATCTGTCAGACCCTCCTGAGAGCTGGTTTGGCTTAGGATGAAACATGGGAACACTGTTACACAAATCTGGACTCTGTACCTGCTAAAGAAATTCAAACATTTCTGCAAGCACCGGTTCAGAATAATGAACGAGTAATTGACACGGCAATCAAATTCTCACACACGGCTTACAGCGTGTGCCAAATGAAGGTCTAGTAACATGTCAGAGTATCAATTGACAGCAGAGGCTTTGAATGTGCAGCACACATTTAATTGTTTTTTAACATCTTTTTCCTTTGAGGCCTTTCTTTTTTTTTATTTGGTCTCCTCTTTGAGTTAATTCCTTTCCTGTTGCAGCATGTTGGTGGAGCAGCTTCAAATCAACTGGCAAACACAGACCACAGACAGGCCGGCGGGAAGTGACTTCCTACCCGTTGAGCTCCTTTTTCTCTGAAGCAGCATTTTATGAATGCTGAGTTTGACCTGATTACACCACGGTCATGTAATGGAGGCACATCTTCCAGACTTTAGATTAGAAAATGTCATTTCCATGAGAACTTTACTTGGTCAAAAGTTGAAACAAATCTGCTAGAAAATAAAAATCTATTGAGATTATGAAATGAAAACATTTTATTCTACAAATACTTTAAAAATATTTTCACAGAGCATTTAAAACTCAACTTAACAGATTCAGTTCTGCTGAAATCAGGATGAAACCACTGTGTCACGTCAAAGAGCTCAGCTTAAGACCACACACCTCGTCAAAATGGTGTTTACTGGCAGTTTTAAATAGTTAAGCATATTTCCTCAAGAGTACAATGCGAAACAATGAGAAGGAGTCACCTAAATAACATTTAATTATAGTGTAATTTCACATTGGTGGGTTACAAATTCTCCTAATGATTAAACTGTGTTTTGATAGCTTGTTTGACAGTTTTTATTTCATCTCAGTTTACATATTGTTTCTTTTGTGGATGACTTTGTATTTGCATGAAAAAGTTTGTGGTTCTATAAACACTCTTACAAAGAGTTTTCTTTTGAAGCGATATTTACTTTTGTCATCCATCCAGCAAAAGTCCCAGAGAATTCCTGTATTCTGTGCAGCTGCCGCACCTTTGAGCAGCATCTGGTAACTTCTCACTAATTAGACTGGTTGGAAAAGGGAACTACAATATGTGCTCATGTGAATAATGTCATCTATTGGACTGTACCATAAGAAAATGCTCCCAAAATTCTGTATTAATTATTTGGGCATTGTAAGCCAGTGGAATCTGACACTAAATACTTCTTCTGAAGCCCCCCAAAAATAAATAAATAAAAATCTTGGATTCAAATCATTATGAAAAATCAAGGTTGACCCAGACTTGGTGCCAGACACCACAGCACACCTTCAGAGCTCTAGTGGAGACCACAGCTCAGAAATAGGGGTGTAGTTCACGTACACTTATATTTATTAAAATATCCACCCTGTATCTCACTGGTAACAGGCTGAAAAAAGTCAGAACTGGAGTAATGTGCAGGATTTTCCTTGTAGCTTTAAAAATCTTGGCTGCAGCATTTTACACTTCTTCTAATAGTCAAGTCAGACTGAAGTAATGACACAGAAGTCCAGGCAAGGGTAATAAAAGCATAGACATGGTTTCCAGGTTATTGTGAGATAAAACTAAGGCTGGATGTATCGATACTCTTGATATCCAAAATATTGGATTAGATACTATTAGAAAAAAAGGAGTACTGGAGTACGCCCCATCAACAGCTAATTTGGCAACCAACTCACATCCTATGAGGACTGTAAGCTTTCTCCAGACAGTAAAAGTCAGTCATATGTTGGCTCTTGTCTTAGACAATGTTCACAATAGAGGTTTTAATGCTCAAATCCTTTTTTTTTCTGTGGTTGTTTAAAACAACAGCCAAATGCAACCTCCATCACATTGCAGTGTGAACGTTAACATGGCCCTTAAGTGACCCGCCTGCACAGAGGAAAACATGACATCACACGTGACACACTGTGTTACAGAGTGGATGCTACACTCGTTAGCATGTGTGTATCAGTTGTTGTGCAATCAGAGCTGAAAAAAATTCACACACAACATTGTTCCATCCATTGTTTGATGTTACCGTGTCCCGTCTCCTCCAGGGCAAATTTGTGATGTTTGTCTCAATTCAATGGTTAAAGGTGTGATGAAATGCAACATGACCTTTCAGACTGAGGTCACTTCAACAGAGATCGGATCTAGAACCACATATTGAAGTGGCCTGGGTCGGATTTGAAAAATATTGGATGTGTGCTGTTTGTGTGCATCCTTATGGTTGTGGTCTGGGCCCCTGTCTGCAATACTCTGGGCGGTTTCTGTGGCGATGACCTCTATGGTCATAGGTGAGTTGGCTCTCAATAAGGATGTAACCTAAGAATCCCTATGATATCGTTTTTAATTAAAATACAATCTTATCTTGACTCTTGTCTTATCTCTTGCTCTGGACCTTTCTCTCCTTTTCTCCTCTCTTCTTATTCTTTGCTGAATCAGCCATGGTGTCCATTCAAAATGCTTTATGTGTTTATATCCTCTTGCTAATGTGTGAAAGCGAAACATCCTGGTAGGAAAAAGTAGTATTGTGTGGTTTCTCAGCCGTAGGAGGCTGCTGGGCAGTGACCGCTACAGAAATGCACATAATAGATGTCACAGTGTCATCAAACAATTCCAGAACGTAGATTTTTAAAATTGGAAAGTTACAAAATGTGTCTTATCATTTCTAAAACAGCAAGAAACTAACAAGTGAAAGCATCGGACGACCACTAAGGAACTTGATCTGGACTCTCCCACTTGGTAGCTGAGTATGTAGCACCATCTTTCAACCACTCTGCCCTCCTTTATGCTTATTAAATGTAATGCAACAGCCAAAATGTGACTTCACTAAAATGCTCTGACACTGTGTTACTCTCAGGAGTTATCTTCGTTTTCAGGGACACAAACACCAAAAAACCACCTTGATAGAGACAAATCAGCTGATTGAGTCCTTGTGACTTTTTTGTTTTTTTGCTTTGAAAGTCTGACTTGTTTTGACAGCACACTGACATTATGTACATTGTACGAGCTGTTGTTGCTCTTTAGTGTCCCAAGGCTATAAACACACCAATTTTTTTATTCATTCTCTGAACGGCTTAGTCCATTACAGGTCACGGGTAAGCTGGAGCCAATCCCAGCATTAACAGGTGAGAGGCAGGGTACACCCTGGACGGGTCACCAGTCCATCACAGGGCCAACACATAGGGAACAAACAACCATTCACACTCACACACACTCCTAGGGAGAATTTAGAGTCATCAGTTAACCTAACATGCATGTCTTTGGACGGTGGGAGGAAGCCAGAGTACCTGGAGCGAACCCATGCATACACGGGGAGAACATGCAAACTCCTCACAGAACCACCTTAGGAGGTTCGAATCTCCCCCCAGCCGAGATTTGAACCAGTGACCATCTTGCTGTGAGGCTGCAGTGCTAACCACCACACCACCCTATTTATTTATTTATTTATTTTTACCATGAACGTCACATGACAACTGTGTTTTGCTTTACGTCACCTGCCAGCAATTGGATATCAACACACTAGAAGTTTTTAACACGCAAATAAATGCAAGAGGACATCATCGGTGGAAGCAAAGAAAAGAAAGAAAGCCACTAAGCAAGAGATATAACAAGAGTCAACAAACTTTTGGGCAGATTTTTACTAACTGGAGAGAGCTCAGAAATGAGATAGGATGCAATACATATGCTAAATTAATATTTGTTACAGGGTGCCAAAGTGAAAAAAATAGCCAAAGTTTAGTAATGCAGCTTTAAAAAAAATTGTTGTTCAGATTATAAAACATTGAGATATTAAAACAACCTAAATATTTCTTTCTACTTGCTGCTTCCTGGTTTAATGATTGCACTCCAACTCGCCAGCTAAAAACACACATTGTACCGAGGAACCTGTAAGGTATGGATCTGACTGGTGAGGTAAAAAATTATACATTTCTTTGTGTGGGCACAGATGTAGCAGCTGCCACAGTATGTGGAAGTGAGCTATCATCTACGTAACATAACAACTAAATACAGCCACTGGCGACACAGAGCCCATTTACATGACCATCAAATTCCAATAACTGGGCGAAATCAGATAATTGTAATTATTATTATGTAACAGTTCTGATGCAACTGCATCCATCTTTGAAATGTGATATTTGAAAAACCCTGGTCTACATTTTCATTTCCATCATCAGATACCTTTCGGAGTACATATATAGTAATGCAAAGTCCTGCTATTGTTTAAACATCCCGCGTATTTGTGTTTTTCTTTGTGTTCAGCTTGTTGTGACTGCATTGCTTCCATTGTAATGGAAGATGTTGAAAAGATGGAAGCGATGCATTTTTTTGCACATGCTCAGATGTAAAAAAAACTAAATAAATCAGTTATTCTGGACTGCATGCACAAATACATCATCGTATTGGGTAGAAGTAGGAATGTTAATCTGATTTCTCTTAATCAGATAACTGCTATTATCCACCAAAGGATATCAGATAATGCTGTGTTCATGATCACTTTATCAGATATCTCCAGAAATCAGGTAATGATCAGATTTTTGCTGTAAGCTCAACGCTGTGTGGCTTCAGATGTCATGTTTGTTGAGGTAACACCTTTGTCTTAGATATTTTGCTCACCTGAACATATGACCAGATTTTATAAAAATAAAAACCAGCCATTTTTACTGTACGGCTGGATAGTTCACTTGGCAGAGCATCCATCTCCCATGTGAAAAACCAGAGTTCAGGTCACCAGGGACAAATGATAAATCCTACCAGTTGGGTCCTTAGGCAAGACCCCTAACACTGCTGCTAACCACTGTAAGTCACTTTGGATAAAAGCATCTGCCAATTGACTGTAATGTAACATCCTTTCTGCATTTCATGCAGATGTAACAATCAATACTCCATATCTGTCCATTATCAATGATTTCAGCTTGCAAGAAAGTTTCCACATTTTGGTCCAGTTTCCAGTTTTTGTCCCAAACCCTTTAAAGAACTAAAATGATTACATCATATTGTTCAGGTGCTAAAAGAGAATGAATTCTCTTGTTACTAAAACATGTTATGAGTGTTGGTCAAGGAGTAGTGATAGTTGGGAACAAGATAACTAGCTTGTGGTCACGTATGAGTTATGTATGAGAATTTATGACTATAGCACATACAACATGGATAAGTTTGACTTTATTTATAGTTTTGGGATGAATTACAATGATCTAACAGAGCTTATTTCACCTGACTTAACAGTTCAGTACAAATCAAGAAACAGAGATATAGACACTAGGTACACCGTTCAACGGTGGGTCCACAGCTTTATTATTCCCCCCAAACTACAAATTTCATAAAGATGGGTGACAGTCTAACTACTCTATGGTAACCTTCTTGGGACATACGTCCAACTTGAAAACCCCAGAATATTAAAGGACACAGTAAAACTTTTTTAAAAAACATTTTTACTAATGGACACAAATACTTGAAAGAAATGCTCATAATAAAATATGCTGAGTAAATTAAATAAAAACAAGATTAAAATAAATCTTTTTAAAATGATAAAGTAGTTAGACTACAGATTAATTTAGAATTATTTACATTCAGATTAAACATGATGAAATATGATATATAGTAGGCAGCTTCCAGACTCAAAATCAGGTTGTACTGTGCCAATTACTAAATTAGAGCAGTCAAGTCCTGCAGCAACTTAAAAAAAGGCACCATATCACACCACACACACAAGGCCATCACACATGTGACATGAAACATATAGAAGGAATGCACGTGGCTGGTTTTGTACACAATTTTATTTCCTGAAACTGTCAGAGGTAAATACAAATAGCATGCTTTGTAGTAGCACAGTGGCATCTCGATATTCCAAAAAGAGTTTTGACTGGCAGATATCAAGTATCGACTCCAGGGTATGAATACGTCCATCCATAGAGGATATTATTAGAGGACATGAGGAAAAGAAAGAGAGAAGAGTAATAAACAGAACAAAAGATAAGGCAAGAGTCTACATCAGATTAACTTTTATTCTCTGGCGGGAGCTAAGAGTACAAGCAGGATGCAGGATGGATGTAATTGTTATAGGGCGTCTCACTGAAGTTCATGGTGCGGGTTTAAAGAACAAGATGGTCCTTTGGAATGATATCCTATGACGTCTTGTGATTAAACAACACTTTGTTAAAATTAAACTGTGACCACAATATGAAAGGTGAGCTCCTTTAGGGCTATAGCATGCAAACAGTGATGATTTGGACTTTATTTGATTTTAATTTTGGGATTAATTACAATGATATTGATTTTTGCATGGTTGTTCACATTATAATTTAAATGTGACTGCCATCAGACGCCAGCGTCAACAGTAAATGGCCCTGGAGTAACCCACGTGTGCAGAGGAAGACAACGTCACATGCAGCACACTTTGTTTACATGTCCCATCTCCTCTGGTGCAGAATTGTGATATCTGTCTCACTTCAGTGGTGAGTGTATCTGATTTAGTACCAAAAATAAAAGTGATCTTTGTATGACTGTAAAAAAAACTGGATTTGCAGTTCAGGTTTCAGAAAGAAAAATCAGTATAGTTCACATATGGGCAAAGGAGCCAGATTTGGGCCACTTTTGTCCCTGCAGTGTGAGCATAGTCTTAGTGATACGTTATGTGACCACAGAATAACATCTTATTTCCGGTGCCACCAGATGCACTTCATATGAGGAAATTTGTAGGTTTATTGAAGGTTCACAGCTGGTTTGAATTAATCTCAGTAATTCTACTTTAACCTTAAATTGTTCCTTCATGTTCTATACTTGAATAATGAAACTTTGAATTAACTTTATTATTGTTATTTTGCTTTTAGGATCAACATTGCATTTAAAATGTATCCCTGAAACTTTAACTTTATCATTCATTTCAACTCAATTCTTGATGGTCTAACTTTATTCTCAAAAAAATGTATTTTATTTTCATGTCTTGCTCAAATATATGAAAGTTTTGCTAAGAGGGAATTCATGCAGAAATCATGTTAGAAATACAAAGTTTTCTTTTTTTGTTTGTTTTTTTACATACACACATATTCCTACTTTTCTTTTTATTCTGCACTCCTTTATTCTGGAGTTTTTCTGCTTGTTAGTTTTAGTTGTGTTTATGATTACTGTAATTAGTCAGGAACTAGTTTTTGTGCTTTGCTTCCTCTCTGGGTCAAAGTAGTTTGAGCTCAGTGTCAGTTTATTTGTCTGCGTACACCTTGGGACTTTCCTTAAAAGATGTGTGTATTTTATACAAGATTCCCACCATATAAAACTTGTTCTGATTCTGATTCGTTGGCTTGTGTCTTGATTGATTTGCATGTAGTCCCACGGGAAACCACACCGGTGTCCCAGACAAATCCTCCTGCCAACACGCCAGCCTCCAGAGAGCTCGTGAGGCTAAAGCCTCACTTCCCCTCCACAGGCAGCAAAAAAAACCCAAGCAAAGTAAACAGTAAGCACCTAGTAGTCAACTTCTTTATCCTTGTTAATTATTCAAAATCCCAGAGGAGAGACCGGCCCACAGTTGTCTTCTGAGTCACTCTTTTTCATACAAGCACTCACTCACCACAACTGCCTTCCCCCCTCCCTCTCCTTCTGCCTCCCCTTTCAACTTCAAACCCAGTCATTTCTGCAAGCTGAGCTTTGATTGTACCAAACACCTGTATTTTTCATGGAGAGACTTCCTCACGAGCCCCCGCCTCCCATCTTTGATTGTTAAACAGCAGTGGCGCCGTCATTACTGTCTGTGCGACTGATGCCGCCCAGCTTCTCCTCCCATCTTCCACCTCTGCCTTTTAAACGGAACTTTAATTGCTCAGAGAAAATTTGGATCACTTTATTTAATCTAATTTTAAAAATCCCCCCTTTGTTTGTCTGTGTGTGACCTGAAACAGGATTCATCAAATGTATGGAGAAAGCAGATTTCTTTGCAGCTGCAAACTGAGCATACAGACCAAAAAAAAAGTGCACAGATCTGCAGTAATTTTTAAAATTTGTAGTAGCCAAATGGACAGGGGCTCCAAACAGTTTCCTTTAGCTTGACAGTAATCCTCCAGGAAGACAGACAGACATATACACACACACACCTTTGCAGCAGTAATACCATGCTTCATTAGACAGCCTCTTCTACTGCCATCCTGTCTTCCCCTCTCAGATTAATATCCTCTTGGCTTCTCACCAGCTGTTTCCGTCCCTTAACACCCTTCATCTTTCTCGGGCCAGCCCTCCACCCCACATGGCAGGGCTTAGAAACCAGGCCACAATGCCTGAGTGGCTCTAAGTGAGGTCCCTGAGTGGATATATGTTCACACTGGTGAGTTTAGCTGCAAAATTAGCCTAAAACTACAATGAGACATGCAGCTGATTTCATATCAGGGTTTTAAATATGAGCACTCTGGAGCTGATGTTGTCCCACGGTTCGCTCTGCAGATTTCCACCACTTTATCATGACACATAAATTAGTTTAATAGATGTATATGCAGATTTTGTTTTTCATTCATCTGTTGATTTTGTTCTGTCTGTGCATGTTCTTACACCTGTGTGTGCATGTGTGTGTGTGTGTGTGTGTGTGTGCGAGGCTGTGCTTGGGTGTGTCTGTTTTTGGCTCAGGTGGGTGTTTACTTCTCATGGTGTTTTGTGCAAAGGGCAGACAGGATGTGCGATGCTTGTCAACACACTCCGGGAGATGAAAGGCCAGAGAGGGAGTGGAAGTTGCCTGTTACCGTTCAGGTAACAGGCTGTCTTCTTACAAATTTCTCAGCTCCTCAGTCCTGTTGCCTTCAGCGGTCCCAGTGGGCCATGAGGAAACGCCACTCACCAGCAAGCTGCCTCACAGGATAACTCATCACCTCCTCCAAATCTGGCATGAGTGAGAATCAGTGGGGTCCAGGTGTTTACATTTACCTGCCACTCCTTCTTTCCTGTGCAAGTTGACTGTTAAAAAGAGAGAAAAACTCATTCACCCTGACTACACCTCTCAAACATGCAACATGAGTCAGTTCAGAGAGCAGGATCTGGTGTAAGGTATGCATTTTGATGAGCAGCAATGGTATAACAAGTGTTGTTTTGACACTGCAATGCAGTTAAGCTGGTTTACATTTACGTTGTTGACTATTTTTAGTTGCACAAGCAGTGTTATAACTTCATTCCATGCTGTTCCTGTTTAACAGATGGGATTACTCCTGCAGTTAACTCGTTGTTGTTGGCGATGAGGCCTACCACAGTTGTTTCATCTGCAAACTAAGTTATGTGGTTGGTGTTGTAGCTGGACACACAGTTGTGAGTCAGCAGGGTGAAGAGCAGAGGGCAGAGCATGCACCCTTGTGGGGCTCCTGTGTTCAGAGTGATGGTCCTGAATGTGTTGTTTCCAGCCCAGACATTTTGTGGTCTCTTTGATAAGAGGTACAGAATTCAGTTACAGAGGGAGGTGTTAAATTCCAGGTGGTCCATTTTGTGTATCAGCTGCTGGGATGATTGTGTTAAATATTGAACTTAAATCCAGAAAACAGCATTCGCACGTATGAGCCTTTTGAGTCCAGGTGAGTGAGGGCTGGGTGGGGAGAAGCTAAGATTCTGCACAGTATACAAACCAAAAATGTGCACAGATAAGCAGTAAATTTTAACATTTGTAGTAGCCAAATGGACAGGGACTCCTGACAGTTTCTTCTAGCGTGGCAGTTATCCTTCAGAAAGACAGACAGACATACACACACACACCTTTGCAGCAGTAATGATGGCATCTTCATTGGACCGGTTGGTCCTGTATGCAAACTGGAACGGGTCGTGGCGGAGGGGAGGGTAGATTTGATGTCCTGCATGACAGGGTGCTCAAAGCAATCATTATGATTTTAATTCCACGGGCCAGTAATTATTGTAGCTGGATGGGTGGGGCTTCTTTGGTACCTTAAGTACTGTGGTAGCCTCGAAGCACTTGGGACAACTGCTTGTCTCAGGTGTTGAAGATGTCTGTCCTGAGCTCCTCAGCACAGTGTTTTAAAACCCAATCAGGTATGTTGTCCGGTCATGTTGCCTTAGATGGATTGACCTTAGAAAGGGTCATTTTGAAGATCCAATAGATACAATACAGCCACAAAGATCAGAGGAACTTCAAATGTACCAATTTCACAGAAAAAATAAAAAAGAAAAGTTGAGTGAACATTAAAGAGTAACCCAACAAGCTGCAAAGCTTTAAATATTAAAATGAGTTAAATCACCAGCTGTTTAAATTCTGAGATAGCAAACAATAAACTCAGATGACCGACTAGCATTTTCATCATATAACAGATATTAGATAATACATATTCCTACAGATTAAACTAATATCTAAAAAAAGAGCCATCTCTATTTTCCTTGATGATTTTTGCCATAGTTGTTTTTATTTTTCTTCTCAAGCTTTGTATTTAATTAGGACTAATTTTCCTTCTGCTATTTACAACTGCATGCGGTGTATTCCGCCACTTTCAGCTGATATAGCCGAGTTTATCTGTGTCAGACCAGTCAATGAAACTATTCTGATTCATATTTCTGCAGCTTTTTAAAAGTTTGCTTCTGGTTTGCTTGCTAAATGAAAACCCTCCTTTTGTCATGCAAAAGTGCTTAAAAGTTGAGCCATAAAAAGCCACCAACAGTTTCTCCTTTACTCTGTTGTTCTGGAGTAATCCTAAGAAATTTCATCATTTCTTTTTAATTGTACATGCTGTTTTACCAGACCAGGAGATGTCCTGAGATACTTTTCCCCAGAAACCTACATACTTAGACCCTCTCGTAACAAAAAGTGGGGTAGGTTTGTTTCTGTGGCCCCCAAAATCAATTATTTACCGTGTGTTATTAATTTTAAGTCCCAGATTATGGTGTGAAAATAACAAACTTGTGCTCTCTGGCTTTTTCCATAGGCTCAGGATAATGTAAAATATTCTCTCCATCTGTGTAAAATTTGTTTTTATTTTCGGCATCTGCTGTGCTGCACCCCAAATCCACACAGACACAAACTTGCGTACTGTCAGGATTCTATTCTATTCTATTCTATTCTAAAGCATAAAACCAAGCATGTTTTCAGCACGGAGGCTGGGGTCAGGGGCATCCATGGCTTTTTAGTATTTGCAAAACAGGGGTCCCCAAGGAAAATTGGTTGGGAACCACTGATTTATATGTAACATGGACACTGGGAGCACAGCTAACAAATACTAAAAGATGCAAACTTTGGGATGAATCTGATAATAATCAACTTTTAAATGGGGAATGCAAAAAGACAGGGTATAAAATGGCTTGTTTCAGCAAGACATGTGGTAAACAAGTGTTTTGTATGAAGTGTTAATCGTGGGAGGCTGCTCTAAAGGACTACTACAAAAAAAAAACTAAGCATTGTATGAAATTTTTTTTAGATACAATCCAAGAGAGCTTGTGTATAAGGTTAGAAAGGATAGAACAGGGATTGAAAGTGGCCTATGGATCAGTCCTGTCATTTTGTTTATTTTATTCTTTCACTTTGTTTTGGCTCTTGCATACTTTCCAGATGGACGTTTGGAGAAATAAGGCAATAAGAACACCAGTATCCTTTATGAATCTACTTTGCTCAGTGGAAACTGTGGTCTGGGCTGTGAGTGAGATCTTTCGACCAAGGTTACACCAGAATGACAAAAAATGCAACATTGATTTGCCCCTTTGAAAATTAGTATATTTCAAAGAAATGGTGGAAGATGCTGAGGACTCAGTGTGTTTAGAAAGTCTGAGACAGGGAGTGTCAGCAACAAAATTCAGTGAAACGCCATGGTGGTAGACACCCACTCCATGGCACACAGAAACTTTAATTACACAGATTAGCCAACATGTGATCCAGAGTGCTGGCAAAAAAGTTGTGGTAGTGTCACACTCTTAAATACTGTGACCTGCTTATAGTTCAGGATGAACATTTATTTATCATCTTAGCTCCATTTTTACCCTTACTGCTCAGATGTTACCAAACATTGATTTAATTTAATCCAGTGATGCAAATGTTGACTTAATTTGACTGTTGCTGCTTTTTTTTCTACATTTCTTTGTATTTCTACTGCAGTACAGAGACATACACTCACCAGACACTTCGTCAGATACATCTGTTCAATTGCTTGTTAACAGAAATATTTAACAGCCAATCCCATGGCATGGCAGCAACACAGTGTATCATACGCTGAGTTCAAACTGAGCATCCGAATGAGGAAGAAAAGGGATTTAAGTGACTTTAAATGTGGCATGGTTGTTGGTCTGAGTATTTCCTGGGATTTTCACACACAACCATCTCTAGGGTTTACAGAGAATGGTCGGAAGAAGAGAAAATATCCGGTGAGCAGCAGTTCTATGGACCATAATGTCTTCTTGATGTCAGAAGTCAGAAAAGAATGGACAGACTGGTTGGAGATGATAGAAAGGCAACAGGAAGTCAGATAAGCACCGGTTCCAACCAAGGTCTACAAAATAGCATCTCTGAACACACAACACATCCAGCCTTGAAGCAGACGGGCTAAATCAGCAGAAGACCACACCGGGAGCCACTCCTGCTTTTGTGTGTTGTTTCATTCAATACATAATATTTTCCCAACATGGCAGGTGATCCATCAACCAGCAGTGTTTGCTTAATTTGCTGTTTTTTGTGGTTGTTCAAAGAAATTTCCATCCCTATATCAGCTACAGTAGTAGCAGAATGTTTTGGCAGTAACCCTGCATTGCTGGGCATTAATATATGTATGTGCATGTGAACTGGGAAATTGCAGAACATGCCCAAAAATAAGGCTCCCTAACAGCCCTTGTGTAATTTTAACCCTGGTCTCTACAGCCATGAATGTAATGCTCCAAAGTGCAAATAGGCAAGACAGACAGGATGTTCACCCATGATCAGCCCTGACTAACGTTGCCATACCACTACATGTATAAACCTTACTCCTATTTAGATCACCAAACCAAATATTTGTAGAACTTAGCTATAATAACCTAGGTAGTACAGTTTAACGTTATCATTGTTACATACCGCATCTTTGAATACCAGCATTTTTCTCATTAAATTAAGACTTTTGGTTGTTCAAAACAAATTTTGGATACTTATTTAATTTTTAACCATTAACAAATAAAAAATTCCAATTCCAGGCTTCCATACAAATGTAAAAGGTTCACATGTTTCTTAAAGAAGCACTATATGAACTTGGGCAGATTTTCTCAATGAGGCGCCCCCTAACAACAGCTGATTTGGCATCCATCGTGCATCCTATCTCTTCTCTCAGCACTCTCCAGCTAGTAAAAGTCGGTCCAATGTTGACTCTTTTTTTAATCTCTTGCTCTGTCCCTTTCTCTTTGCATTTTCCAGTCTTTCTCCAATAATTTCCACTTGTGTTCCTTTCATGAACCATCATGGTGCACATTTAAAATGGACTCAGTTGTAGAGTGACTGCGCCAGAAAAAAGTTATAAAGTGCAGCTTCTCAGCCTTGAGACGCTGCTGGGCAATGACAGCTCCAGGAATGTACATAATAAATATCACAGTACCACCAAATCAACTCAGAGACACATCAGAAAGTTAAGGTCAGAAAGTTAACATAGTGCTACTTTGAGAATTTCTAGCAAGTAATTATTCAATTGAATTGAATGATTGGTTCATTGGTCATTGAATTGATGTACCTATCATTAAAGACTGACGTATTGTTACGCTCAAGACCGTAGATTTGGGTAGGAACAATAGGGACATGTCCCTAACAACATCCAACAACTCCTTATTTGTTCCAACCATTTTTTGTGGTACAGGACAGTTGAGAGTAACTGCGCTCTCTCAGCAGAAGCGCTGCTTTAAGTCCCGCCTCATTAACTACTGAAACTGATCTGACTGGCTCCGCTCTTTTGTTTTCTTTTTTTTTTTTCTTTTTTTGCTACATGATTGGCTGTCACAACTGTCAATCAATCTATTCAGAAAGCAAATTCTTGGTTAGCGCTGAGCGCCGTGTCAGCGGTGCTAATGGTGGTTATCTTCAGTCAGAATTTCAGCAGCGAAGAAAAGAAAGGAGGAAATCAGGAGGTATTTTTAGACAGAGTCAATGTGAAAGTTTAAATCACAAAGAAATTATTTTCCCAGTACCACTGTGTCATGAATAATGGTGATAATAGCAGCCACTAAGCCAGAAACTTGTTTCCTTTTCATGAATCAATGTGTTTATTTTGTCAGGTGACAGATTCAAAGCTGCAGATAGTTCAGAGAAAGAAGATGACGAAGGAGGAAAGGAAGGTGAGCTTTAGTTCTAAGAGATGTGACTTGATCTACATAATTGAATAAAAAATCTAATCAAAGTCATAATAACATATACTGAAGTGTTTATCTGACCTTCACATAATATTCTACAGACTAAAATAAAGTTGTTTGATGCGGATCCCTGCAAAAAATGACCATAATAATTTTAACATGGGTTGCAATTAAAATGAGAAATGAAAAAAAATGATGCACAATTATGAACATTTCCTCTAAATTCTTTGCAGTTGCAATAAGCCAAAGTGATCACATAAGATTTTCTAATTCAGAATGTGATGTATAACAATGGTTTATGACTTTATAATTCTTTCTCTTATTGTTCACATTTCCTTCAAGGTTTTTTTAAGTTTATTAATATAAGTAGTAGATTTCTTGTACTGAAGGATTAAAGAACATTTCTGTTTGTAAAAGCAGATTGCTTGGTGTGGACAATATTGATGCAAAGTAAATCTGCCAATAGATGTCTTCATCTCAAAAAATCCTGGAAAAGTAAAAGTAAAATAGACCTTTATTCAGTTTAGCAAAAACACCAGATTTGAATATAAGTCACCAAATAGAATTATTTACATTATAAACTTCTGTTTGTTTAGATTTTCTATCCACTCAGTCATGTGATTGTGCTATTAAAAGTCTATCATAAGTGCAATAAAACACTTGTCAGATAGTTGCTCTGTAGACCAATTTTATGTCCCTACCAATGTCAAAATCAAAACTACGCCCTTGGTTACGCTCCCACTGAACCAGTCAGTCAGATCTTTTCAGGTCTCAATCTATAGTCAACCAGTGAATTGTGAAATATATACTTTACTGAAAAGGCACGTTTACATGGACATTTGAAGTTTAAAAGGCCCCTCTTTTTAAAAATATGAATCTTGTTGTAAAAATCCTTGCTCTGCCACTAGCCCAGAGTTATTTGGTTGTACTAACTAGTCTTATTGGACTGACGTGTAAAATTGCGGAGTGCTCCTTTAACTGTGACAGCGTTTCTTCTGGAAACTTGTTTACTTTAGTGAGTGCAGGTTTAGAGGTTTGTCTAGCTCAGCCTTTTTGACACACAGACATTAACTCATGAGTGGATCTAATTACACTTGTTGCACACTTTGTGCATCTGAAATATATAGACATTTTTAGTTATAACACTGATTTTTAAAAACTTGGAAGAGTTACAAGGGACTCCCATGAATTTAATCATAAGTATGATATCGACTGTGGGTTTGCAGCCCCAATAAACGGACCAAGAGGAGGTAGACTCATGATGATGAAGAGCTACATCATCACTCAGGCCTGCTTTGCACAGGTGTGGACTGGACTCTGTGAGACGGTGAGCTGTGCTTGTGGCCAGACGAGACGAGACCTTTAAGTACAGACCTTTGGATTTCTCCGTCACGTGACTCTACAACCTGCCTTCTTCCAGCTGGCCGTCCGCTCGCACCATTGAAATAAAAAAAAGGTAAACATTTTCTGCAGCACCATTCGCCGGTTAGCTTTAGTTAACAGATTATTTATCCCTCAAATTCAACCTCTCCCTCTCAGTCCCCCGAAAATAACGGCGAAATGGCACGAGGCGACCGCGCGCAGCTCCGGAAAGACACGGCGGGGAGTGACAGTGTGGGCCTCATCTCTGTAATAAACACTAATCTGGAAGCGAGCTTCGCTACAGGCTGCTGTTTCTGCGGTCTGCGCACTTTTGGCGACATTATTTCCGGACCGAAAACGATTCGTGGTGGGAAATGCGTGAAGGAAGCGATAATAGCGCAACGTGGCGGTGGGATTTGTGGAGATTATAGTGAATAAAGTGATCTGCACAAGCCTGCCGCCTAATCCCTGTGTGAAAGGGATGGGCAGTGCACCGGCGGATTCTGACTTTCTGCAAGCAGAGGCTGGGTGGGGAACGGAGGCTTCTCCTGCTTCTGACTCCACACATGCACATTATGGTTAAAGGGAGGACATTTGTGTTGGATGTCAAACACACTGTTAGACTTCAGATCAGCTTGTTTACATAAAGTAGTTGAGGAAGTGCTTATTTTGCATCCTTCCAGCTTTAAGTTCTTCCACCATAGCTGAGAATTAACTACAATTCCCACTTTGTTTTTTATTTTTTTCTTGTCTTTGTTGCAGGATGGCACAGGCTCCCATGTCATGTGACTGTTTTGTTTCTTTGCCCCCTGGCTCTCGAGATGACCATGTGATTTTTGGGAAGAACTCCGACCGTCCCAGGGATGAGGTGCAGGAGGTGGCCTACTACCCTGCAGCATCTCATCCTCCAGGCTCCATGCTGGAGGTAAAAACAGACCAGGACTCCTACAGTGTCACAACACATCCAAGCACATCCATTTTGCACCTATTTGTGTCTGTGGATTGTGTGGGATAAGAGGGAGGTAGTTTTCTACTTGATTTGAAGGAACAGCGTGTAACAGTTAGTGACACCTAAAGGTCAAGTTGGAGATAGCATCTCAAATATGATCTCCCAACATGCTGAATTTGTATCAGAAACCTGAATTACTTGCCAGGAAGAAAAAAAAGCAACTATACCTTCAGTCAAGATTTCAGTGCTTCTTTAACAGTTTTTGTCTTCATCAGTCCCAAATTTTCTTTGCCTCTTCTCGTCCTAATTCCAGCTCCTTTTCTTGACCCTACCTCACTGTTTTGCAGTGGCAAGGTGCCTCTTTTCTTTTAAAGATCAATAGTGGTCATCTAGCCCTTAAAGGCACAGCATGTAACAAAATCAAAGGTAAATGACAGAGAAATTTAATATATCATTAACAGGTGTTTTTCTTCTGGTATCAAATCACTTTATTAAAATAACTGTTATGTTTTATTCTCACTGACTGAATTAATAATGACCATTTATAATGACCACCTGAAGTCGGTCCATATAAATGGCAGTTGCCATATTTGTTTCACCATTTTTATAACCTTGTCTCTGAATGGGCAAACAACTCTGTGTGTGAAGTGAAAACCTTTTGAGCTTTAACACTGCAGTGCTGGCTTTGTTTGATAGGTGCTAGAGCACTTTACACACCTTGCACATAGAAGAAGACAGTGCACATGTTTGCAGCTTTGAAGTAGTTACTGGTATTGCCGTCATGTCTGTACCTGAGGCCACTGAATGTCAGTCATTCTTACACACTGTAACTTTAAAGTGACACTAGAGGACATTTTGTTGGCTAGCTGACAATCGCTCCTTTATTCTTAAAAATAAAGGTGTCATTTAAATGAGCAAAAGAGAGTCGGGGCTAAGGGGAGGATTGGGATCGGGCCTTTGTGTTTTTGCTTCTTTGATGAAGTCAGTCTGTGTGTAGTTGCCTGCTCTTGCATTACGTAGTAAGCATGATCCTTTTGTACCCTCATCTTACTAAACAGAAACACTTTTGTCTTTTTCCTTGACACCAGATTTGTGCTCTTCTTATCTGTGCCTTTATGGTGTTAATATGGCAATTCCCTTGTGTATAAGGAAGGGTTTCTTAAATAGATGTAGCTGGTTCTCTTATAGGTAATAAAACAATTAATTTAACAAAGCAGCTAGAATTGATTATATTATTAAAATATTTCTTATAGATCTTTGTATTTGTTGCACATTGTACCTTAAATAAACAAATCAGGGGACACATTTTGAGTCTGGTACGACGCAGAAAATTAATTTTCAAACTGGATTTTCACAATAACAGGTCTGAGGTCAGAGTGGCTGAACATTTATAGACAGAGTTAATGGAGAAATATTCTTTCCTGTTAATGGTTAATGAAAACCAGCTGAAAGTGAATAAATCCTGTTTCACCTTCACTCTTTAAAAGCGTTTTATCTCAATTAAATCAGAGCCATTGAACTTCACATGAAAAGGTTTGTGATGAAGATGATTTTGTTTATTAGAAATTCATTACAAACTGCACAACAGCAGCAACAGCGTTTGGCAAAATTTGTTTCCTAAGCTGCATTTGGCCAAATACTATGTAAAAGGTGGATGAGGTCACACAATGTTACGCATAAAACCGATGTGGAAGCGTCCCAAAGTATAATAGGACACATTGGTGCCCTCTAAAGAAGGTTTATCCAGCATCTGTTTTTCATCCTGTCTCCTCTCTAAGTTCTCTTCAGCCAGTAAAAGTCTGTCTGATGTTGAGTCTTTCTCTCTTTCTTTTCCTCGCTTCCTCCAATAAGATCATCTTGCATTTCTTTGCTGAATTAGCCATGATGCATGTTTAAAACAGTCAATGTGTTGATATCCAGTTGCTGGTGTGTGACGAGGTGCCTTAAAGTGAAACGCAGAGAAGGAAAAAAAAGGTCATGAAGTGCAGCTTCTCAGCCTCAGGATGCTGCAGGGCAAGGACAACTCCAGCAGGAATGTGTATAATGGATGTCAGTGTGCCATCAAAATTAGAAGAGTTATTCTATTCTATTCTATTCTATTCTATTCTACAGTCATTTAGCAGACGCTTTTATCCAAAGCGACTTACATTGAGAGTAAGAACAACACAAGCAAGAATTCAAACAAGATGGGACGTCATCATTAAGTGGTAGTCAGACTGCTGTGTGTCCAGTTGAACCCAGGTGCTGTCATGTAGTGCTAGAGGCAGTGCAAACAAAGGAGTTATAAGCACAGAGTTTTAAGGTCAGAAACTTATGTAGTGTTACTTTAAAAAGCACCAATTTCTACAAGGTCAACATTTCCTTTATGGTGTCACTGTGGTGTTATTAGCTGGACTCACTCTGAGTGGGATGTTGGAGATCTCATTAAAGATAACTCTAATTAAATATGACATAGACCTTCAATACGCATTTTTCACCCACTCTTTTGTCCAAATATGATATGTGATCATTTTTGACTTCAGAAACAAACACAGCAACAGTTTTTATGACATAATACATGAATAGCATCCATTTTCTATACTGCTTAGTCCAACTCAGGGTCAGGGTCTTAAGCCTAAACCAACAATTAGCAGGTGAGAGGCAGGTACACCCTGGACAGGTCGCCAGTTCATAACAGGGTCAACACGGAGTCAACAACGCTCACATTCAGAATTCAACTAACATGCATGTTTTTGGACTAAACACAGAAAGGCCACTGAGGCTCGATCCAGCGACCTTCTTGCTGTGAAGGCGCGGTGCTAACCACCACACCACTGTGCAGCCCGCTATGCTAATATCTATAGAGTTTTATTTCCACCTAAAGCCTTTTATTTGTAAAAGGATACAAGCAAAGGACTTTTTTTTTCGTTAAATTTTGTGTCAGATTAGTTAGTCCACTAAGTCGCTGCTGTAGGTCAGTAAAAAAAGAGAAGGTGTGCGTCCAGCAGCAGACAAGCAAAGCAGCAATGCAGCACTTTGCAGGCTGTACTGAGGTGTGGCCGTTTTTTTATACTTTACAATACAACTGTAGTCAAACCATAAGTAAATAAATGATAAATTCCCCTCATTTATTGCTTCTTCCTCATGAATAACGCAGCCTCTTCTCGTTCACTCTCTAGCTCGCTCGACCATCTCCAGATTGTTCATCTCTGGGTAAAAGTTCTGTGGCCAAAATGAGCATTTAGACACCTGATGTTTAAGTCAAAGGGGGACTTTTTTCAAATTTTTTAATGAGCTGACAGGTTTCTTTTATCAGAGGTTGTTTGTTTGCATTTTTCTAGAGTGTAACAAAATAATCTGGATTTCAACCAGAGGGATTTTAAATGTAGTCTCAGATGAAGTTGACATGCTGACATTTTAAGTATTTGTGACGAGTTGGGTGAAGATGAGACTAAACAAGTTTAGACAAAGTTAGTTTCTCTCTTAATATATATGTAAATGTAAAATGTAGTTTGACTTCAGTATAAACAGAAACCATCTTTATTTTTTCCCCACTTGTTCATTTTGTGCAGTGCACATACATCCAGATCCCTCAGGTGGAGCAGACCTACGCTGTTGTCCTCAGTAAACCTGCCTGGATGTGGGGTGCTGAAATGGGAGCCAATGACCAAGGAGTGTGTATTGGTAATGAAGCAGTCTGGACCAGAGAGCCTGTGGTCCCTGGAGAGGCTCTGCTGGGCATGGACCTTGTTCGGTGAGCTGTGGAAAACTGTTTTTTTTTATATATTCCTGAAAAAATGCAAATACAAAGAAGTTATTGAATGAAGGGACTTCACACATTCACATTCTGACTGCATCCTGACACAGTTCTTAGTACAAGTATTAACTAAATCCTCTCAGGCTTTGATCAGCATGTTATGACAGGGGTTTCAATTACTCTTGAAACACTGCTCATATCAAACCATCACTGTGCAAGAAATAAAAGAACAGCTGCCAAATCTTTCTCACACCAACCAGCATTTCCTCCCAAACACATTGCAGCACAGCTTGTAAACATCATCCACAGCTCAGCGTGTCTCCGTGGTTTGTGAAAGACTAACTGATCAAGCAGCAGATAAACAGGAGCGGTTTTGCTCCTCAGGCTGGGCCTGGAGCGTGGCGACAGCGCCTGGGCAGCGCTGACTGTGATCACCAGCCTCCTTGAGCAGCATGGCCAGGGGGGCCAATGCAGGGAGGATCCTGAACCCTTCAGCTACCACAACACCTTCCTCCTGGTGGATCGCAATGAGGCCTGGGTGTTGGAGACTGCTGGAAGGGTGTGGGTGGCACAGAAAGTGTCAGGTATGGGGGATGTTTAACCTTTTTTTAAGGATACAAACTACTTTAGGGGTAAATACTTAATTTAAACAGTATGGTTGCTTTATTGCATGTGTACATAAATAGATTTAACCCTCTGCCAGATGGAGAGAAACCCTGCAGGTGCTCTAGTTGGTTTGAAATTTGCATTGCACAATAAATGTGATTACACCATAGTTAGATATGCGTGAGCAAATACACTCCATCTGCTCCTTTCAGAGGGTGTGAAGAACATCTCCAACCAGCTGACTATCAGTACTGAGATCTCAGCAGAGCACCCGGAGCTGCGGAGCGTGGCCCAGGCTCAGGGATGGTGGGATGGCCAAGGAGAGTTTAACTTTTCTCAGGTGTTTAGTCCAGAGAAGCCGCCTGCCAGGATGGAGCTGGCCAAGCAGCGCTACAAGGGAGGCACAGAGCTACTCCGGCAGCATGATGGTACATCACTCATGCTGGGATTTTTCATTTTGCTCTCTGAAATTGCAGCGACATCCCACCTGTTTGTGTGTCCTTTTCTGCTCTTAGGCTCGGTAACAGCAGAAGTGATGATGTCCATTCTGAGGGATAAACCCAGTGGCATTTGCATGGACTCTGGAGGCTTCTGCACCACAGGAAGCATGGTGTCCATCCTACCCAGAGACACCAGCCTGCCCTGCATCCACTTCTTCACTGCCACCCCAGACCCCTCCAGGTTTGTTGTTTACTAAACTAAGAATTAGTTGGTTAACAGACATAGTCACACAGTCATTTTCCAGTGTTATCACTGTAAAGATATCTGGGTAAACTACAATAAGTCCAGAGCAAACACCCACAGGCAGCTCCTCCAGAACATGTCAACAATATTTCAGGACTGGACTGCACATGTTGTTAAGACTTCAGTGTTCTTTCTTTTCTTTTTTTTTTTCTTCTCCAACATTCTGCCTCTGCTTTGGGTTGATAGGAGTTTCTGAGTCTACGTTTCTCTCTTTCCCGTTCCTCCCCCTGTCAACCCACCCCACCTGCCCCCCTGGTAGGTCTATATTCAAGCCTTTTATCTTCTCGGACTGTTCCACCCGTGTGGTGAGGGTGGTCTCTCCACAGTTTGGCCCAGATGACCCCGTCAGGAAGCAGCCACGGTTTCAGAGCCGGGTGGACCGCAGACATGACCTGTACAAGGCCCACCAGGTGGCCCTCAGCAACATGGAGACCAAGCCGGTGGGCACTGATGGATGATGTAGCTCATTGATCCTGGCTGTACTGGAATTACACATATGTTCTTTCTAAATGCAAAGCAATCCGTTTTATGTAGGTGATCTGGTGATGGAGTTGATCTGATTGAGTTGTTGCTGATAAATTACAGGGAAGTTAGACCCGTAGTGCAGAGCAGAACACTGTTGTTGCTGACAGGACACGCGGCATTAGTGTAGACTAAACATAAGCACACTACAAGGGCACATTGAAGCCAAAGAGGTTTGCAGTCTGTGCAACCAAAGAGCTGCAAAACAAGTTGGGATTTTCTTTATAGGCATTTTAGCTGATGTCCTGTCTGACATTATTGTACAGTATGTGTGTAATTATACGTTCACCTGCAGGTCACAGACAGGCCAGTGTCCTGTTTGTGCTGTGATTAGCTTCCATAAAATTACTGTGGCTGCAAAACTCAAGGCAATTTTTTTCATTTGTGATTCGAAGGCAGTTTTTTTGTTGTTTGTTTATTGGTTTTAAATTCAGGTCTGCAATAGCATCAGTGCAACTTACAACCAGTTCGGGGAGCTGGATCCCCAGGATGCTTCCTTGAAAAGTAAACATCCATCACAGGCTCAACGCGGACAAACCAGATGAACAACTATGCATTCTCACTGGTGCTCAATTAAAATCACCAGTGAACTTTCATGCTTTTGGATTGTTGGAAGAAGCAACTTTTTATAGCGACTCTGAAACTTTAAAAAGACAAAATCTGTCTGCAGAGTCCATAAGAGAAAAAAGATCACTGTCAGTCTACCATATTTAACAAGCTGCATTATCAAAGGATTAATTTAGTTACTAGTCATGCTTGCAAAAAAAAAAAAAAATCCCTGTACTATTGGCCAATTCTTTTAAATACTATATTTTTTTATTCTTATTTTGTTAAAATGCCTTTAGAGTATTTTTTAAATGATAAACATCAAGTTGCGAATGAGAAATAATGAATACAGCGCTATCGAAGTGATTAAACATGGCTGTATTTTTATTAGACTGTGACTAAATCAAATTTGATGCAAATTAATCAATTACTTAATTGTTTTTCAGTCTACATCTATTTTAATTGGTTCTTTTTTTTTTCAACTAATGTGCATTTTCATCACACCATCTTTTAGTTTACTTCCACCCTCATATGGCCTTCCACTCTGCATCAGCCTTGTTGAAGTTTAAAATTATATTTATTTTATTTAGCCATTATATATACAGGTGATTCTAATGTCTTATTGTCAAGATGGACCTGTTCCAGATAAAAACTTAAAGACTCATAATTTCATCAGCCCAGCCACACAGGATAAGACATCAACTTTAAAAAGTGTTTTTCATTAAATTTCCAACTTAAGTTCATTTAAAAAATCTTAAAATAAACTTTTTACTCACATTGGGTGAAGCTGCTGGTTTGCTGAGACATAATGCAACAGATTCACACAAAACAAAATATTTAAAGAACAGATTTTATGTCACAGTAACCTCGTGCATTTTTTCCCCCTCTTATTAAATGATAGCACCATTTCATGGACTCTTTGGTGCCTTTGTTTGTTGTAACTTGTCATTTTCTATTACAAAAGAGTCCAAGCATTAATTGTTATATTGTTGGTATTATGGTAAATTCTGGATAATATAAGTTTCTGCTGTGGGTTTGACCCCAGGTATAGATTGCTGTTTTGGAGAGCAGCTTGATTCAACAAAAAGCTTGAGTAAATTTGCCTGTGGAGGAGACGGAGGTGTTTGTAACTGCAGGTGTGTGACTGCTGTTATTAAGACTCTGTCTCCCACCACGGATGTCTGGTTGAATTAGACTCAGGGCTGTATTCAAAAGGCCAACAGTGCCTGCCTTCAGGAATAACATAGTGTACAGAAACCAGAATTTTTGGAAAACTCATTTTTGAATGGCTGTGTTACAGATTTAAGTGTCTATGTGCTTCCTTAAAAATAATTTAAACATATATCTCTCTTTATCCTTTGCTACCAAGTTTTATACTTTGTCATAAAGGGGTTGATGTTAAGGACCAAATATTACTGCGGCTTGCATAAACTTGAACAAACGAAACTGATCTTCTGATATCTGTGTTGTGATTCTGCCTCAGGATGAAGCTTTAGCCATCTACGACATCCTGCGGGACTTGGAGTCGCAGTGTCTGAGCGAGATTTCAGCCATGCTCAGCGGAGAGATACCGGGAGACGAACTGGGGGACTTGTTCTTTGACTGTGTGGACACAGAGATTAAGTTCTACCAATGAGAAGGTGGGAGGCACCAAGAGCTCCGGTTGGTGTTGTGTCATAAGCATGAGTAGGCCAAATGGTCTTATGGTTGAAGGAAAATTTCAAATGCAGTTTGGAATCCAAGAAAGTCAAACACATTTATAGTTGCACAGAAATGAACATGGTGTGATAAAGATATACAGTCATAAAAAATAATATTGTACAATTTCTTTTCATTTAAAAGTTTTGCTTTTCAGAACATACAAAATCTGGTCCATACCAGGTTTTAAAATTAGGTCAATCTGACCTCAGATGAGAAATACAATATGGTACACCTTCATTTATTTAGCAAAATCTGAGCCAAAAAATCAGAATCAGTGTGTGAGCTACTTAATCCCACAGCTTGTAGACACACCTTTAGTAGCAGTAACTGGAGGAATTTTGGTCCAGTCTTCTTTACAACATTGCTTCAGTTGATTGAGGTTTGCAGTATTTGTCTCTGGACAGCTCTCCGAAGGTCCCAACACATTTCAAACAGACTGATTTCTGGACTTTGAATCATAGCAACATCCTGATTTTTTTTTCTCAGCCATTCTTTTGTAGTACTGCTGCTGTGTTTGGGATCATTGTCCTGCTCCATGAACCAGTTTCAGCCAAGCTTTAGCTGTCAGACCGATGGCCTCACATTTGACTCTAGAATACTTTCTGTGGATGCAAAACAAGCCCAAATTATCATCCCTCCACCACTGTGCTTGACAGTTGGTATGTTTGAGATGATATGCTGTATTTAGTTTTTTCCCAAACGTGCTGCCGTGAATTTTGACCAAACATCTCCACTTTGTTATGTTTAAAGTGATGTTGTTCCAGAAGTCTTATAATTTGTCCAGATGCCGCTTTGCAAACCTAAGTCATGCTGCCATGTTCTTTCTAAAGAGAAGAGGCTTTTCCCTTCAAACCTTCCAAAGAATCCATACTTGTTCAGTCTTTGTCTGATTGTACCGTCATAAACTTTAATATTTAACTTGCTAACTGAGGCCTGGAGAGTCTGAGATGTAGCTCTTGTTGTTTATTTGAGGTTGTTACCTAATTTTTCGACTGGGTGGGGTTTAAAAAGCAAGAAGAGGTGAGAAGCAGTAGGATTAAAAAATGTTGATATTGTAATGACACTAAACTGATCAGAATCTGAAAAAAGGCTTTTTTATCTTTATTATAAAACACAGTGTAAGAGCCTCTCTGCAATAACTTGCTCAGGTCAAAGTGATTCTTACATGTAGGAATACTTCTGTATAAATATGAGACTGTAATTTTGTTGCTCTCCTCTCAATGTCTGACGCCAGGTGTGTTTATCTGTCCTGTGTTACAGCGCCTCCAGGTGGAGACCCTTAGTGCTCACAGAGTGGCAGGAAAAGGCCCTGGGACTGTTAAAAGCACCTGTGTTTCTCGTCTGATCTGCCTCCGCCTCACTTACGCAATGCACATCTCTGACCCCCATTCCATCATTAACACAGACTGAATGTCTCAATTGCACATGTGATTGGAGCATATTTATTATCTGTATCACCCAGGGAGCAATGACTGCACCTCAGTAGTGAGTATACTGATATAGACTACACAGGCGCCCATGTAGAACTGTATGATGCTGCACAAGTACTGTGAGTATGGCATTTGTTTAACATTTTTTTGCAGATGAAAGGTTTGTCATTTGTTTGATGGCTGCCTGTAGGGAAAGGTTAAATAAAGAATGTGCATAGCCTGTCCTCAGTGTGTCGTAAGCTTTGTGGCTCACACCTACACCAAACATGTTATCCATCCATGATGCTGAAGAGCACCCAAAGCTGCTGCTGCTGGTTCTTGCACCAGTGAAAAGAAAAAGAGAAGGGGTGGGCCCACTGACAATGCTTGCATCAGTCACCAAAAGTATTTTCTGAGACACTCATCCCAACTTAAAGTGTTGTAGTCTTTAGTGATACTCACTCCTGATGCATTAACATCTTATTACAAAGACCTGGGCTTCTTCAGAAGGAACACAAAATCCCAAAGTGGAAAATCTTAAAAGAGTTGATGCATCTGTGGTTCTAGGATCTCTTGTGACTGTGGGGTTATATATGGTAGGCAGTGGTGTTATGATAAAAATTCCACAGTCTGGGTGGTCTAGATAGAGTGGGGCTAAAATTATTTGGTTCTGTCTCTCCTACCTACCACTCAAGTTACCTTTTCCTCTCTTATTTAACATTAGTACACGTTGTCTTCGGAGCAGTGGGACAACCTTACCAGTCTTATACTTTTTTGTTTTTGTAAACATGTGCTTACGATGTTTATCAGTGCACTTGGTGGTAGTAGAAATCATCTCTGATCCAAGTACTCCAGATAGCAAGTCTGCAAGAGGTTCTCAGATGACGGTCAAACATTAGTAATTTCTATGCCCATTTTTACAGACTAGATGTCAGTAATTTTTACACAATGTACCTTTTAATAAATTCATGATGTACTGCAACCTGGGGAACATTAAGCAAATAATTCATTAGTAAAATAATTACATATAAATTAATAAATAATGTATTTATGTGTTTCTTATTTAATTAATTAATGACAATATATATATATATATTTATTTATTGTATTTATCGAATTGTGGTATATTTGTTTCTCCGTATACCACATTAGCAATGGTGAGAGCTGACGTCAATTAAGTATGCCCAGCAGGTGGCAGTAGTGTACGTCGTAGGATGCGGGGTATTGTTAAAATCCAAAGAAGAAGAAAATGACAGGCGGGGCTTAGCTCCTCACTTCCGCAAACTATTTACGTTAATTCCGCCAATTTCAACGCCGCGCCGCCGGAGATCACCTGAAAAACAACTCGACGCTCGAAGTTCTTTGTTCTTATTAATCGCTGATTTCAAACTTAAACATGATGGCCGATAAGATGAGTATGTCTCTGGACGATATTATTAAGATGAATAAGAGAGAAAGCCGCGGAGGTGAAGGAGGATCGTCCAGGCGAGGTAGTAGTTCAGGTCGGACCGGTGGATCGTCGAGGCCGCCGGTGAGGAGTCGACAGAACAACTTCAACCGGGAGAGAAACAACAGACCCACGCCGTACACCAGGGTATGAATTAGAAGAAGAGAAATTCATCAGAACGGGGTTTAAAATAATGCGAATGGGTCATTATTTATGATAACGGCCTTATCCATCGGTTGTGGTGTTAAGCTGGTGAAAGCTAAAAGTAACGGGAGAAGTTGGTCTGGATTTATCTCCCTCCCAGCCAGATTTACACCTCACATCTTCACTGAGTTGTATAGGCTTTTTGAGTTCTTGCCATATGTAACTCTTCTTTGATTACAACAGCCAGAAACAACAATAGTGTTTATATTTTTTTAAATAATTAAATTTCGAGGAATAATCTTGAATGTTGTGCTAAGTGTATGCTGTTTACAGGTTGTGATTAATATCCTGTAATGTCTGTATAGATTAAAAAGGTAATCCTATGCAGCTCTGGAGTCATTTCTGGTCGTTGGAAGACATTTCAGCTCATATCCCAAGAGCTGGTAGGGAATCAGACCTGAGGAAAAACCTCTCCATGAACCAAAAAGTCATCCAACTGCCTTTTTTTATTTAGCGTCTTTCAGTCTGGGCATCTTTCTTTTGCAGGTTGGGAATCAGCATGAACTTTTGACAGCATAAATAAAATGCAGTGCCAGGTAAAAGTTTGTACACTTACGTGTGTTTTTGTCTTTTCCACAGCCCAGAGAGTTGCCAGACAAATGGCAGCATGACATGTTTGAGGAGCACGCTGGTGTACAAAGAAGACAAACTGCAGGAGAAGACAGAAGTGTGGAAAATGGCGGCAAGCTGCTGGTTTCTAACCTGGACTTTGGCGTGTCTGATTCAGATATCAAGGTAATTCTGTAAAAATGTTTGAGTCCATTTTGTCTCACCACACATTGTGTATATACTGTAGCTGATGTTTTCTCTTTTGCTATCTAGGATCTGTTTGCAGAGTTTGGAGCCTTAAAGACAGCATCTGTGCATTATGACCGTTCAGGACGTAGTAAAGGAACTGCAGATGTCCACTTTATAAATAAGGCGGATGCCCTCAAAGCCATGAAGCACTATGATGGTGTTCCACTTGATGGTGAGGCTGAGGTTCTCTTGCCATGTATGTTGGGTGCTGCTGTAGAAATGAAAGGAATCAACATTCTTGCTAATTCTGTCTTTTCAGGTCGCCCCATGAAAATCCAGCAAGTGGCTCCAGAAGTCGATACACAGAGGTAAGAGGTGGGTGTGTAATGACTGGGGATTGTGGGTATGCAGTGAACAAATTGGATAACTTTTTTTTTGTTGTTTGGCTATTTTTTTATGTACCCGTTTACAGTTCAAACAGAGGGTTTGACCGGAGCAGGCTTGGTCAGCCCAGGTTTGAAAGGAGGCAAGGTGGCAGCAGTGGAGGTTTCAGAGGTCGAGGGAGGGGAGGTGGAAACAGACCCCAGCTATCTGCAGAGGAGCTGGACGCTCAGTTGGATGCTTACAACGCACAGGTATGAATCTGGGTTGCTTAAAGGTGTTTCTCTCCTTAAATTGACTTTGCAGTGTTTATTTATAATTTCACTTTCTCTTTTAGAGTCAGATGGACACCAGTTAAGAGCACCCCAGGAATGCTTGTCCCTCACATTTTTTTATCCTAATTGAATATCCTTGATGGATCAGACTTAATTCTTTTGAAGTCATTTTTTATATGGACTATTATATTGTTTTGTTTTTTTTCTTCAGTATTTTTTATAGCTGTTATATTTTGAGAATCATGTATAAGAACAAGTAATTGAACCAAACTTGGAATGTAATTGGATTTTTTTGTTTTGTTTTTCTTTTTTTGTTTTTTAATAATGAATAAGTGAATCTGTAATGAACTTTACTGTAATGGTCATGTGAATAATTTCTGTCACTTGATACTTGACATATGGACTTACTCAGAGGTTTGTACATAATATACATAATTAAATGGCTTTCCTGACATCGTTTGCACCTTTATGAATTAATTGAAAATCAGGTAACACCAGCATTGCTTCAGAGTTCTGTCACAGTATTGATGAGACTTTGTTTATTCCCCGTTGGAGAAATTCACATTACAGCAGCATTATAAGCTTTAGTACACAAGCTGTATACAATCTATGCACAGTGAATGCCGCTTGAATGATGTCCATTTTTGTTGTACGGGAGCATGCATGTTGTGTAAATTACACCCTTTTTAGAATGATAGAAAATTACATATTGTGCTTAAAATTTTATATTGCACCATTTTGATGAAAAAATACTTTAGGGTAGATGAGGGGAAAAAAAACAATTGTAATTTTTATGTAATGCTGATGTTAGTGTGGCAGATGAATGACCTGACTTTGTAATGTGGGCGCAGCTGAAGAAGCTACTGAGGGGCCCCACAGTGTCATGCAAGGCACTGTTACTATAAAAACTATTTTAATTTTCCTTTCACAACCAATTAATTATGTCAAAACCATAGAAATGGTAAATAACTATTATCACCGTTCAATACTTGAATAATTTGTCAAATAGAAAGTCAACATTCATTTCTAAGGTGTTTAAATATCAGACAATTTAACAAATGATTGTGTTATAACTAGGTTGAAAAATAATATATATTTATAATGAAATAAGTACAACACGTATTGTCATCACTTAAGACAAAAATCTGCCTAAATGCAGAAAGTGTCTAGAAAACTAAACATACCTGTACTAAGCATTTAGGTGTATAACAGTACCAAAGAGGAGAGATGTTGCTGTCCATTAATATTGAACAAGGTAAAAGTCCAGAGTCTCAGGAGTGGTGCCCGCAGGTTCAGCCCAGACTTTACAAAAAAATCCAAGAACTAAAACTCAGACTACAGTCCTGATTTATCCTGTTAAATGTTTGACTTCATGACAGTACAATTAGAAATAGGAAGAATTAGGGCTTGTTTCAAAGGGTTGCGCGACAGGAGAATGTCTCTTCTTTCTAAAAGATTAACGCATCACCTGAATAGACCACATTTCTGGAACAATGTCCTTTGGACAGAACAGACCAAGGTGGAGATGTTGGATCATAAAGCACAGCAGCACATTTGAAGAAAACCAAACATGGCACAAAATTTCATACCAACTATCAACCAGGATGGTAGAAGGATAATGATTTGCGCTTATTTTATAGCCACAGAACCTAAACACCTAGCAGTGGACAAAGAACTCCTCTATATCAAAGTATTTTAGAGTCAAATGTGAGCCCTTTGTCTGACACCAATGGCTTAAAATGCCTTGTGCAACAGGATAATGATCACAGACACAGCAGCAAGTCTGCAATAGAATGACTGAAAAAGAAAAGAATCAATGTGTTACAATAGTCCAGTCAAAGTCCTGACTGAAATGCTACGGTGGGACCTTCAGAGAGCTGTTCAGAAACCCATCGTTCCATACATCCATTTTCAATAATCGTTAGTCCAATACAGAGTCACATGGAAGCTGGAGCCTATCCCAGCAATTAGCAGGCTAGAGGCAGGGTACAGCCGGGACAGGTCACCGGTCTGTCGCGGGTCCTGCTCAGAAACCAATGCTGCAAACCTCAATCAACTGAAGCAACATTATAACCCAAGTGAGAAACTGATAACAACTTACAGAAAACCATTACTTCCAGTTATTGCTGCAGCAGGTTTTACAAGCGTTTTTGGGGACCATCTGACAGGGACCTTATTTATGTACAAGTATTTCTTTATGTAAATGAATTATGTCCTATAAGCTGCTCTATCTCTCTCTTTTTATTGATTTTACTTAATTTTTCATTTCATTCTGTACCTTCTAGATTAGGCAGGTTTATATCAGTCTTTCATTTTTTAGAAGCATTTGTTTGTACAGGTAGTGCAGTGCTTAATTAAACTTATTATAATGTCAAACATTTAATATATTAGCTACTTAGTTGTATTCGAAGTCAGTGATACCCAATCCTGGTTCTCAAGGCCCACTATCCTGCAAGTGTTATTATAAGATATTACCCTGCTGCAACACACCTGATTCTAATTAAATGGATCTCTTGACAAGTTCTGCACAATTTTGCTATTGGCCCATTAATCTGATTTAAGTGTTTGAAGCAGGAAAACATCGAAATTCTGCAGGACAGTGGGCTTTGAGGACCTAGGTTGAGGATCACTGTTCCCAGTGAATAGTTTGAATAGGTGGGGAAAACACTAATCTATGCAGTTTCATGTACTTTATTGCTGAAATTAAAATAAAATAAAAAATTCTAATTAATGCACGACCTACGTCACTTGCGTGGAGCGCGCGGTCCCGCAGGAGGCGCACGGGGCGGCGCCGTTCCCTTGTTCGCCATACTTGCACAAGAGCTCAGAGCAACGAACGCACTTAAGAGCAGAAGCACCTGAAATCCCCCTTTTTTCAACACTAAGGTAGGTGTTCTCGGTCTCGAAGGCAGATGATAAGATTGTTCTACAAGTAATCCATACCTGTGCACGCGGCAGAAATCGCTTCGACGCCGCTCGCGCTCTGTCAGTTGATGATAACTTGACATGCTAGTGTTAGCATTAGGCTTCGGTTAGCGTTGAATTGTTCACAACGAAACCGTTAGCCACTTGCCTTGTCTCATTCCCACCCTCTTACAGAGACAGCTGACACCCAGAAAAGTTCATCCATATTTTGATGTGTAAATCCATGAACTCGTTTAGACGGATTAGTTGGGAGTTATTGCTGCAGGGACTTGCTGCCAAAATCAAAACGTTAGCTGGTTTTCTGGAAAAGAGCCAGTCCAGATTGTTAGCTTGCAGCTACATGGTATTTGCAGTAGTTACTTTAATCAAGCTGTTGTCAAGTTATAGGCAGATTTGTGTCCCCCATCCATCACTGTTGCACATCGTTTCCACGTCTTATTAGTTTTGACTCTATGCTATGGAGGCTGTTGAAATACTAAATTCTGTCATTTATTTATTTCTGTAACAAAAATACTGAAGGAATTTCAGTCTTAACGACATAGATGTTTGACGAGACTTTACTTAAATAGGATCGTTCTTAATAAAGCTGATGCTTCTTGTTAGATGTAGTCACTCATATTAAGTCTTATCTTTAATTTGTGACCCTTTATTTAAACACCACAGAAAGGCTATTGGCTATAAACATGTAAATAAATTTCAGTATATAGATGCAAGTTTATAACGCCAGAAAACCGCTAATATTCGTCTATTTTCTATGAGTTTGCGTCATAAATCCTATTATTAACATTTGCCAACTACTGTAAACACCTCAGTATCACAATTTGGCAAACAACTCAGAACATGGAAAAAAACAAACAAAAACAGTAGCTATATTTGCTGACTGTAAACATTAATGCCACATAATGAGATGGGTTACAAAACGCAGTGCTACAATTGCAGTCAAGTTAGCTGCTTCTATTTTTTATTTTTTTTATTAATAATGTGATTTACCAGAAAAGCAGTGCTGACCAGACAGATGAGGTAAACCCCGGTGACAGTAGAGTGAATCACGTCCTTTTTATTGTAAATCTGAAGTATTTTCCCGACTTGTTCCCGACCCACTTCTTTTCCAGTTGGGTGTGGTGGCTCGGGATTACAGGGCATCTCTGAAATACCATTATATTAACAATGTGCATGATGGGACACAAGTTGGCCTCTTAATGTTACTTATAGTCAAATTATTAAGTATCAGCTCAAGTGGAAAAAGATGACACCCCCAACCCATTGTTTTCTAGTTGGTATCACATTATTCATAAACTGTCTGCTTGTGCATTTAGTCACTACAATAAGCTTTTCAATTGAAGAGAAGGCAGGAAGCAGTAGCAGTCACATAATATTCTTAAGTTCCCACCTCCAGCACCACCTCTACTGACAGATTAAATGGCTTTGAGCTAAAATTTCTCTCTGACATAAAAAATGATTATGCAAAACAGTGGAGAAATTGTAAGATTGAAAGATTTCCAGTGCGATGTGTGGAGAGACTTTATAATGACCATCTTCCACTGAAGCTATGCAGTCTTTTTCTCTAAGGATAAGTGACATGTGGTGCTGCTCTTAATATGCAAAAGCACCAATCTGTGATAGTGTTTGAAAAGTAAAGAAGTAGAACGTGGAAATATAGAGCAGATTGTTGGCCCATGCTCAGGTACGTTTATTACTGCATTTCCTCCTTCGGTTTGATCCTGTACTGCTCATGGACATCCCTATCATGGCTGCTGGTTAAGGCAGGTCAGATGAAAGACCTGGCTGGAGGTATGCACAGAAACTTCAAATCAGATCGAGAAACTAATTGTTGTGGCTGCTGGAATTTCTCTGTGATGTTGATGCTGTGCAATACCGAGCTTATGTCAAATACAAATTAAAATCACTTACAGAGAAGTGCTGTGTTAACGCTCTGAATATAAGAGTAAAATTACACTTAAATAAGTTAACAATTTTAAAACTCAGGGTTAAGCAGGGTTAAAAAGCTGAAGTCAGCATTGTTTAAAATCACTGATAATGTGTCTTAAAGACACCGACGTCATGTTAAGTGTGGAAGGGAGAAGTGCGAAATGATGTTAATGTCGGCTCATGTAATTAGAAACATTTCTAGAGTGTTATGGTCAATGAATGAAATAATCAGGAAATCATATATAAATGACAAATAATGGAGCCAGTGGACTGTTCAGTCTCCATAACACCAGAATAAATTGCTCTGTGGAGTCATTTAACCAGTTTACCAATATACCTGCATATCCGAAACACCTGTGAAGATTTAATTCAGCAAAATAGTTTATAATAGTAAAAACAGTTTAGCTGTGCTGGTTTTTTCCATATAAATGTGAACTGGTAATGTTAACAAAACTGTCCTCAATATCTCTCACAATGTTCCTTTAGCTTGTCTTTACTGCATTAAGTGTCTAAGCTAAAGTTAAATATTAACGACCAGCATTAAGGTGGACACAGATTCTTCCTATTCAAAGGTTTGTGCTGGATTCTTTCAGTCTCACCAGTGGGTTTGTGGCCTGTTGCGTGCTTGTTGTGCTGCGGGTGGGATGGCCTCAGTATGAATGTCAAGACTCTTGGCGCAAGCAGAGCGCTTCCTGCTTTTGTTACTCACTTTGTTTTAGTGAAGGAAATATTTCCAGCATTAACCTCCTGAACAGGAGATGACTGTTCTATTGGGAAACATAAAGAACAAAGTTATTTTCTGTGAAATTAATTGTCCTGGCAGTGGTTTAACTTGATCATTGTTCTCGAGTCCTGAGTTCCTGAGTATGTGTTTTTTAATGTAATATATATGTGAGCGAGATAGATGTGTGTGTATATATGATATTCATCCCTCATTTTTTGTCATTTGAATGGAGCGCAGCCCCTTTTCCATGACCTAAATATTTTTGTAGGCCTGCAAGGCTTTCCTCTTACCCTCCAGGAGAGATTCTGTATCATGAGATGCATGACGCCTCGTTCGTGACTGTGTGTTGATGATGTTATTTTAGAGAAACCTGGTTAGATGACATCACACAGTAGTGTTACGTCAGCAGCATAAAGACAGATGATTCTGTACGACCAGACTGTGGCACACTGGACCAGTCAGCTTTATTTTTCAGTCACATTTAGTCTTCATTGATAACTCCTAGAAAATGCTGTGAGTGTTTCTGTATGGGGGAATGTGACTTGCTGTGTAAAAGCACTTTGAGTGGTCAAAATGACTAGAAAAGCGCTGTATAAGTACAGTGTATTTACCAGTTTCTGTGGCATTAACCCGTTTTTCCTCCTCCTGTCCAGACATGGCTGAGGATGATGTGACTCCAGAGCAGCTTGCAGCCATTGCTGCCGAAAATGAAGAGCCAGAGCCCGTCAACTACAAGCCACCTGCCCAGAAGTCTGTGAAGGAGATCCAAGAGCTGGATAAGGATGACGAAAGCTTACGCAAATATAAAGAAGCTCTGCTTGGCCCTGGGGTCACTGAGGCTGGTAATGTAAAGCATCTGTGTGTGTTGTTAAAAAAATATTATTTTTAATTTTCCACGTTCAGCACCATAAATCCTAAATCCCCCTTTCGCTTATGTTTTTAGGAGAAAATGAGCTGTTTGACAAAGATATCAGCATTAGGGAGGACTAAATTCCATCCTGAGTTTGAGAAAAGGTCAAATCTTCCACTGAAAGTATTTAATTGCAATTTTCTTGATTTTAAAAATCAATCTGGGTGATAGCAGATTTTGATTAATTTAAATTTGTTGTTTATGACCATTTTTTAAACCAAAATAACCTAAATAAAATAACACACATATCTGTATTTACATATGTACTAATAAAAGATAATAGTGCAAAGGAAAAAAGAGCAGTTAAAAAAAAAACTTTGCAAAGAAATGCCATGATGTATGAAAGTAGTCCAAAGTGACAGGCTATTGACCAGATAAATGAGTATAAATGTAAACATGTCCAGTTATTATGACCAGATATTTCACAACGAGGAGCTCTGTTCTGGGTGGGTGGATGATCAGCTCTGCTGGGAGCAGCCTGACTATAGTCTGACGGCAGAGGGGAGGAAGGACCGGCGTTATCTCTTCGTCTTACACCGTGTGTGAAGAAACCTGCTCCTATGAGCAGCAGCCGGAGGAGCTTTCCTGCTCCGGTGTACTAAGAACTGCATGTCCTTCACGGGAACGCGCACACAGTCAGAATCTCCTTGTCATTGTAGTCATTTCTGAGGTGTATTATGACTTAAAATGATTTTATCTCTGCGGAGTGTGTTGTTTCAAGTCTACTGAAACAACATGCACATAGAGTTTTCTGGTTGGACAGAGAAGTGTGGAGAGCATCTCTGGATACATCAAGTATATTTGATACATCACCCAAAAAAGCTCTGTGTTATCAGTTATTAGCTCGTTTGGTTTTGGTAAATTACTTTAAAGGCTGTTTCTACCAAAGGAGGAATAATATTTGATTGAAAACCGTTGGTTATTATGGAGTCTGATGACTTAACCATCAACCCCATGACCAACTCTTCAAGCACTTTGTTGTCTTCTACATAATCCCACTTTGATTCTGGTTAAACTGGTGAGAACATGGCCCGTTTTCCAGAAAGCACCAAGGTTCTTAGACTCCAGAACAGAGTTGGAACCAGGACCAGAGCCATGTCTGCCTGAAAGCACTAATACATACAAAGCCAAATGAGTTGTCCTTCGCAGCTTGAATTTAGCAGCACAATTGACTGCAGTGTCAATTGCGTCAATATTATTATTATTATTATTATTATTATTATTATTATTATTATTATCATTATCATTATTATTATTATAACAGTTTTTATTATTTATTTGAATTTTATTCTCATTCTCTCTCTTACTCTATAACGCTGCTATAACACTTTCCCAGTCTGGGATCGATCTGAATCTTGATGTTGGTAAATTGTAGCATGCAGCCAAAGCAGGAATGAGAATCAAATAACAGATACATCACAGGGAAACATTATGCATTCCCTCACACTGGCCTCTTCATATGTTAGTTAATCTGTGTTTGTTTGAGTTGTGTCTTATTTTAATGTCAGAGATTAAATAAGGCTGCTAGAGGGGTTTGACTAAACTTAACTGAACTACATTCATTCATGAGACACTGAGACCTGCTGTCCACTTGTATGATGAAGCTCTAAAAAATCAGTTGTTTCTGATCAAAAAGAACAATTTCCTTCATTGGGAATGAGAATAAACTGAAGTGTAATTAACACAAAGACTGTCTCAGCTACAGCAGAACTGTCCTACATTCAGCTCTCCAGAGCTCACAAACTGGAACAGCTGCTAGTTACAGATCATATGAAGCCCTCTTTCAGATGTACTGAGCCTTCACTGATAAATAACTTTAACCCTGAAAATGGCATCACAGACAAAAATTAAGTCACGTAGAAAAAACTCTGCATCTAAAATTTAAAGTCTGGAAATGTATCATCAACCGAGCCAAATTTCTCCCCAGGGAGGCAAATAAAGAAATCTTGAATCGTCTTTTTTTTCCCCCCAACACTTTTCCTTTCATTAAAATGATTTGAATCTAGTGGCTTAATGTCTGAATGAGTACTCTTGTTCTAGCCAGGACTGCCCAGGTCTGAACTGTGTACTAATCATCTTATATTTTTGGTGATGATCTTAAATTGGCCTCAACTTAGCACATGGCCAGAAGGAATCCAACAGATGGCGTTATTACATAAATAAAACTGCAGTAAACTATGCTGAAACTCCCAAGTGCCTTTTCACAGCATCCGGGTGAAATTAAAGTAAAAACTGTGCTAAATATTTACCATATTTGACCTCATTTATGCTGCTGCTTCTTCCACAGAAGTCTGTGAAGGCACAGCAGCAGAGGCTGTAGCTGTGTTTCCATCCAGCTGTCAAACTGTTTTTTTTGTTTGTTTTTGTTTATTGTAGTTTTTATTTGTCCTAAATGGAACCAGGAAACAACTAACATACAGAACAGGATCTCTACTTTCAGGGTGTCCTTGTCAAGATGGTAGCATGAGACACATATCAAACAGCTTCCAATTCACTTATTTAAAAAAAAGGAAGATTTTTTTTTTATCTCCGTTTATACTTTAAGAGCGTAAAAGGCAAAAACTCATTTTATCCAGCTCTGAATGCAGCTTGGGAACGTGTAGAACAAGACTTGTGGTTTAATCAAAACGACTGATTTGTTATGATAGAAGGTTAAAAATAAAAAAAAATTGTTTTGTTTTTAATCATAGAAAATGTGCATTAATTGTATTTCGATGACCTGGTTCAGTGTGTATAACAAAGTGTGTTTGTTATCATCAGCAGGTGGCAGTACAGGGAGTGTTACACATGGCTGGAAAAGCCCTTTGATGCATGGTGTCCACTACAGAGGACACATATTTAAAGCCTGTTTTTAAATGTATGCATGGGTGTGGATCGTACATTAGCAACTTCATTGGACATTAGTAAGTCACCAATACTCTGCCACGTATGAAGAATAAATGCATTTGATATAGTATATATACATACATTGTAATTACCAAGTTTGCCTCAGTGATAAAAAGGACAAGAAAATGATACAGGTGTTTTTTTTTTTTTATAGAAAATTTATATTATATATATATATATATATATATATATATATATATATATATATATATATATATATATATATATATATATATATATATACATACACACACACACACACACATAAAATTGTCCCCTCGCCCTCCGTGGGTGGTCTCTCATCCATCCAAGCTCGGGTCCTCTACCAGAGGCCTGGGAGCTTGAGGGTTCTGCACAGTATCTTTGCTGTTCCTAGTACTGCACTCTTCTTGTCGGTCTGGATCTGGAAGTCCCACAGGATCTTAGCTCGGTTATTCTCTACCACCTTCGTGTTTCCCACCTTGACCTCAGGGCTTCCAGTGTGTGTGTATGTGTGTATATATATATATATATATATATATATATATATTTTTTTTTTTTTTTTTTTTTTTTTTATGTCCATCTATATGATATACAAATAAAGCTGTGAGGAATATCCATGTTAAAGGTGATCTAGTTTATTAGTTAAGGTAAATGGTATATTCTTCTAACATAAGAAAACAAAGTGGGGAAAAAAATTTAAGACACGAAATTACCATAAATGAAATACAAGTTCATACTCAATAACACAATAAAAAATAGCATAATTAAAATTTCCTACATACATATCTTTGAATCCTTGTCGTTCCAGAAAATGGTGTAGGGAGAACTAAGACCTTTTTAAGTCCTTTTACTATTTTTATGTTGTATGATCTTTGTCTGTAGTTTAGCAGGTTAATTCTTCTTCTGTACGTATTTTGTTTCAGTCATTGGACTTACCTAATTTATATTTTTTTCTATTTTCTTTAACCTCTTGTCAGATCCCAGTGTTCCCAATGTCCAGGTGACCCGGATGTCTCTAATCTGTGAGACTGCCCCGAACCCACTGGTCCTGGACCTGCTAGGTGAGTCTCTTCTACTCATTCTTCTGAAATCTTTTTGTAGCTTAAAGAAAAACAATTATAACTCACTAAAAATGGATGCCCACATATGTGCATCAAGCTAAAAGGAGGCTTAATGCATCCAAATATTTAAGTTTGAGGTCAAGTGAAACAGTCAAAATGAGTAACATGTTATTTAAAGTGCCATCAGCACATGAGCAGCATCACCTCCTCAAACCTGTGCTGAGCTTCCGTAAACACTTATTCGTAGAGTTCTTTATGCACAGAAAAAATACATAAGTTACATTGTTTTTTATTTTGCTTGCAACCATAAAAACTTAAGTTATTCTTGTGACATTCGACTCATTTCTGGAGCTGCTTCGGTTTCAGCTGTCCTTGATTTGAAGCGGGCCAGAACATTCTGTCCCATCTTCCTTTTTCTGCATCACTGCAGCTTTTCTGACTTTCTCATCTGATTATCACTACTCAGTAAATAAAACAATGCTGACTGTCATTGTCAGCTATTAGATTTCCTTTTACAGTAATTCTGTATGAGAATCCCACATAGACCGGAGAGTCTATGTTCAGCTTGAGTTTATCCTCAACTGAACTCCTGTGAAGGTAGAAAATGTCTGGAAACCAAACACCAGCAAACACCCATGTGGGATGCTTAAGTTTAGTAAATGAATTGCAGTTGTTGTCTTGCTGCTTGAAGGAGAAACATGTTTCCTTTAAATGAAAATCACTCAGTGTTTCTTTAACATAGAAAATTACCTTTTTAAAAAATAAACTTTTGCGGATTTGGAAAATTATACTGATAGATTGAAGAAAATCCCCTGAAAATGAAAAGTCCTCTTCCTGGGATCATGCAGACGTAGAAAGGTAGAATAAAAACTAAAATAAGATTAAACAGTGGTCTTCAAAGTTGTAATAGTTAAAGCAGAAACTTTTACTGTGTTGGCTAAACGTAAGTGAAATATCTGAACATCCAGATGTATCTGCACATCTTTAGATGTTTTTGTGAAAATGGTCATTTGTCCTACAGAGGTTGATTTTCCACAAATAAAAAATAAAATAGCTTTATAACTTACCAGCAACTAGCTACAGTTTCTAGCAGAGCTACCGGCCTCCTCTGCTGGCAGCTATATGTAGTTTTTCTTGTAGCTTTGAGGTCACAGTGAAAGCCTGCTGAGCATGAGTCATACTAACTTAGTCATTGGTTTGTATCAATTCCAGTAAAAACAAAACGGAAAGCCTCTGTAAAGCAGGCCCATGTGAGCTCAGATTTTAAAAGATGGCATACACGTGCAGGCTTCCAGTTAAATCAGGAGCCTGGGAACTACAGTGACGCTCAACAGGAGGTCACCATGATGGAGGATGCTTTAATTACTGTCTTCCAGTTCAGGACTGGAACTGGCAGAAAGTCTTCCTGTGTGGTTTGGATTATGTTTTAAAGATCATACTATAAGTTTGAAGTGTTGTCCTCAAACCACCAAATGGCCAATCACCTAGGAGATCAATATGGGTAAATATAAGCGATTTATTGACAATAAAATAAATTGTATTGTTGATTCTTGTCCTGGATTCTCATGGTGATGGTTTCTGTGTGGCTGTAATGAACCAAATATTGATGTGGTATCTTTTTTCCGTTTTTTGTCTCAAACAGGTGACCTGGAAGCCTTTAAGAAGCAGGCCTTTGTGCTAAAGGAGGGAGTAGAATATAAAATAAAGATCAGCTTTAAGGTGAGAGCTAATGTCTCTTTAATATTCAAGGTATGAGTATGTTTTTGTTAACGGTTGCTAATGAAAATGGAATTGATTGTGTTTTCCAAACTCTGATATCAGGGGCATTGTTCAGTCCAGTCACTTCTAGAAATAATGGAGACAGAATCAACTTAAAATGAAATGGTCATTTCACCGGCAGTAGAGCAGAGTCTGATGAGGGCTCTGAGGAGAAACATGAAATGGCAAAAAAAAAATGTGTAAAAATAAATGAATACATTTCTATTCTACTATACTTTATCTGCATCCTGTCACAAAAAACCCAACATCAATCCAGCTCTAAAGCTTTATATTGTATATGTTTCTGTTCACATTGTGTATTTGTAGTCATACAAATGAAATATCAACATGTTTATCTTCTGAAAACCGATTTAATACAAACAGAATATTTTATTAGATTTTTATGAAGTTGTAGACCTTTATCAAAGGATTTTCTTCTCTAAAACTTGTCATTAAAATCAAAATACAATAAAAAAAAATCTGTTTGTCTTTTTGGTACCAAACGTCTGCAATGATGCTTGTGTCCTCAGGTGAACAGGGAGATTGTTTCGGGACTGAAGTACGTGCAGCAGACGTTCAGGAAAGGAATGAAGAGTGAGTTAACACCACCTCTTGATCTTCACAAACCGTAGCTGATCCTGTCCAGCTCAACAGTTGCTTTCAGAACCAAATGGTTCTGGGGCTCCCTGATGGTGACAACCCTCAGGGAGCCTTTTCAGATCATTGCATACCTTCAAAGGCTTTTGGCATTTGCACCACCAGTAGGCACACTTGATGTGATTCACATTTAAGCTCAGTGAAGTCTGGACTCATATTGTCTTTAAACAAAATTTAAACAGCTGCATGTTTACAGACAAAGCAGTGAGAGCTGAGGTGAACAACACTAATGCAAATGTAGAGAAAATAAACACTTTAAAAGGCTGAAATATCACTTTTTGTTGTTCAGACTTTAAAGGTGCAGCATGTAACAAAGTCAAAGATCAATGACAAGAATTTAATATCATTAAAAGCTGCTATTGGTATCTAGTCACTTTACTAAAATAACTAAAGAATGAGCCGCTTATATCTGTTTGCCGTGGATCTACATACACGGCAGCTGCCATGTTTTATACCACAAATTTTACTGTGGTCTCTCAATGGACAAATTAGTTGCTCTAAAACTGCAGGTCCTGCTTTGTTTAAATGGAGCTAAAGCACTGTTTGGGATAAGTAACACCTTAAAAGGACCATAGAAAAAGACCGTATACATGTACACAATTAAGTAGTTACCTGTAGTGCAGTCATCGCTGCACCTGAAGCCGCGGGATCCACTCAAAGGAAGAAGTGTGAAAAGGGGCCTGTGGTCTGAACATCTTTAGATTTTTCCCTCTTGAGTGGAAAAACGGCAGCTGTTCAGTCAACTGAACAGCTGATGCTTCGCTAAATGAGCTGTTAGTTTGTGGACTAGTTTGCTAATCATCCCTTAAACTCATATTTGCTAGTTTGGAACCTAAATGTGGTCCTCGTCCTTCAGTGTACTGCTTAGAAAACAGTTGGTGATTCTTAAAGTGGAGGCTGCATTTATTAGTTTTCACATCATCCAATCCTCCCAAATGCCTTAAGTTTTTTTATTTGCATTTAAAGATGCTTCTGTGTATCTTTGGTATTACATTGTGTTTGAATATGCAGGGAAATGAGTTCCTCCTAGCTTAAAAAGGTTGCATCCTTTGAGACTCACCAGCTGTCTTGTAGCTACAGTTTGACACACATTCCGCAGTCAAACCATCCCATTCCTTCAATTTCAGTTTCTTACTTTGCTATTTTATGCTTTACATGTTTTTCTTTGTCCTGCTGTACCACGAGCTCATCAAGGAAAGTTTCTCACCTTTGATTTATCACAGCAAACCTCTCTAACTTCAGATGCAAGTAAAGGACAGTCCGTAGATCTATGGCATACAGATGGTGTCTTTACCTTGCAGCCTAAGGCACTCTTTCTGATTTGTTGACAGTTGATAAATCAGACTACATGGTGGGCAGCTACGGGCCTCGTCCTTCTGAATACGACTTCCTGACCACGACAGAGGAGGCTCCTAAAGGCATGCTGGCCCGGGGCAACTACATCATCAAATCCAAGTTTACTGACGATGATAAGCACGACCACCTGTCCTGGGAGTGGAACCTCAACATCAAGAAAGACTGGGATGACTAAAAGAGGCCTTTTTTTTTTTTTGTTTGTGTTTTTGTTTTTTAGAGGAGTGGGGATGGGGAAGTGAGGGCTTCCAAAATCCCTCACCCCCCCTCCCTCTTCCCTCCTCCCATCCTCATCCTGTGTCCACCGTTTCTGCCTTCTTTGTTTTTACATTGCTGTGCATTTCATGCTCTCATGCCTTAGTTCCTGCCTCACTGTCTTAACGCCCAGGCGTACTCCCCACTTTGTCAACAGTGGTAGCACCCCACCCCCATGCGTCCGTCCATACCCCTCCCTCCTCCACCCGCACAACGTCTCATTGCTCTCTCACCTGACATTCCTGCCCCCTCCACCAAGCTGTGCCATGTAGCACCCCAGCCCCCCTTTCCCTTCTTTGCTGCTTGAAGAGATTAACCCCACCTTCCACCCCCCGTCCAGAATGGTGTCTTCCTCTTTCAGTATGAAGTACATGTGGAAAAGCAACTGTACAATCAAGTTTTGTTTGCCTTTTTTTATATATACAATTGTATCAATGGTTGTGTAATGTGACTGTATTCACATGTTAATCAGCTGTTGTGTTCATAGCAAACCCCACCGCATCCACCCCCAATCCCTCCCCCACTCACTATATCATTCCTTTGCTTGCTGTCTTTTGATATAATAACCGATATCTGCCTTGTAACAAGTTAATGCGGAGCTGCTTTGTAGCGCCCCCCCCCCTGTATCCACCCACTCCCCTTAAGACAGGGAATGAGGCCAAAGCCAACAAGGGAGTGTTGAGTAGAAAAACAGCTGCCTTATGTCTAAAGTTATCGGTGTCTAATTAACTTGCCTTGTGTGTACGAGCAGCACTTGTCAGGTTGTCCGTAAATGATGGGCTTACTCTTGCTACAGGTTGCTCTGCACATGCCCACTGGCCCCCAGATTTAAACATTCTTGTAATTGGAGGGGACTGAATGTTTAGACAGAATTTGTTAGGGGGGTATTAAAAACAGTTGAATTCAGTATTGGTAGTCTTGCTCCGGTCAGCCACGAGGCCTTAGCACCAAACTATGATAACGTGGAGTTTAAAAAGAAAAAAAGTTTTTGTTCCCTTTGCCTTAACGTACATCATTCCCCAACATTGCTTCATGTAGTCTGCAGTCAGGAGATCCCAGGTGTGGAGGAGTAGAACCAGAGAGAGCACAGGAGGCTGAGCCAGGCACCGCCTGCTGCTGCTGGAGACCTCGGCGGTGTCTGGGCTCATCCAGACTGGCGCTGGTAGTGAAGATGTGACCGGCCCAGACCAACTCTAAACAGTGACACTACCAGAGAAAGACGCTTTGTGTTGAATGAACACAGAAGGGTTTTAAAAACTCACCACTAACATTAAATTTAAATCAACTCGTACTGTACCAGAACACATGGATGTATGATTCTTCTAATAGGTTTGTATTCCTGCGCCATACATTCCTTCACGTTGTACAGTTTCTATGAAAATGCTGGCATGCTGGTGGGGTTGTATATCCTATCATTATTTGTTGTTGCTCTTCTTTGTCAATAAAGATTTTGCTCAACTTGGCCTCTAACATGGTGTTTGTGCAGCCTTATATTTTACAGCAAAACTTGGTGAGCTAAAACTAAAACATTTACCATTATGATACTTTCTATAGCAGACAAACAGGATCTGAACGTGATGTCCTGAAGAAAAAAAATCCAGTAAAGCCTCCCCAGATCCTGGTCCTCAACATGACTGAGGCAGTGTGGCATCATGTGGACAGAGAACAGAACAAAAGGCTGAAACATCCAAAGAAGAACTTCGGAAAGACCTTCAATGAGACTGGAGAACTATTCCTGAAGACTACTTAAAGAAATGGCAGAAAGCTTAAGAAGGTTCAGAGTGTTGAAGAATGAAGCTGCTCAGACCAAATATGGACTTTTAAGCAGGTACAGTTTTTAAACCTAAAATGATGCATTTCCATTTGCACATTCCAAAAATGATCACATCCACTTCCTGTTTCCCTTGAAAAATATAAAGTAAAAGGTGTTTCAAGGCTGTTACACAGTATGTGTATATGTATACATACTTAAAACAATTGTACTGACCGCAGAAGGCATCAGCTCGTCTGATTAAAATATTTAGGTGGAAGTTGGCTCAAACATTTTCACAAAAAAAAGGTCAAACGTCAGACAAAAGTAACAGATTCTTAATCCTTCGTGCTCCATGTTGTATTTTATACTCAACAGTGTACACTGCCAAAGCAAAATAGAAATATTACTTACAAATGTATATCCAAAGGCACAGCATCAAAATACAGTTTGACATGCATTTCTTTGTCATAATGAAGTAAACATTAAGAGGATGAACTGTCTGGCTTGTCTGTTAAGACTACAGCCATCCATCACAAGGTCAATACTTTGAGGGGTCGCAGCTTTAGAAGCATCCAGTCAATATAGCAAAAGTATAAACTACTGCTGTACACTACTGAAGTTATGTGTAATCCACAAACCCTCCAGAGCTCACATTTGTAACAAACATTTTATCCGTTTCTCTGAACATGATCGATTAGCACCCACAACTCCTTCCCATCACTTCGTCCCACAGGTGGTCCTTGTACGTCAACATGTATGTGAAATACACATTCAGTGAGGAGAGATGAACATGCAGGTTTGGCCCATTTTACAGCAGCTGGCTAAAGACAGAAAGCATCAAACCAACACTCATCCTGAGAAAAAACACTGACCGTTGGAGTTTTACCCAAAGCATGTGCAAAACGGGCTTTTTTTTTCCTTTTATTTTGGCACATTTAAGTCTTTTTTTGTGTGTGGAACCACCTCACACACCTGACTGGCTTTTTTTTTTTAACTCCACCCTTTCAGAAGACAATAAAACTAACATTACTGCGAGCCCTCTTTGTGCATGGCTTCAAGTCTCTTAACACAGATTTTATACAAAGAATCACTGAAGCAAAGCGCATTAAAATATTCCAGTTAAAAAAATACACCATTAAAAACTTAATATAAAAGTAGATGTGAACAGGGACATCCTGTCGGTCCACAGGGGGTGCAGTTCAGCTTGTTATACAGTAGATCTGCCGAACATAAAGGTCCAAAAATGCAGGAAACAACTCTGAAATGTGTATGTTGCTCCAGGAGACGCTGTGTCTTTCTGGTTTCCGTCTTTTAAATCCTGTAATACCTTTTGTCTCCATGTTTTTCCAGGTTCATCGAGAGAGCTTGCTGATGACTCGAATGAGAGCAGCGTTCTCATCCTTCAGCCTCTGGTTGTCTGCTTTGAGGTCTTCCAGAACCTACAAACATTTGAAACATCTTTTGAAAGACTTTTCTGGTCTATGAACATCTAAAGTTTTTCTCGTTAATGACTACTAGTTTCGGATCAATCAATACCAAAGCGTGTATCAAAGTATAGAAGTAGTGAAACGCTGTAATGGTGCGTGTACCACTAAAAGAAACATCATGTAACTGATACAGCTGCCTTCAAATTGTGTTTATTAGGTAGCACAAGTTTTGACTTGTGTGCATTTGTAATGAAAGGAGGAGAGGACATTTAATTTGTTTTCTGTCTCATCATTAAGATATGGAACCATAACAAAGAAGGAAATAAAATAAATTTCCCTTTTTTAAATTAAAATTTAGTAAACCAAGCAAGCACGTCCGCTTTCACAAACTCTTACTTTGATCTATACAATTCATGTTTTTGTAAATTCTACGTTTCACTTAATATATAATTTTTTCAGGTTACATTCAAATTATCTGGAATACATCCACTTCTTTCATTCGGTCTGATGCCAGTTTGACTAAAAACAAATCATGCATTTACGCCTTCAAACTGACTTGTTCAAAAAAGTTATTTAAAACTTTAAAGCTGAAATCCAAATCGATGCTGTCTTTGACTTTATCAGGGTGTATCTGCTGTGCAGCTTCCAAATTAACTCATGTGAGATGAGCTTGTGTTGATTATTACAACTGTGACATTAAGAAATACTTGATATTCTGTGCATGTATTATAAAGTCCAGAGGCCCATAGCTCCTGTGATGTGATGGAACTGTAAATCAACCCAGCTGTTTTTCATAAATATACTAGTTTCTGTCTAATCAACCCCAAATAAAGTAAAAACAGGAACAGGAACGTCAGTAGAAGTGAACTCTACCTTCAGCTCAGCCTCCATTTCTACTGCTTTCCTCTGGAGGGCGATCTTCTCCTGTGAAACACAAGAGATGTAGTGAAACTGGCTGTAAATGCAAACCATTCCAGCTGCTGTTAGAAAACCACCTTTCTGCCAGTTTGCTGAGCTGTTAACATGCACTGCTACTCGGGGTTTTGCATCACACCTTGCAAAGGCAAGTAGACGCAGAACAGCATCAGCGCCATGGCTCATGAACAGGAAATGACACCTTGGTTTTATATTAAAAAACAAACCTGTCAGAGAGCAAACAATAAAAAATAGGTACTTACAAATCTCTCCAATTCCAGCAGAGCTGGTCTGTCTGAGCTGCCCTCTTGATTCTGAGACAGAAAATAAATGGTACATAGACTGTACTTATACAGTATAGTGCTTTTCTAGTCTTTTTTGACACTACAATACAAGCCACAGCACTTGTTTTTATCTATGCAGTGCTTTCAACCTATCACATCCATTTATACACCGCAGGCTATATGCAGCTATAATGGATGCTGCACGGCTAGCAAAGGTTATTCATATAAAAATAAGACATTACAATAGTTTAAAGTAACACTGACACGGAATGGCTAAAAAAATACCTCAACTGTTAAATGAGACTTCATGATGTGCCATTTCTGCTCTTCATGAGTCAAAAACATCAGTCTCAGAAAACAACACTTCATTAAATCTCTCTCACACACGAACAAGTTAAAGGTCAAAGAAAGTCTCAAACCTGCCGGACCTGTTGTAGTCTCTCCAGCTCCACTTTGTTCTGGCTCAGCAGCAGCTCCATCTTCTCTAGTTTTTCCCTTAGAGCCATTTTCTCATGCAGCTCTTTGAAATACAGCTAGATGGAAGCAAGATGGAGGAATGAATGGACACTCTACAGCAGGGGTGCCCGGCTCCGGTCCTAGAGAGCCATTATCCTGCAGGTCTTAGATGACTCCCTGTTCCAACACACCTGGTTCAAATGAAATATCTCTCCTCAACAGCTTGTCAAGTTCTGTCCAAGCATGTTACCCATCAATCTGACTCAGGTTTGTTGAAGCAGGAAACATCAAAAACCTACAGGTCAGCGGCTTTCGAGGACAGGCTAGCTTACATTGTGGAACGACAAACATGAGTTGACAGAATTTAAATACATTTAAATAATGAATGATTAGAAGTTGCTTAGAAAAGTTACAGAGAAAGATAAAAGCTTCATAAGCATGTGGAAATAAATTTGCCTGTTAGGCATTTCTGTTCATTCAAGCAAAGAGCCTGTTGGGTATCATTCCTGCCTTGAATTTGTTGGGCTGTTTTCCCTCATAGCCCTAAAGGAGTGTTTTTCAGGTATGCAGGACAGACACTTACCATCCTGTAGTCTATAGACGAATCTCCCAGTCGTCTCTCACTAAAGAGAAAAATAAGAGAATGTTAAAAATCTGAGAATCCTCTCAAAAAGACTGAGCTGTAACTAGGGATGTCACGATTATCTTATTTCACAATTAATCGAGGTATTAAAACACCATAAATAAATCGTAAAGATCCCTAAATATTATCACTTTCCATAAAAGACTATGTCTGGACCATAACGGCAGATCAGCGCAACGTCTGTGGAGGAAAAACAAAGTTACACCACATCTGTGTGTTTTCCTTGTGTTGCTTTGTTTTCTGTCCATGCAGTTAAGAAGAGTTATTCCCTCCAAACAAACAAATTCAGTCACCTTTGTCAGATTTCTTTGGTAATAAAAAATAAAAAAGACCAACGTGTCATTGTGGAGGACGGCTCACCAGCCTGTAAAGCAGGGGTGTCAAACTCTATCAAAGCACTTTTTTATATAAATAAATGCAGCACAAATACCTTTCAAAATAAACAGGAGAATAAGAAATCGTGTGAAGAGTACAAACACACACACACACCTACACATTTAAGAATGATGGGATTATAGTGTTGTGGCAACACTATCTCACTATTAGCACTTTGTGATGAGGAAACTGTAGACTGGATAAAAATAAATAAATATAAGGAACAAAATGAACATTAATAAGAAGAAATAAGGAAATTCGGTTAAGAACATTTACTTTACTACAATAAATAAAATGGAAAAGTAAAATAAATTAGATATTTAAAAATATATAATTTTGTAAAACATACTGATAAAATTTAGTTAAAAGCTAGACTTAAAAGATATGTCTTAAGTTTTCTTATAACACTTTACTAACTCTCAGCTGCTCTCAGGTCTTCGGGTAGGCTGATAAACATAATAATAAAAACCTGCCTCACTGTGTGTTTTAGTTCTGATTTTAAGGATTGATTAAAGGCCCCTGACTGAAGACCTGAGTCTTCTGGAGGTCTTAAAAGTTACAAGCAAATCAGATAAACAGGTAGGACTAAGACCATTAAGAGCTTTGAAAACCAGTTAAAGGATCTTAAAATCAGCCCTGAAGCACACAGGTAGCCGGTGCAGAAGCTTTAAAGTAGGTGTAACGTGAGCTCTCATGCTGGTTTTGTTAGCAGACAAAACAAAAGACAGCTGTAATGCTGCAACAGTTGTTTTAGGAAGAACAGAAAGGAGAGCATTACAATAATCTACTATGCAGGTAATAAAAGCATCTATCAACATTTCTCTTATTTTTTAAAGAAACAGTCACACTTAAGCAATGTTTTTAAGATGATAAAAGCTGAACTTTGAAAACCAGATTTGTCACATAACAAAGTTTAAATCTGAGTATAAAAAAAAAGATTCTTCACTTTATCAGATGATTGAGGGCCAAAGCAACGTGCAAAGCAAAGCAAAATATATATGAACAAAATAAAATTTGCATTGTGAATATGTAGTTTTTTGGAATGTAGTTTTTATCTGTGACTGATAACCATCCATGACTTATAGTAAAAACAAAATTAGATCCTGAACAATATGGATATGAGATTGCTGCAGATTCTGATATTTGGCAGAAAAAAAATCTGATAACCGATTAATCAGCCGATTAATAAAAAAAGAAAATGTGCTATATAAATAAACTTGAACTTGAACTTCCTTGTGTCCAGGTTACACATGAGGTCATTTACAACTTTAAACAGAGCCGTCTCAGTGCTGTGATTAGCTTGAAAGCCAGATTGAAACTTCTCATAAATGCTGGAGTTAATAAAAATCGTTTAACTTATTAGAAAGAAGCCTCTCAAGTCCAGGTAGTGGTCCTGTACCTTTTCCATCTGTTTTCTCGGAGAGACGTATAGGATTTAATTATTATTTACAGAGCAGAGGGGATTTAGTTGGAATGAGACTTTTTACTTTACTTTGTTTCTATATTACTTTGTTATATTGGCATTAAAGAAATAGAAATAAATAAAACTCAAAAGACCTATATGGAGTGTTCTTGTGATTTCACACATTTACAGTGTTGGGAAATGGTGCGGTATGGTATGGTACTCTTTTAGCACCATAGTGTGAATGGAAAGTGGTATTTTCTGTAGATTTTCAAACTGAAGAAAAAAATGTTGATCTCACACAAAGAATAACAAACATCACTGGGACTACACACTTACTCAGAAGTGATATTACGTTTTGTTTCATCCAGCTGAGCCTCATCTTCATCATTCTGAAAAACAAGATGGTTCACAATTACACACTGAACAATAAACACACACAAAATCATGTGTGTAAATTTGACACCTCCACCATTTAGATTTTTTTTTCTGTGGCCAAAAAAGAAATAGTCTCAGACAAACTTGTAATGTTATGGATGGCGTCTCCTCACACAACAGGCGGAGTTCATAAAAAGGAAGCAGATTGCTTCTACCTGAATTTCATTGGCTCAGGGAAAAGGCTGACATTTTTTTAAAATGTCATTGTGTTGTACAATGACAAATAAAGATCTATCTATCTAAAAGACAGAAGAAAAAGGAAAGACTAAATGCAATAACAATGACAAAAAATTTTAATTGTGGTAAAGAATAAGGGAAAATAAAGACGATCCAGTAAAGTGATATTTCTGTTGATCTGCATCAGTATTTATCCATCCACCTAGAGAAATTGGAGTAAATATTTTTCTGTGTATCATTTAATTTTTATTCCTCTGAATGAAGTCTTATATAACGTTTAGTCACCACCAGAGCGCATACCTCTGGCAAGGCTGAAAGAAGAGGGCCTGGATCCAGATTAAAAGTTATTTTTAATTTGGCTCGAGTCCAGTCTCTGGTATTTGTTTCCTTTTTTTCAGTTTTGAGTTGTTGAGTAATACAGAGACAAAACAGAAGAACTGAAACAAAATCATATCCTCATATCCAAAGCCAGAAGTAAGGTGACTTCCCACTGCCCATCAACCATGATCAATTTTCAAAATGGCTGCAGAACTGAAGGCTGTGCCCCTGTCCCCTCACATCCCAGCAAACCATACACATGACATTTTAAGCACCTGGAAGACCAGCTCACAGTAAAACTGAAAAATACTTGTTTTTCTTTACAAATGTACAAGGATACAGACTGTTCATTATGTTTGCTTCCTGGAATCCTACCCATGAAGTTAGCAATTGCTGTTCTGCTAGTGGCGGAACACAGGATGAAATGGAAAAACTGAGTGTTTGCATGGATGGAGAGCAGACCATTGGCAGGAAATAAGATGGACCTGCAGGCATTAATCAAGACGGTCTTGCTAAATGCTCTGTGGACACACTGCGTCATGCACAGAGAAGTCTTAGCAGCAAGACAAATGAACTCTAAACGTTAAAACTGACGCTATGACTAGTTGTATTTACATGGAGAACTTTTAATCCGATCGAACATCCAGTCAGAACAAAAATGTTTAACGTCAACGCCTCAATTTATCCATATGTGTGAGGGATGTCATACATACTCGGCAGACGTCAGGAGGAAACTCCTGAACTGCTAGAGAGCCAACAGTTTATCACATTCACTTTGCAGCACCACACTTGGACTGAATCATATCCTTTTGTCTGATAATGTACAAACTTCATCACATTCATTTCGTCACAGAAGTTGTCGCACCCAGTATCATTTAATAAACCACTCTGGTCTCATCATCACCCGTCTTTAAAATTGATCTACTCTCCTTTAAGAGCCTGCAGTAGTGCGAAAGGACAGGAAGCTGTCTGCTCTCTGATTGGACCATTTGATTAGTCACCATCCAATCAGACAAAAGACAGGGACAAAATAGCTCTGCAACTTCTGGCACACAGTTTTGTGCTTTGCATCTGTGGACAGGATGTTTGCCAAAGAACTTCAGTTATTTTCCACCAATACAAATCTTTTTTTACAACCATGCAAATCCTTTTCTGCACATTTGCAAACTTGAATTGTTCAAGCAAATTTTTTTTTGCAGGATAACAAACTTGATTTACATATATAAACTCTGAAATTATTAACAAACATTCATTTACAGCTGCAAAATCTTTATGACTTTATATTTAGCCCATATTATTGGGGCACAAGGACTTTTTTCCTGCAAAGGGGGACATGACAGAAAAGGTTTAAGAATGACAGGTTTAAATTATGTTTTAGATGTTGCTCACTTCTCCCAGCTGAACAATACCAGTTGAGCGTCTTTCCCTCCTCCCTCTTCTCCGGTCCTTTGCTCCGAGACGTTTATCTCCCTCCGACTCCACCTGCTTCACAGATTCAGTGTCTGAAATGCATAAAGATTGATGGAAAAACACTCTTGAGTAATGGGAGTCTTTTCTTAGAATCAAAAAGTAAATGATGAGACATGGCTGATTTGGAGACAGATAAAAAATGACTCAATTAGAAGACATTAGGTGTGACTGAAACTTTCCAGCTGTTCAGAGATAAAAATGTATGAAGAAGGATGTAGCTTTAAAAGATATGTTCGACCTCTACTCCAGATCACACAAGCTCAAGCTTAATTTAATGTTAAGAACATGTTGATTTTGGCTCCAAGTTCAATGTTTCAGTAGCTCAGCTCCAAAAATACCTCATTACTGAGGCTGCAGGCTGATTTACTTCAAAATGTAAATAAAATCACAAAAGTTTATTTTACACACAAACACCAGAGAATGTTTTAAACAATTTGGTCCTGTACAGTTGTTGTTAACACAAGCAGACCATAATGGGACGCTTTCTGCTGGAGATGTGCTTTCTGGACGGAACATAAAGGAGGAGGTGATATTTGGAGCAAGAAGGAAGCAACACGCAATATCATAATCAAACTGTAGAAAGTTTTCTTTACATGTTTGTTCATATGAGCACTGCATGTACTTAAACTAGGGCTGATTACAATTTTTAATCAAATTAATCAGTTTCAATTTATTTAATCATGATTAATCACCATTTTAATCAACAGAAGGCGCTAAGGCTACACATATTTAGTATTAACTGACCATCCCTTGGGTAAACGTCAGATGTCCAATGGTCAGTAAATGCAGCATGTAAAGTACGTAATGTACCTAAAAACACGTTTTTCCTTTTATCATTGAAGTGTGAGTGTTTGTGCAGCAGTGACAAACGTCCTACAGCAGCATCACCCAAAATAAACACCTAAAAATAGATAATAGGCTGTTTGTTTTTTCTTCTTTTTTTTTTTACATCAAATGATCACTTTAGTTATAAGAATCAGTTCAATATTTCATATAATCTAGACCTAAAAAAAAGGTTGCATTTGTGCCCCCCTTTTCCTGGTCAGTGCACCTATCTGGTCACCCATCAGAACTTTTCTAGACTCGCCCCTGCATATTTGAAGCAGAAACCCTGTCTACCACCAGCCAGCCACTGTGTTAGAGAAGGTCCTGCCAAAAACAATATTTTTGGGTAAATATGTGATGGTGTAAATCATGAACCGCTAGTTTCCTCCTTCCCACCTCAACCATAAACAAAGCAAGAAACAAGAAAGAAAAAGCCGATCAGCTGACCACCATCAGCCGTCGTGATTCACTAAACAACACGAAGCGAGGGAGGAAGGAGCTGCTGCACAAACAGAGTCGACCAAAGATCCACTAGAGCAGATATGTTGGTGCAGACAACAGGATATGTTTAAAACAAAAAAATGTGGGAAAAGTGTCTCGTCTCTTCAGGTTCCGCCGTCATAACAGAGAAATGACAGATGTATGGGGCTGTAACTGTGTTAAAAAATATTAACACAACTAATCATAGCTGTTAATGCGTTATTTTTGACAGCCCTAATTTAACATATCCATAATAGCAGAGTGAGCAGAAAGAATAGGAATTAAGTATGTACATGGCAGCCAGTTGCTGCACATCAAATGAACCTGACTAACTGGTCATCAAATACTCCAGTGCATGTGGGAAAGCAGCTATGTTGAATGCTTCAGTTGTTCATTTAAAAACACACCAACCCACACAAAAAGGTGGAGGTCTTGAAAGGGTGTCAAAAATCTAATAATCTACAAAACCCACCAAAATTTTCAGGCCTAGAAGGGGAAGTCTCCACCCTGAAACATCTCTATATCATTTCCAGAATGCATGTGTTATTTCTTTTAATATAGGCGTAAACAAAAAAAACAAGACCACAAACTAGGGTGGAGGTCTTGGAGAGGAAATATATAAAAGCAGATAACCTGCGATAAAGTGCCAGCGCCCTGACACACCACTGTGTGAGAAACCCTAATTTTAAAGCTAGAATGAAACTCAAATTGTGCTTCACACTTCTTGTTTTTACTTAGCCGTCTTGTTCTCACTGTGAACAGAAGGTCCACTTCTAGGAAAGTCAGCTGAGAGAACATTTTCATAAAATGTCAGAAGAAATGTGGTGTTTAATTTCAGCTATTAAATTGTTAGTGGGTGGATTACCCGTAAGAGCCTGACGTGACATATTTGTCACATACAATTTGAGATATTTTGCTTGTAATTTATGGTACAAACTTTGCTCAAAATCCTGTTGAACACAATGCGATACTTGTCTTCTGTCCCCTAATAGATACCCAGAAGCAGAAAACCATATTATAATATTTTTAAACTATCACATGGTAATAAATGGTAGATATCTTTGGTTACATTTTGTTGAAGGGCCAAATAAAGACCTCATATTTAAAAAAATAGACTTTTCTTACCATTTCTTGATAGGTCGGGCCTTAACAGGTTAAATGTACATTATGCCTTTATGTGCTTTAATTTTGTATTTTTATCATTTTTTAATTTAATTTTTGTCTATTTATATGGATAGCTACTATAAAATGTGATCAACCTGACACTTTTCTCATCCACTTGTTCAGTTTCCTCGAATGTTTTAAGAACACACACACCGCATATCATGAACAACTGTTGTGTTTGGGTTTCTTCTTTATAGATAATGGCCTGTAAATGGTAAATGGCCTGTACTTATTTATACAAAGTGCTTTACATGTACGTCACATTCACACACACATTCACACACTGATGGTGAAAGCTACCATTCAAGGTGCTCAACCAATTAAAGAACTGGGAACAAAAGTGTCTTTGTGAAAAGCTGCTGGTAAAGAGCCTGATGAAGCAAGTTAAACTGGTTCTTTATGTGGAAACAAAAACTAGTTCATCCCTTGAGTTATGAGCCTTTTTTTTTAATGCTTCAAAAAATCATACATTAAGGGGATTGGCTACACAAATGGTCGGGTACAAGGACTGAACTGAAAAGAAAGTAAAAATATATAAACTAGAAGCACTCAGAGATCGAAGACCTCTTCCAAGCCATTGGTTTCTTTTTTTTTTGGTCAGTGATTTTGTGAATTATTTTTAGTTAGAAGCTCTAATTGCAAGTCTTCCTATAGTAAATAATCCTTTAAATAATTCCTGGTGGTGATCTGAATCTTGATCTTTATTACATTTTAAAATTTCATGAAAATGTCATCAAAATCTGTCCATAGCCTTTCAGTTATGTTGCTAACACAGACATGATCTCAGGCCGCAGGTAATAAATGAGGGGCGGTTTATCACTTTTGCACAATGCATAGTATAAAATTAAGGGTAAAAATAGTCAAGGAAATTGTTCACACACTTTACAAGAATTAAGACGTTAATAAAACAACACAGGAAGTTCACATATTTTACCCATTTCAGCAGGTGTGACAGTGACAATGGGGCTCACAGGCTGGATGTTTCTAGGTGGAGGATCAGCAGCTTTACTGACAGTCTTCTCTGCTTCTTTCAGGTCTGTCAGAGTCACACCCTACCATTACAGAGCAGATACAAAACCACTTAGAACACAGTGAAAACACAACCTCATCTGTACTGCAGCAGGTTTAAAGTTTTGTGTTGCACAGCAACACTGGTTAACCACATCGCTGCCCAGTCATTTTTTCCCCTCCATATTCACACAGGCTCCCTGACAAAGCAATCTGTTTGTTCATCTCTCTCCTACCCGCCTTCTTTTTAAGTGCTAACTACTTGACTGATGATCAGCTTATCCACACCAGACTTGCAGCTGATTGGATGCCCTGGATACAAACGGGCCTATCACATTTCAGAACCTTTAACAGGAGAAGCACACCTCAGCATGCTGGCTCTTGTTTTCTGTGCTCCGGGGTTTATTATGCACTCTTATTAAAAACTGATGGAGAGATGTGGTGAGAGGGAGTGGAGCAGGTAAGTTAAGGGTGCCTGATAGATTTCAAAGTTTCTTTAGTTTAACTACACCAAGATTATTGGTTGGCTCCACCCATGGCAGAGTTGAGCTGTAGGCAAATGAACAGCGATTTTCATTTTGACTCATTTCACAACTGTCGTGTTTGCTCCTTTTACTAGAAGAGATGTAAATGCCACCATGAAAAAATGTGAGCTTACACATACAGCTTCCTGATGCTGAAAGAAATTAAATTAAATATGTGAAGGTAAACTGGATTAATTTAGGTTAGTAACTCTTATTTATAGCAACAGGAAAAAAAAGATGAGTCAGAATAACACGGTTTTGGTTAAATGTTAGTGGTATATCTCTCTAGACATTTACAAACAGATGATTACAGAAGAAGTTCAGTTAAATGTATGGACTATTAAGATGTTCTGTGGTTTTTTTTTGTGGTGGGAGGGGTTGATATAGAAGAGGTGCGGGGGACTATATGGCATTATGCAACAAGTAATAATTGATTCTTCTCCACTCTTTACTTTTTAAATGTCACCTCTCAGTTCGACACCCACATCCTAAAAATTAAAAGATGCATTCAAATTATGCAACAATTGCTCTTGCTCGACTCTTTTTGCTGTACAAGATCGACATTAAATACTTTTTGTTTTTAAAGGTAATTCAGCATATTCTTGACTGGACCTGCTTGGACAGTATTTCTGAACCCTGGGCTTAGTGCTGACCAAAAGTTCGGTTTAAAGAGTAGAAATTAACCAGAGACCGTTTTCCCTTTGTTGTGGGTAAGAGTAGGAGGAGCACTGCTGTGGAGGTACATTAATCATCTACCAATGACACACTAGTGCAATCTTAACAACTTCCATCTCTTAAACTTTACCTGTGTGGACCGGCGAGACTGACGCATCAGCCGAGAGCGAGCTTTCCTTTGAGACTCAGACTCTTCATCTCTAACTGGAGCCTGGAATCTAAATACAGAAAACAAATGTTTATTGGTAAATGGTCCATATTTATATAGCGCTTTTCTGTTCCTGGAATGATACCCAAAGCGTTTTACATTATACATCACATTCACACACTGATGGTGGAAGCTGCCATGCAAGGAGCTAACCACGACCCATCAGGAGCAATTTTGGGGTTCGGTGTCTTGCTCATGGACACCTCGACATGAGCTCGACAGGCTGAGGATCGAACCGGCAACCCTCAGGCTACAAGATGACCACTCTACCCACTGAGCCACACTGCCCCAAATAAATATATTTAAATGATTTAATTTATACTACTTATAAAATGACAACAGCAACATTAATCTTCATTAAAACATTCTAATTCATCTGCAGACCACAGGGCTGTTGGGTAACATGAACTGGATGCGAGTACTGTTTGTGCTGCTGTTGTTTCTTGTCAGCGTTGGGGCTCTCAGCTGCAGCATCCTTCATCTGCGGAGTAGGTTGGACTCTGGCAGTGCGGCTTGCCTTGTCTTTCTCCCCCTCCTCCTCCTCCTCATCTTTCTCCTCTGATGTCTGGATCACGTGACAGAGGAGAGAGGTTAACACTCAAAATGCAACCAGCCGCTGCCACTTAAAATTTCCATTTATCACCCAGATTTGAAAACGAAATGCTATGCTGTTGAAACGAGTCTACTGAGAAATGCTGTACTCTTGTGTTGTAATTTAGGGTGTGTGGACAGTCATGTGTACTGTAATTCACAGACTAAGACTATTCCTCATTAGAAATACACCCCCTTCCCCCTTTTTTTCTTCTTTATTTAGACATTAAAGTCCCATTGAGACAAACTCTCCAGGGAGTCCTGCAAGTGCCCCTAATGATTCTGAATTTACACTAGATACAGCACATTAAGTGCTTTTTCTCCCTATTCACCTAATAAAGTAAAGGTATCAATGTGTTAGTATTCAATAGCACTTCCTTGGTTTCTTTTTTTTTTCCTTCTTGCGATATATTATTATTTATAATTATTTTATTCAACATGTTCTTCTGTTTCTACCCATTGTTTTGTAGAAACAGATTTAGTCTAAAACACAAGCAAACAATACTCATAACATTTGACTTTATCTGATGCTGTTTACAAAAATTCTAAATATATGCAGAAAAAAGTAAAAGAATAAAAAGAAATTTGGAACTTTCTCAGGAAAAAGGTAAGAAAATTCAGCTGATGTTGGGGATATCTTACAGCAGAAATACCATTCAGAGTTTAAATGGACCAAAGGAAGCTGAACGTTTGCAGACAGACTCAGTATTTTTATATTTTTAGTTGGTTGATGTGAACACTCAGTGTTCACGTACACATTTTGAGATGAATCACCATAGGAAGGATGTTAAACTTTAATACTGTAACCATTTCTTCACTACAGTGTTTCCCATACCCCGAGCTCTAACACTTAAAAGCAAGAGGCCTTTAAATATGTACAAAGATTAATAAAAATAATTATACCTGTCTACGCAGCACAAGATTCACTCACTCATGGTTCGAGGCTTTTTCAAAAATACGACTTTTTTTTCCACTACTCTTTGCTCTAGACTCTAGTTTTACTCTAAATGTGTAGCAAACAGATAAAGCTGCTTATGATTATTTTGTTTTTTCATCTTTACCTTGTCAGCAGGGCTGACTGCAGATGTGGTCACACTCTCCGAATCTGGACTGGAAACTGTGGAGCTTTCTGGGATCGAGAGAAAAAACATTTTTTGTCATCAGTGTGTTGACTCCTATCTCTAGTGGGTGAATGTGGCACTCCAGGTCAAACTGATTTACCGGGGCTGCTCTCCTTATCCTCACTCAGTTCCAGGTCTCCTGAAACACCCCTCTCTTTCGACTGATCCTGAACGTTCATCTTGTCCTTGCTGCTCATCCTGCATACTGAACTCCTGCATGAAGGAAATGAATATAGAAAACAACAGTGAGGAAACTCAGAGTGGTGTTATCTGAGGAGATCTCTCAGGTGTCATTACTCAATTTCTGATCACCTTATGTCTTCTATATTTACTGTCACTGCAACATTCAAAAACAATAATATCTGAAATTCAGGATAAGACAAAGGTGGATATTAACCTCCGACGCTTATTTTGTGCATTTGTAGCATTGGAGCCTGGCTGGTTCTGTCTGTCTGAAATAGACTGTTCATTGCGCCACTGAAATAAGAGGAAGACATTATGTAAATTTTCATAAAGTACATGTATAGCTCAACATACACACAAATGCTCACTTACATTGGCTTGTTTCTGTGATAACTCTTCCAGGAGCTGCGAAACACTTTCATCGGCTACTTCAAAGGGTGTCTGACCCTGCAAATTGGATGTTAATAGTGAAAAATAAGAAAAATATGACCAATCGCATTACAAGAAAGCCTAAAATAAAGTATGCTGGTTAACAAGCTGAACACAGCAGAGTGACGTTACATGACCAGTAATCTCTGGGCCTCACCCCATTGCTGCGAGCCTCCATATTGCACAGTTGCTCAGCCAGAATGCAGCATGCGTCCCCCTGACCCCAGTGGGCGGCTGCATGGAGAGGAGTCCAGCCATCAAAGTCTGTGGCGGATACATCCAGCCCACACTGACACAGTATCCTGGAAGAACGACGGAACAGCAACAAAGCAGGAGGAAAATATATCACTGTACTGAAACAACAGAATAATTCATATTATCTGGAAATTCAGTTATTAATTTTAATATTTTATTAGATTTTTTTACTTCAGGGCCTCTGTGTAGCCTTTGGCAGCGGCCACATGCAACGGGGTGGCTCCAGTCTTTGGGTGTCGAATGTTGTCAGGTGGGCCCTCAGTCAGCCAGATCCGGGCATCTGTCGTGATCTGCTCCTCCTCCAGCCGTTTGACTGCCTCCAAGTCCACACCTGGAGAGAATAAATCAATATGAAAACATACACCAAATATAGAAATGCCTAGTGAATGCTGCAACTACTCCTAAGATGTAAATCTGGAGGGAAATTAAATATTCAGAGACACCAGTTGACTCAGAATGACAAAACTGTTTCAATGCAATAAATAAAGAGGTACCACATTTGTAAGGAAAATGAGTACGAGCTGAGTATGTGGGTTGCACTCTTGAAAAACTTGTTTTGAGCTTCTAATACCCCAGGTGCTGACAATCAGCTGCTCCACTAATGCCATGATTTAGCAGCACTTGTGATTTTGGACCCCAGAGATATGGAGATGAGATTCTGCAGCCAGTAAAAATCCCATATCTCTGCAATTTGGGACTGAACTCTAACCTCCAAGATGACAACACTCAGCCCCACAGAGCAAGGTTTTTATCAGAAACTACCTTAAAAATGTGAGATTGGACAAGATGAAATAGCCTGCCTGCAGTCCTGACCTCAATTCCACTGAACACTAGTGGGATCAGCTTGAGTGTGCTGTTGATGCCAGGGTGACACACACAACCACACTGGCTGAAGAATTGAATGCCATCCCAAACGGTGTGTGACCAGCATGGGGAGGAGGTACCAGGCTGTTGTTGCTGTATATGGGTCTTCCACATGTTACTAGGGCTCCTGTTTGGTTGGTTAACTGCACCATGGCCCACTCCAGGGTGGGGACCCTGAATCTGAAAAGTTTATTGTGTTGCATTTTAAAAATTCTAATTAATTAATGTGAGATTCAAAGTCAGTTTGCCTGAATGAAGGTGCAGAGAAAATACATCTTGCATTACAATAATTATGGATGCTGAGGGCCCTATCACCCCTTTAAAATTGTGCTAAATAGTTTAGTCCACACCTGCACTGGTCTGTTCAACCGAGTTACACACAGAGCACAGGCAAACAGCCAGAGGAAAAGTCATATACTTCCCAAATAAAGTGAAGTCTGGATACCAGGAAAGAGAGAGAAAAACACAGGGTAAGGAAATGAAGTGAGGGGCAGCAGCTTCTTAGAGGAGACAAGTCAAAGTTATTTATAAAGCACATTTAAAAATCTCAGTTGACCAAAGTGTTGTACAAAGCAAAGCAGATAAAATGCCTAAAATGAATAAAATAACATTAAAATTAAAATAAAATAAGCCAATATATCTCATAAAGCAAAACACAAGAATAAAATATAAAATTATGTTAAAATAACATGAAACACATAAATACAATAAAACTATTAAAATGCTCAAGCTGGAGGAAAAGCCTGTGAGAAAAGGTGTGTTTTTAATGATTTAAAATTCTCAATGCTCTGTAGTGATCTGATATTAAAAAGCAGAATGTTCTGGAGTTCGGGAGCAGCGACAGAAAAAGCTCCGTCACCTCTGCCTCTTAGCCTGGATCTAGGAACTGTGAAGAGCAGCTGGTTTGTTGATCTCAGTGCTCTGAAAGGACTGTGAATGATTAAAGGCTCTGATAAATAAGGTGGTGCTGTGCTATTAAGACTTTTAAAAACAAGTAAAATCTTAAACTGGATCCTGTACTGTACAGGAAGCCAGTGAAGTGAAGCCACAACCGGAGTGAAGCCAGCACCGGAGTGATTCCGGCGGTTTCTCCCTGTCAAAAGACGAGCGGCCAAGTTTTGAACAATTTGGAGCTGCGAGTGATCAATCCTAAAACAGAGAGAGTTACAATAATCCAAACAGTTGGTGATAAAAGCATGAATAACTCTCTCTAGATCTTTAAAAAGGACATATAATTTCACCCTGCTCAAGAGCCATAGACGAAAAAACTAGATTTGACCACAGAGCTAATTTGTTTATCAAATTTAAAATCAGAATCAAAAATCACACCAAGGTTTCTCACAAAGTGGTAACAGTGCTGAGATCACAGGACACCTACACTGACATGACCATCCAATAAGTGAGACTGACCAAAAACAATTATTTGTGTCTTCTCCTTATTTAAAGAAAGTGTTTCCCAAACCATGAATGAACTTCCACAAAACACCTCAACAGGGTGTCTATGGATACACCAGACCTCGTCTGTATTGGCAGATAGATTTGTAGGTCATCGGCAAAACAATGGAAGGCAATGCCATGCTTCCTAAAAATAGAACCCAATAGAAACATATATAAAGAAAAACGAATTGGACCCAGAATGAAGCCCTGTGGGACACCACAACTAGGTGGTGATGCTGCCGAGGAAAACTGGTCCAGACAGACAGAAAACTCCTGTCTGCCAGATACGACTGGAACCACTTCAGAGCTACACCTCTAATGCCAACACGTGTCAACACCAGATAACAGGATTTGGTGATCAACCTTAACGAAGGCTGATGTAAGATCTAGAACGGAGGTCTCCAACTCTGGTCCTCATGAGATACTGTCCTGCAGGTTTTAGATGTCTCCTTACTACAACACACCTCTGCACAAGCCTGTTAATGACCCAGTGATTTGAGTCAGGTGTGTTGCATCAGGGTAGAGTCCAAAACCTGCAGGACAGTAGCTCACGAGGACCGGAGTTGGAGATCCCTGATCTATAAGAACCAGAGCAGCGGAGCTACTAGAGTCAGCAGACATGAGCAGGTCATTAAAAACCTTCAGCAGCGCTGTTTCCGTGCTATGAAACCGTTTAAAACCAGACTGAAATTTTTCAAAAATATAATCAAGATTAGGGTATGACTACAGCTGGTTATAAACTGACTTCTCTGAGCCAGTAGGGCGTTTAATTTTTATGATCGTTGAAAACCCAGATCGTAATTGAGATTAAAATTCGATTAATCACCCAGCCCTGCTCGAAGACAAGATGTTAAAAGTCTGAGGCCCACAATGCTCCATTAAATGTTAAAAAAAAAACATTCTACTCAAATAAGAAGAGCGATTAGAGCTGCATGTCTACCAATTAAAAGTTCATAAGAAGGAAAGAAATGTTGCCAATGTTGCATGTTATGCTGCTGAGCCACATTGAAATTTCCTTGCATCAACGGCCCTTCTACACACAATCAAATCAAGTGACATCCTATAGTTAAAGAACAGCACTCACCCTGCCTCACAGTGTAATCCTGAAGAAGGGATTCAGTGGTTTCATCCAGAGCAATGTCCAGAGGAACGTCACCATCACAGTTCACAGCAGAAAGAGATGCACCTTGCTTCAAAAGGAATCTGACAAAGCAAACATGAAATCAGCTAACTAAATAAACACTTTTTATTCCATCACATTATCTGTGTTTTGAGAGGCAGATACATTCAACCTCAAAGATGACGCCAAAAGGCATTAAGAGCAAGACACTGCAGAAAAAAAGCACATCAATTTTTAATCTTTTGAGCTGCATGCAATTGTAAGACAGGCCAGCCCACTCAAGCTTCAGCTGACGTCTTGTCTTGCCAAACACAACAATGTTAGTATTGTTGAGTGCAGAAATGCTCTGGCACCCACACACTGCTCTGACGTCCCTCCAGTGTTAAAGAGCACTGTGGTGCTTAGCTGTTACATGGCTGTATTCAGCTAACTGCTGAGGTTTATACTACACACTCTGCAATGTCAGCGTAGCCGCAGGAGGAAGCAACATGCAGCGGTGTCCATCCCTCACTGTCAACCTGGTTCACGGTAGCACCATGCTCCAGAAGAAATGTCACCATTTCTATGCTGCCATCTATGCAGGCCTGTGCAATGAAACAAAAAAAACATATCACAACCTTAAATCATTCTCATAAATAATCACAGAAACCTCAGTAAGGAGAAAGTGCCTTGCCTGGTGCAAAGCCGTGATGCCATCAGCATTGCAGCAGTTGACAGTGTCTGCCACATCGTCCCCGTTCCTCCTTTTGGCTTCATCCAGCATCACCTTGGCCTCCTCTGTGTCACCACTGGCACAGGTTGCCAGGAACTCAGCAGCTCTGTCAAACCTCACACTCTTCCTAAAGGCAGAGGATACAGGCAATTTAACTTCCCGGGTCAGTATATTTCCTCAAGTTTTATGCTTTTAAATGTTTTTCATGTCATGTTCTTAGATTCTTAGCAGACTAAGAAAAAATAATATTTTCTAACAAATTTTTCAAGAAACTAAGATTTTAGAGCGGTTTCCCAGCAATGCTCAGATTTTAGGACCAGCACACACTGAGGCACTAGTCTGTTACATAAAGAGGAAAAATCAAAACAAAGACATTTTAAAACATTTGCAGTTTCACTGCTGGAAAAAAACAGCATGATTCAAGATAAGAGCAAGTTCATTTACAAGAGACAAAAACCCACAGAACATAAAAAGGAATGCTTTTAATCTGTCTGTCTCTGCCCTGTCAACATGCAAACATTCAAACATTATTTCAGGGCTGTTGAGAAATGTTGCTTTGTTAGCCGCTGAGCATTCCTTGCAACAAGATATAAGGTATAAGTGGGACAAATGCTGCATACAATGCACCTGGAAGTTGGAAATCAGAACTTGAAAGAAGTTATTTTCAACCTCGACGTGGACAATGTCGTAACATACCTTGACTAATACACCTAGACAATATGGTTTCATACACACAACTAGGCTCAAATGAGCCAAGGTATTTTGCACCTGCTCAAAAAGTCTGTTTCTCTAGACAAAAAAACTGTATAAATGTATACAACCAACTTTCTTATAAAATGCTCTCATTCATGCATAATGCATGGATCAGAGACTGGTCCATGCTTTTATCACATGCAGAATTGACTGTTGTAACACTCTTCTTTCTGGTCTCCCAATGAAAACTTTAGCACCACTGCAGATGCTGCAGAACTCTGCAGCTCATCTGTTGACTGGGACCAGAAAGAGAGCCCACACTCCGATCCTAGAGTCTCTGCATTGACTACCAGTCCAATCAGGGTCAATTTTAAGGTTCTTTTACTGGTTTATAAAACTCTCAACGGTCATGGGCCCACATTCTTAATGACTACGAGCCCTCAGTACTTCTTAATAGGTCCTCTTTTAGTTTTTATGCTCCACATTTGTGCAAGAGTCTGCCAGATGACCCGAGTCTGCCAGAGGGCCCAAGGATGGCTGAAACTGTTGAAGTTTTTACAGCCAGGCTCCAGACCTATCTTTTTACCCTTGGTTTTAATTTAATGTGTTTCTTAATTAAATTCATTTAATGAAAGTCATTTACTCTTTTTGTTTTATTTGATTTGTGTGGTTTTTTTTATAGGGGGCTTTATGTAGGTTATCTGTATGAGTGCATGTGTGTTCTTAAATTCGGTTAGGTTATATACTTGGGCACGTGAAGGCCATTTTTTGTTTTTTGTAATTTGACATTTAACTTTTGCTGTTATTATGCAAAACACATTGTGCAGCTCTTTGGTATGAAAATTGTTATATGATTTTATTTTATTTAGAAATTGTGACTATAACGCAGGTGATTGAGGCTGAGTTACAACTCATGGCCAATTAAGGTGTTTCCAGACTGTTTTTTTTTATTCATCTAACAACATTCTAATTACATAAACATAATCATCTGACAAATTCACCATTCAACTAACTAAATGTTTCTGTGGAGTGAATCTGGCTATAAATGCCATCTCACAGAGAAAGCTGGAAGTGGCACAACGGTCACTCTGAGACCTCAGATGAGTGGCAACTCTAAATGACAGTCTCTAAAACATCGGTGGGTTCACAATCTCCCACTCCTTCAGAACTGAAAAACCTACATTGAACAATTTTAACATTTTCTCACACGCATTTCTTACGTGCCAACTGACAAAGAAATGCTAATACTTACATTACAGCTAGAATTTCACCACAACACAGCTGGTACTGATTCCTCTTTTAGGATGCATTCACACCGAACAGTGTAATAGACTCCGTGCAACTGGGGACTCAGTTACACTGGTGGTTGCAACATTCTTCTGATCCAAGTTTGCTTTAACACTGCACTTAGGGGGCATTCGCACTGGCACTGTTTGGTCTGCTTTAATGGATAGTACGGTTCTTTGTAGTAGTGTGAATGCTCATTTGCATACTGGTGTGGGCCAAAGAAGCAAACTCTTCTCTGCTTGAAAACCAGAGGTCTCAGTTCACTTGCAAGCGAAACCCAGTGCAGTTTGCTTGCAGCGTGAAATTGAACGGACTAGTCAGCGAACCAGGAGGAACCAGAGGAAGTGACGTAGGATGTGTCGTGGAGCAACATGCCGGATAACTTGTTGCCTCCTCTGCTGCTCATACTGAACAGATTCTGGTGAAAACCATATTAGGTTTGAACAGCAAAGTAAAAGCAGAAACCCCAAGACTGCATAAATTACACTACAATTGCTACATAAATAAAACTCCATCGTTTACTTAAGGGGAATGCGTCATTTTTTGGGTCCTGGCCAATAAATGAGCCCGGTTTTCTTCTACCTGCTGCCTTTTTCCTTGTTTTGGTTGTTTCAGACAATAACGACTCTAGTGAGCTGCTGTTTCAACTGTGCGACGTTCTCCAGGTGGTTTGGTCCATGTGCGCAAAGTGCAATGTGAAAGCAAAGCAAATCAAATGAAGGTGCAACATTTATTGGCATTAACTGTGTGATCAAACAGTCCCCCAGACTATCCTGGTGTGAATGTGCCTTAAGTCAAAAGAACCAGACCTTCTGAACAACATTCCCTTCTTCACCAGAGGTGTTGCTGGATCAAGAATTACTAAGGGACACGACAAGACAAACAATGATTGTAGCTCAGTTGGAAGGGCAGTTGTTTACCAATCAGGAAGTCAGTGGATCTTCCCCAGCCTGTAAGCCGAAGTGTCCTTGGGCAAGACAATGAACCCAATGTTCCCTGACGATGTGTCTATCAGGGCTTGAACGTGTGTGATAGATGAGCACTTTGTATAAAACACTAGAAGTGCTGGATGCGTGTGTGTGTCATTGGGTGAATGTGACATGTAATGTAAAAGCACTTTGAGTTGTCAACATATGACTAGAAAAGCGCTACATTAATCCATTTAATTTAAAAGAACTCTTCATTTATTGCAATAAAACTTCTGTTTCTACCACATAATAGCAAATAGCTTCATCAAATCCTAGCATCCTGGGTTCATCACATTATCTCCTCCTCACTACATCTGACCATGAGCCATTTCTCCTGGCCATCGCTCTACTCACACATATATTTTGTTTGTATTTACCCACAAAGTCCTGCTTTGTACCCACAATGCCATGCACTGTTGGCCACATCCTGTATTTGGTTCACGCAAAGCAGCAAATTGAGAGTAAAGTTTTGGGAAGACCAGAGCTCGCTTCTTTGATCCACATCAGAGTTGGGTTGCACATTCACACCTCCCCAAATGAACTACACATTTTCTAAGTAAACAAACTGGGAGTCGAATCAGAACAGCTGGTACCAAAAGTTACTGCCAACTGGTAGGTAAATAATCTTGTACTTGTGTACAATGACAATAAACCTTGATTCTGATTCAAATACAGCAGTAAAAACTCAATTAATTTTTCAGTACAGCTCCATAAACGTTGGACTTCAATGTTGCTCCATTACTATTTAAGTTTTTAGAGACTAATGTTAAGAACTATTGCTTATATATGGCCCAGTTTTCAAATTTAACTAGATTGTTTAGGAAATGGCAGCAATTCAGTGTGTTCTTTGATCATTGGAAAACAGGGAATTCTTGTTCTGGGGTTACAAAATGAGAACATAATACAAATTAAAGCATTATTACCTCATTTCTTTTGTATAGCACAACAAATTCGTTGATACTTTGCATATAGTAAAACAAGACAAGAATGGAAGAGTTGCATTTTCCTTTGTCTCAGGTGCAGTAAATGCAAAACAACTTGCAGTTACTGTGTTGTGTGCAGAGAAAGATAAGAATGCTGGATATTTCTACTATAAGCTGGAAGTGTGATGTAGAAATCCACTGCAGAGCTGATGGGAGGGCATAGCTTTAGACCTAGGAAGGTCCAAAGATACAGGGTTGGGGTTTTTTCATATGTTCCTTTAGAAAAACTGTGATGGTGCCTGCCAGCGTTATTGGCAAAATGATTGAAAAACAAAAATATCTGTAATAAACATGTAAAGTACAGAAAGAGATTTGACTCGGCACAGACAATGAACAAAATGTTGAACATTAAGCCTTAGCTATCCAGCTATTCACTGAGCAAACTCCTACATCATAAATGAACACTGATAATAAACAAGAGCTCATCAAACGAGTATGGTTATTAAACAGCTGGCCTTTACTATGCTGCGAGGTATTTCCATTATTTCGTCCCCCACTGTACAAGCCCACGCACAGCAGCATTCCTTCCTGTACATACCTTAGGATGTTTAAGCTAAGCTAGCAGGGGGTTAGCTGACCGTTAGCATCAAGGCGTTCATCAGACATGTTTCCTTACCGTCGTCTGGGGAGGCTGCTTCCATCTCTTTCCGCAGATTCTATCTGCTCCTTCTGCGGGTCGTTAAGCTCGGCATCGGGCTCCCTTGCTCCGTCCCCGGCATCGCCCCGCCACCTCCGTCGGGGCACGTCCGACGCTTTGTCGGTGCAGGAGCCGGCCCAGCGCTTCAGCTGCTCCCGCCGCTTGGTCCTCGCCGAGTCTCCCATTTATTTAACCGCGGAGGACGGTTTTTTTAAAAATAAAACATACGGTAGCGGGCACAGACACACCCTCCATGTGTATACTTTCACTTCCTGGTTCTTGCTCTGGCTCCTGCACTGAATGTGAAGGGAGCCTCGGCTCGTGCTCGTATCGGGAGCGCGCGACACGGTGTGGAGCAGCCTGCGTTACGTCACCACCACTGTTTGGTAGTAGAGTCTTGGAGGGGGCAAAAATAGCCCCGTGCATGTGCGCTTTCTGCATACTGTACTTCCTGCCATTGTGCTTTCTGAGATCAGTAAATTATACATCCTCCAAAACCATTTGGTATTTAAAGAGCAGGAGCCAGAACTGTCAGTAAAAATTAGAGATAAAGCACGTTGTAAAGAGGATTTTTAGAGATGTCCTGACTTTTTTTTTTGGTGTGTGCAGTTATTTTAGGAGCATCCGCAGATGATATAACAAACATGAGTTCGCAAATTATGATTCCTGATTTTTAGGAAATCCTGACTCCTCATTTTAGGAAGTCAAACCATTAGTGAAGAACAGACTTCTTAATTGGGTTATATGGTTCTTGATAATCAGCTAAACCTGGGTTTTTGACAGGAAGCATTACTCCCAAGAGAGAGCTAAAAAGTGTAACAAAAGATGATGCTTGTTTAAGTTTCTCTGAAATTGCAGCAAGTAAAATGAAAAGGTTTAAGCTCAGTGTAGATAGATCCCTTAAGATACACAATGAGAGGAAGACATGAAGATTTAAAATCATCCTGACCACCAATATAAAGCTTGTTTAAAAGGCAGACAGCTTGTATGCACAGTTTAACACATAAATATTTACAGAAACTGTAGCTTTAAAATAAAACAGATTGCAGTTTAAGGTTTAAGACGGGTTATATCATTTTGACAGAACAGAGCATTTAGAAAAAAAACAAAAATCTGTAATAAGTACTGAGCACAAAGACCTCCAGGCTGAGTAACATTGATTTAAAATTAATGTTCTAAATATGAACACTGGACTCAGTGGCCCACATATATCAGCCATGATCAAAGCAATCAATGTTAAGCCAGAGTGTGACCGCTTAGTGAGCTTGTAAACATTCCAACATGGACACAGGGTCAAATTCCATGCCACATTTTTTCTGTGGCTGTGTGTCAACCACTCTGTAGCCTGAAACCTACAGAAAAAGACAGCTGCTGACAGATGTAAGTATGAATATAATTTCCATTTATTTGTGCATTTGCAGTCATTTGTACTAGTCTTGAGCTTTATGATACAGTACAACAGAAACATCTACTTCAGTGGTCTTGCAAATGTTTTTTTTTTTTCTTTTTTTTTTTTTTTCTCCTGCACCCCCTACTTGTCTTTTTTCCTCTGGATACCAAATGCTAAATGACAAGCAAATATTATTTTCTAAATCACACTCATTTTTGAGACAGGACAGTTGCGTCAAAACTATTTGTTAGGCATGATGTCTTTCAGTTCCCACTTTCATGTCAATAAAAAAGTTTACAATTTCCCTTAGTATACAGGGAAGTTTCCAGTATGTCTGCATCAAAACACCCGGTGGCACATTCAATCCCACCCCACACCCTGACCCGACTGGCACGAGAGTGGCTGGCAGAGGACACACCCAACTTTGACCCGGCAGGAGTGTGTGTTGGATCAGAAGAAGTCGAGGCATGGTTGCTGTGTAAAACTCCACACACCATCCTAGCAGGAAGTCCTTTCTTCACAGCAGTGTTCACTGAGGTCGGCTGCACTGTGGAGTGGATTTACCAGGAAGGAGCTGAGATCGGTAGGCATCAAATACAAGCTTCCACAGATTCAGTTATTAAATAGGTTTGTAAAACATAGCTGGTCATTGATTCAGTTCAATTCAGCTTTACATAGCACAAATTCACAACAAAGTTATTCCAGGGCACTTAACAGACAAATCAATTCAAGCCAATCTATTGCCAATCCATACAATCCAATTCACAACAGATAATAGCCTAGCTAAGGAAAACCAACAGATTGCATTGCATTGTTCATTGAACAATACACAATGATAAAATATGCACCAGACAAACAACCAAATACAACATAAATGCAAGTATTACTCAATCATTAAGTATTTCAAAGTCCTTTATTCAAGCATTTTGGTATGCAGCTCACCATTAAAATATCTCTATAAGAAAGCCTCACAGAACACTCTAATTTTCCCTCCAGAACCTAATGAACATGAAGGTTAAATGACATAAAATTTGATAAACAAGCCCCTGCATTGTTCCATCTTATTGGAGTGATTTAAGGTCTGCTAAAAATAAAAAAGAATTCTGATTAAGTCAAGAGTAGGCGTCTTTTATCTATTTTTTAGATAAGATCTGTGTTGATTTCCTGACCAATAGTAAAAAGGGCACTCACTGTCAGCTGTTAAGCTTATCAGTTAACATGTTATATTATCTTTGTTTAGTTCATATAAGGACTAGACGTGACTGCCACCTGTGAAAATGTACATCGCAGCATGTTTTAATCCTGTCTTGACTTTTGTGTTAGCATTAAAGGTATAGTACTAAAATCAGGTCCATATTCTTCTGCTGTGTTACCACTTAGTTGTGGGGGACCTCAAGGGTCTATTCTAGGCACTGTTTTTTTTCATCATATATGCTTCTTTTGGTATCTGTTTTTAAAGAGCACATATTTTATTGTTTTGCAGATGATTTAAAGATCAATATTCTGACTAAAACCAGCCATTTTTTCCATTCAGGCTCTGCTGAACTGTTTAGAAGCTGTACGGCTCTGGATGGAGTAAATTTAGTTTATTTTGAAAAAAGAACATCTTCAGGCAATTCCCCAGCCAGCATGTCTGTTTGGGGCCCATAAGGTTTACATTTGGGCTGCATATAAGCTTCTGTTTGTCTGCAGTTTCCAAGGTTACCTCACCTGTGTTTGCCCCATACAGTATGAGTTTCAAGTTGGTTCTGACTGAGTTTCAGCTGGGGCCCACTTTGCTATGCCCATGCCCAAGTTGTTGGAAGAGTTGATCCAATTTGGCTGGGTCAACTCTTTAGTATGGTTATGATACCATTGGCCTGCTACATACTGTCACCCAGCTGAGAAGAACCTTGGAGTAATCTTGACTCTTGGGTCAGTGGTTATATGTTTATGAAAAACACTGTTCCCTTACCCAACCTCCCATCTCTCCTGGGTAAGCTGGCTGGCTGTTTATCTCAAGCTCGGTTCCTCTTCCAGAGTCCTGGGAGCTTGAGGGTCCTATTCAGTATGTTAGGTGTTCCTAGGGCTTCGCTCTTCTGGATGGAGATGTCTGATGTTTGTCCAGGTATCTGTTGGAGCCACTTCTCCAGTGTGGGGGACACGGCTCCCGGTGCTCCGATGACCACTGGTGCTACTGTTGCCTTCACCTTCCAGGCTTTCTCCAGCTCTTCCTTGAGTCCACCATGAGCATCAATTATTTTGTCAGTCTGTATCTTGAAGGCCCACATGATCTTAGCCCTCTCATTCTCCACCACCTTGAGAGGTGTTGCCCATTGTGACTTCGGGGCCTCCAGTCCACAGATGTTTCTGTACACTATGCTGGCTACTTGGTTATGGCGTTCCATGTATTGTTTGCCTGCCAGTATCTTGAAGCCTGTTGTGAGGTGCTGGATTGTTTCAGGGGCCTCTTTGCACAGCCTGTACCTGGAGTCCTGCCTGGTTTGGTAGATCTGGGCCTCGATTACCAGAGCAAACGTACTCAAGGCTTGCTCCTGTGCTGTCAAGATCAGTGTTTCTGTAGTGCAGAAGCTGTAATGGCAAAATTATCCCCCATAAAAAGAATCCTTAAAATATTTCTGGGTCCAGACGGTGATTCAGATCATTCCCAAAATGTAATCACATGTTCCTTTATTCCATTTCTGACAAATTCGGAAAATTTTATTAAAATCTGTCCATAACTTTTTGAGTTACATTGCTAAAAACCAGAAGTCATCCCAGAAGGCTCAGATGGGGGAGAAATGATAGTTAGGAGTTAGTCTACTAAGTTAGGAGTAGATATCCTTGACTAGATGCGGAGGCAGTATTCATCTTGAGCTTCAACTAGAAGATGGCTTGTAGTGGTGTTTTAAAATGTTTTGGACATGGCTGCACTGAATGCAGGGTCCTCTACTGGAGCTACATCAATGCCAGAATGACCCGGTGTGCGTTCATTATTGAGCTGTCAACGTATGATGCAACAAATGAATATAAGCTGACATCCAGCGCACTGTTTTGTCAGTTTATGATGCTTTTTTTTTTTTTTAAATTGTTCCCCCTGAAACAGTTAATAAAATTAGAAATACATTTAAAAAAGTATTTAATTTTTCATCTGAAAAGTGAATGTTGTAAGCCAGTAAGTACAATATTTCACATTTTCTGTTTGAAATATAAACCCATAGTAATCCCACGTGCTAATCAATTAATTATTTGTTGAAGCTTTATCTGTTTCTGAATGATGAAAACGATTCAAAGGGGAAAAAAACTGGCCTCTATAAACGGCGCCTTATTTTTATCCTGCTTCGGCAGGACGTCAAAATGGCCCCCCTCTGGAGGTTCTAGCTGCTATTGGAATGTTGGCTTTTCTAGTGTTAAAAAAAGTCCTGGATCCAGGCAGCGATCCGGCCAACCCCAAAATCTAATCAGTTATTTCTTATTCCATTTTTGGAGATTTCCTGAAAATTTAATAAAAAACCGTCTATTACTGTTTGAGTTACGTTGTTAACAGACAGACAGACATACGTCACCAACAAGATAACCTCCACCTTTGTGGACGACGTCATAAACAACATGTATCATAATGTATTAATGTATTACATTTGTGTAACCATGGCATTAGTTCATAGAGTTTTGTGGATGTGTTTCAGCACAACTCTGACGTTTCCACTGCATTTCAGTCAGGTTGATGTCTGGACCTTGTGTAATATATAATTTGCTTGCGTTCATCTAAAGTTATATTTAGATTTTTTTAGGATCTTGTGGATCACAGAAAAAGTGAAAAATGGGCCGATTTTACCTCCCATTCTTATGAACAAACTTGTCCTTCAGTCCTACTTATGTACTTAAAAAAAAAAAAAAAAAGATTATGATATTCATGAAAATCTTGAAGACTCAGGAATACACTTACAGACGTTTGAGTGCTGACATGTTTGAACAAAGTCAGTATTTGTGTAATCTTCTACTCTTCAGTTCATTAAAATACAGTAATAAAATTACAGGAATGCTTTTTGTAAGATTTTTCAATAACTTTTTGTACTTTACAAAGCATTTTCTTATCGTAAAATAAATAGCTAAATACTGCAGATCATGTCCTAACATTATATTTTCCCTCAGGGGAAATTCCATTAATTCAAAATAGAATTGAACGAAAATGGAATTTGCATCATATCCTCCTTGCCAGATCTGATTCCTCAACTGCAAGAAGATGGTGCTCCATAAATGTCCAATTCCCAGATCCACCTGCTGAATGTAGCCTTTATCATAATGATTAGGTACATTTTTGGTATACTTTTTAAATAATTCATTAAAGAATGAAAAAGTCTCTTTTATGTATTTAGTTCAAAAGATGGATGCCTGCTGGTTGGTGTTGTTGTCCTGATTTTTTTTTTTTTTTTCACATTAAAAGAAAAACTATTAAATGAATTATAAAAGCACAATATTCAGCATAAACACCTACATATTATTTGCACACTGGGAGAAATAACTCAATTGAGCTTCACCTGTGCTTTCTCTTGATTAAACATCCACAGGTCCAGATGCTGTCACCCTGACTGCTGTGGTGAGAGGCCCAGCGAGGTGCCTCCTCCTTGGGGAAAGACTGGCTCTGAACTGCTTGGCCCGTGCCTCTGGGATTGCCAGCCGTTGTTCTAAACTCAAGGAAATTGCAAAGGGTGACGGCTGGCACGGAGAAGTGGCTGGCACACGCAAGACCACACCTGGTTTTCGGCTGGTAGAGAAGTATGCCATGTTGGTGGGCGGTGTGTCCATGCACAGACAGGACTTGAGTGCAATGGTAATGCTGAAGGACAACCATGTTTGGGCATCAGGAAGCATCACGGAGGTAGGAAGCTGCACCTAAGAATCAGTTAGTGTTTAACAAAAACAACAAATAGATTACATATTACACTATAATTTGTGTCAGCTGACATAAAGCGAAGAAGTAAAGCTGTAGCTACTTATTATTTCTCAAGGATCAGCGCACGGCAATTATAGTCAACTTTTGGGATTAATCAAAACCAAACTTGGCGGGAGAATGTCCCGTCCTCCACAGCAACTCTGACCCTCCTGTACACACAAAATCTGGAAAAACGGGAAACTGCGACACCAACAGTACAGAATAAAATCAAGGAAATTATGTGAAATGTGAGACATTTGTGCACAATTAAATATTGGCTTTCACATTACATATTATATATTAAAGCTATTTGCAAAAATGAATGACGAGGCACATTTGATATTAATACTTCTAGAAGTGCACGCTCAGAAAAACAAGAAAGAAAGAAAAAAACATGGATTTACAAGAGAAAGATAGATGATACTAATAAGAACCACTAAAATATGTTCTGTCATTGTAAAACAAAACATGTTATAAAATACATTCTGCTGCCAACGTGTAGCAGTCAGTAAAATAAAATGCAAAAAGTAGCTTCAGTCAGTCATTCTAAGACCCAGCAGAGCAGGATGCAGACTGGAAGCTGGAGATCTAGAACTGATGCCATGCTTATCAAACACACAAGAGGTGGATTTCCTTATATTTATTTATTCTTACACAATGCTTAATTTATTGTTGTCCTAATTTCTGTCCAGATGGTCTTTATTTCCCGCAACTCCTTGGTCACCTCGTTAATAGCAATGATTGTGTCCTTCTGCCCTTGCAGGATTTCCTGAGTATATATATTATTTAATACTAAAAAAACTGATATCAATCTCAGATGTAGCTGTACATATTCATTCTATAAATTAAAACAAATGACATAATTACCAGCACCAGTTCTGTCATTTAGCTTTTCTCTGAAGCTATTCAGCACTGTGGGATTCAAACTTTGGTTTCCCGCATGGGAGATGGATGCACAGCCAACTGAGATAGCTATCCGCAATATCTGATACCTCTGGCGTGTCTTTTGTCATGGTTAACAGTATCTGCCACCTGAAGCCCTCCTCTGCCTCTCTGACCCTGCAATGACCACGCCGTGCCCACCAAATAATACTTTTTTACATTTTTCAACATGGTCCATCAAGATCTCAGTCTCACATCCACTTCTTCCCTCTTTTCCCCTCCACAGCCATTGTGGAAATTGTATGATGAATATTTATTATAGGTGTTCACCTGACCACTTATAGCCACCATATGGGTGTGGCAAGGCACTCCATCATGTACGGTGCACCAACTTTAGAAATGATTCTGATTTATAAACGGAAACAGGTTTGGGACATACGTGCGCTCTCTCTTATAAATCTAAAAGTTTTTGTGTGCCGCATTTCCTTTTTTCCCTATGTACGCCACCTGTGGTCTGCTTTGCTATGCACATTTTTTATAAATGAGGCCCCAGGACACCTTGCAGTCATTAAGTAGACCATGAACTCCTTTGTATACCAAAATATTCTAGAGTCAAATATAAATCCATCTGTCTGACAGCAATTGGCTGAAACTGGCTCATACAACAGGATAAAGATCCTAAACACAGCAGCAAAGGACAGAATGACTGAAGAAGAAAGAATCAAGATGTTGAAATGGTCCAGTCAAAGTCCAGCCCTCAACCCTCAAATATTGTGGTGGAACCTGAAGAAACCTTTGCAGAAACCACTGCTGCAAATTTCAATGAACTGAAGTAACGCTGAAAAGAATATTGGGCCAAAATTCTTCTACATCCATATGAGGGATTGATAATATAATGTCATACAGAAAAGAATTTCCCAATTGCTATCAGCCGAGAATCAGAGTGTACCCTGGACAGGTTGTCAGTCCAGGGTAGAGCCACTTTGGGAGTAGTCTAGAGAGGATCCACATATTTGTGGGTTAAAATGCAAATATCCCAGAAAAAGGCCCCAGCCCAACCCCTTATCTGAGTTTGCTCAGGAACTGAGAAGTGACAGCGTTAACCACCACACCACTATGCAGCCTGCTGAACAACATGAAAACTGAAAAAGGGAGACCAAAGAAGCAATATGTACATAAAGGACTCACACACACACTAGCCTTCAATTTACTTTCCAAAACATGCATTGGTGACACAGTTTCTGTGGTCTTATATTATGCTGCTTTCGGACCTTAGTGGACATAGATGGATGATAAAATTTATACCACACAAACCTTCACAGAAACATGTCTGCATGAAATGCCATGATCCACATGTGTCATGATCCACATGATCCACATCCACATTTGTCTCTGTTTTTATTTTTGTTTTGTATAAAATTGTTTAATTTGTTATTCTTCCATCTGTTCATACTTTTTTAGGCAAATGATTAAATGTTAATTTATAGGATTAAACTTTGTCCTTCCTTCCCTACGTTACAGTAAGATGTGAAACTTCAGAAATTCTGCTTCTTCTTTTTATCTGGTTGGTTTCTGTAAATGTTTGTCAAGTTTGATAGCTTTGATAAGTTTAGATGTGTCTACAGTATTACAGTAGTTGACCACACACATGAAACCAAACAAATAAAAAAGAACTCTATTTGTTCCTCAGGCTGTAAAAGCAGCCCGGTCGGTGTGCGGCTTCAGCAGTAAAATCGAGGTTGAGTGCCGCTCTGTAGAAGAGGGAAAAGAAGCAGCTGCAGCTGGAGCTGACATTGTTATGCTGGACAACTTTCAACCACAGGTAGAAACTTCTAAAAACACAAAATTTATTTATTGTTGTCCCTCTTTTCTTAAAAAAATAAGCACAACTCCAAATCTTTCATCTGTAGGAGCTCCACAGTGCAGCCTGTGCACTGAAGAATGAGTTCCCAAACCTTCTGATAGAAGCCAGTGGAGGAGTTTCACCAGAGAACATAGTCTTGTATTTCTCCTCACATGTGGACATAATTTCTCTGGGATGTATAACACAGGGATGTCCAGTTGCAGACTTCTCTCTCAAGGTTCAAAACCCTTCGGCAAACAGCATGTACAAACAACTAGTTGGATAAACAGAACAAATGTGTGTTCACATTTATGAGTTTTGCTGGTTCATTCTAGATAAATAAACAATTCACATCCTGTTTCTCAGTCATTTATCAGCAATTTATGGCTCAAAGCAGAAAAGAAACTAGACTGTACTTCCTTTTCTGTGGCCAACTGTTTGCATTGTTGGAAAAAAAAACATGCAAATGTACAGTCCTTTACTAAGAGTGGTCACAAATCAAAACTGATCAGTTAGGACATCACACACAAAATAGAAATAAGGTAAATTAATAATAAATGATGGGATGACTTGATCCAAAATAGCATACAAAATGATGGATCAGTTTCTATTTTAACCCTTTCACATATTATGTAACTCATCTGATAGCTGCTTTCTTGTATATTTATGACTGGGGATGGTATATTTCTACATTTACCAATTCATTGGACATCAGTGAGTAATCCAATACTGGCACTCAGTTTTGAGATATCATCTCTAAAGTGTTTGCTAACATCTGGAAGGGACTGCAGATGTCAACTAGCTTGTACCTAGAATCTGTTTGTGCATCAAATAGCAAAGTCCTTAACTGTACATTGTCCCTAATAAATACAAAATACATTATCTTATTAGTGGTTCATGTGAATCCAATTAGGGTGGAATGTAATTCTGCTCTGTCAATTATTTCAAAGATTGAAAACAAAAAAAGTACATTTATTATCATCTCTCTCACATACAGTCGCACAGACATCCACACACATGAACAAACAGAGCAGTTGTTGCCACACCACAGCCGTAGGGCTGCAGTGCAGGACCCCAGCCACCTGGTCAAGGGCAATCACCATGGCAACAACCCCCAGATTGAGCAGGCAAAGCTCCCGGCACAAAGGATCCCCATGAGGAAAACACTGGAGGTAAATAAATACATAAATGAATAAATAACACACACCACAGACGAAGGCGGTAATAGACAAAGGCCTCACCGTATGAACAATGAGTTCAGTGTACTCCAGTGGCCTCCACAGTCACCAGATACCTCATTTTTACAGCTGGCATAGGTACAAAAACCAGCATTCGCCAAATATAGTCAACTTTTGGGATTTATAAAAATCAAACTTGGCGGGAGAATGTTCCTACCTCCATGCAAACTCTGACCATTGCGTACGCACAAAATCTGGAAAAAAGGGAAACTGCAACACCAAAGGTACAGAATAAAATCAAGGAAATGATGAGGTGGAGAGTCTGCTGCCAACATTTACCAGTCAAGGCAAGTTCAAGGCAAGCCAAGGCAAATTTATTTGTATAGCACATTTCATGTACAAGATAATTCAAAGTGCTTTAGATAAAACATAAAAACATTACAGCAAGGTGCAGGAGAAGAAAAAAAAATACAAGTGCATTAGAAAAACAAAGATTAAAAAAGATAAAATTGATTACATAAAAACAGCAAGAAAAAGCTCAGATAAAGAAATTAAGTTAAGATTTCAGCGTAAAAGAACCAAATGCAGATCTAGACTTCTAAATAAAAACTATTGAAATGCAGCAGAGAACAGGTGAGTCTTCAACCTTGATTTAAATAAACTGAGGGTTTCAGCTGATTTGAGGCTTTCTGGGAGTTTGTTCCAGACATGTGGACATAGAAGCTGAATGCATCTTCTCCACGTCTGGTTTTGACTCTGGGGACTGATAAGAAACTGGATTCAGATGACCTGAGGGTTCTGGTAGGTTCATACTGGGTCAAGAGGTCACTGATGTATTTTGGTCCTAAACCATTCAGAGCTTTATAGACCAGCAGCAGAACTTTAAAGTCTATTCTCTGACGAATAGGCAGCCAGTGTAAAGACCTCAGAGCTGGACTGATGTGGTCCACTCTCTTGGTCTTGGTGAGGACTTGAGCAGCAGAGTTCTGAATAAGCTGCAGGTGTCTCATTGATTTTTTAGGTAGAACCTGTAAAAAAACTGTTACAATAATCAAGCCGACTAAAGATGAAGGCATGGACTAGTTTTTCCAAGTCTTGCTGAGACATGAGATCTTTTACCCTTGATATGTTCTTAAGGTGATAGTAGGCTGACTTTGTAATTCCCTTGATGTGTTTCTCAAAGTTAAGGTCTGGGTCCATCAATACACCCAGATTTCTGGCCTGGTTGGTGGTTTTTAGTTGTATAGACTGAAACTCTGTGGTGACACTTAATTGTTTCTCTTTGGCTCCAAAAACCATCACCTCAGTTTTGTTTTTGTTTAACTGGAGAAAGTTCAGACACATCCAGTCATTAATCTCTTCAATGCATTTCCCAAGAGCCTGTATAGGGCCTCGATCTCCTAGTGACATTGTAATATATATCTGTGTGCCATCTGCATAGCTATGGTAACTAATTTTGTTTTTCTTTATGATCTCTGCCAGTGGGAGCATGTAGATGTTAAACAGAAGAGGCCCCAGGATGGAACCTTGGGGAACTCCACATGTAATTCTTGTCTGCTCAGATATAAAATCACCAATTGACACAAAGTACTTTCTATTCTCTAAATAAGATTTAAACCAGAGTAGTGCAGTGCCAGAGAGGCCTACCCAGTTTTGCAGTCGTTTAAATAATATTTTGTGGTCGACTGTATCAAATGCAGCACTCAGGTCCAGTAAGACTAAGACTGACATTTTTCAATTGTCTGTGTTCAAACATATGTCATGATGATTTTGATCAGAGCATCTCAGTGCTGGGGTGCTGTCTAAAACCTAAGTTGAAGATATCATAGTAATTGTTTTGTGTTAAAAGTTGTTTAGCTGATGAAAAACGGCTTTTTCAATTATCCTGCTTAGAAAAGGTAGATTTGAGATTGGCCTGTAGTTGCTCATTTGTGTCTTGTCTAGATTGTTTCTTTTTAGCAGAGGCTTGATTACAGGTGTTTTTAGAAGTTCTGGGAAGACCCCGAAATTAAAGATAAGTTAACAATCTGTAACAGATCTGGCTCCAGAGTTCTTGAGACCTTTTTTAAGAAACCTGTGGGCAGGATGTCCAAGCAGCAAGAAGAGGAGTTCAACTCACATATGATATCACCTAGATCTTTGCTGCTAATGGGATTAAACTGTGTCATGGTGTTTAAGCTGGTTTTCAATGGACACAGTATATTCGGTAACCCCCGAACTCGTTGGTGGACACCGGCAGTAAGGGATGCCGTCAAGCTGAAGAAGGAGTCATATCGGGCCTTTTTAGTCTGTGGGACTCCAGACGCAGCTGATGGGTATCGGTGGGCTAAGCGGAGCGCAGCTTCAGCAGTCGTTAAGGCAAAAACTCAGGCATGGGAGGAGTTTGGAGAGGCCATGGAGAATGACTTCTGGATGGCTTTGAGAAGATTCTGGTCCACCATCCGGCGGCTCAGGAGGGGAAAGCAGTGCTCCGTCAACACTGTGTACAGTGGAGATGGGGGCTGTTGACCTCGACTCGGGACGTTGTGAGGTGGTGGAGGGAATACTTCGAAGACCTTCTCAATCCCACCAACACGTCTTCTGATGAGGAAGCAGAGTCTGGGGTAGCTGGTGCTGGCTCTCCTATCTCTGGGGCTGAGGTCGCTGAGGTGGTTAAAAAGCTCCTCGGTGGCAAGGCCCAGGGGGGCGATGAGGTCCGCCCAGAGTTCCTTAGGGCTCTGGATGCTGTAGGGCTGTCGTACTCGCTTGTACGAGCTGTCCGGTCCCTGTACGACCGGTGTCAGAGCTTGGTCCGCATTGCCGGCAGTAAATCAGAATCGTTTCCAGTGCGGGTTGGACTCCGCCAAGGCTGCCCTCTGTCAACCATTCTGTTCATAATCTTTATGGACAGAATTTCTAGGCGCAGCCGAGGTGTTGAGGGGATCCAGTTCGATGGCCTCAGGATTGGGTCGAGAGGAGCCAGATGAGGTGGCTCGGGCATTTGGTTAGGATGCCTCCTTGACACCTCCCTGGTAAGGTGTTCCGGGCACGTCCCACCGGAAAGAGGCCCTGGGGAAGACCTAGGACACGCTGGACGGACTACATCTCTCGGCTGGCCTGGGAACGTCTCGGGATCCCTCCGGATGAGCTGGTGAATGTGGCCGGGGAGAGGGAAGTTTGGGTTTCCCTGCTTAGGCAGCTGCCCCTGCAACCCGACTCCGGATAAGCGGCAGAAAATGGATGGATGGACAGTATATTTCCTGAACCTGTTGCTGCTGATGAACCAACTGTTTGTCTGCAGTTACAATGGATTGGTATCACTAAGTTTCTTTGTTTTGGAAACATTTCTGAACGCCACAAATCAGGCATACACCCCCCAGATCTGGAAATTAATTACAAACTTGCGTGTGTTGCTACATGAGGGAGACAGTGGCATGGAGTATTGGTTGTCAGATCAATTTCCCTTGGCATTGTTGGTGAAATCACTGAAAGCACCATTAAGTAAAACAAATAGTGGGAGGGCACCAGAAATAATGACTGTGATGCTATCACACATGACATTTCATCATTGGAGACACTATATAACAGAATAGCTGCATAGAAAGCTAGACTTCAAGGACTTGATAAGTGATTTTCCAGGGAGTAAGCGCCACGTTGGGCTGAGTAAGGGCCAGTAATTGTGAATGGAACAGCAAGAGCTTGGCTCAGCAATAGTGTACCTTTACCACTCCTTGATATCTTGTTACACAAAGTTCTACATTTCAACCCACGAGAGCTCGGCGTAACTTGTCACATACAGTTTCTGAGACATTTTGCTTCAATTTAGGGTATAAACTTTGCTCAAAATCCTGTTAAATGCAATCTGATACTCGTCTTATGTCCCCTAATAGATACCCAGAAGCAGAAAACCATATATTAATTTTAATATATCACATGGTAATAAATGGTAGATTATCCCCCCCCCAAAAAAATGTAATTTTTTTAGTTACACTTTGTTAAAGGGCCAAATAAAGACCTCATATTGTAAAAATTGGACTTTTCTTACCATTTTTTCATGGGTCGGGCCTTAACGGGTTAAAATGTGATTATTTAATTTTGAAGACAGCTCCCAGCCATTGTTTGGCTGTAAATCTCCACAGTGGTTTGCTTCTGACCATACTACATTCAGTTCATATAACACAATAAACCATGTGAGGTCCCACTATTTTTGTATCTGAGCCTACCTAATTTATTTTACCATTTGCTACTGATTTTATTTATTTTTATTTATTAATTTTTTTTGCCTCTTGTTCAGTGATATGTCATGTTTCAGATGAGTGGACTCAAAAGGTACTCAGTTTCCCAGGGATAGGTATAAGATCTTCATTGTACAGAGTGGAATAATGTGATTGTGCAATCCGGTCTTTCTCCGCTCAGAGGTCTGTGGACACACAAGAAGGGAGTTAGGAGGCAGGCAGCTGATGAGTACTCTGAGAGGGATTGAGAGTCCACGTACCAGCAGTGGGTATCCAACGGAGCGCAGAGTGTTGAATCCAGCGACTGGAGAAGGGCCACCAGGAAGAAGACTGCGGAAGGAGAGCTGCTGAACAGAGGAGAGGTTAATGGAGGGATACAGGTTGCTGGCAGGAGAGCCTGAATGAGGAGCCCGCAGAAGCAGGATTTGGATGATCCTTGAAGGGGCAGATAAATAAGTCCGAGATCCGAAATCCAATCCTGTTAGACAAGCCAGGGGTCAGAAAGCCAAGTAATCCAAATAAACAACCAAAGCAGAGTACCAGACGGGGAGCAGGCAGAATCAGAATCCAGGTCCAAAGTCAGATCAGCGTCAGGCGGGCAGGCAGGCAGGATAATACAGGCGGGATACGTGCAGGGAAGAACCAAGACGATCTGGCACTGGAGGAATGTTGCAGGGCTGTATAAATAAGGCTTGGGACAGGTGAAGCGCATCAGCCCTAATCAAGAGCTGGTGGAGCTGAGGCGTTCAGGGCGGCTGGAAAAACTGAGCCTCACACCACAGATCATGACATGATAATGTTCAATGATAATGCTCACAATACAATAAATCATAAAAAATGAGTGGCCAATTTTGTTTCTGATGGTGTTTTAACTGAGATTTGCTTTGTTTCTCCACAGATAATAAATGCATTTCCTTTTCATGGAAGAGGTTATTTTGTATTTAAGTTTTGTAATTGATCTTGAGATAATTTATTGTTTAAGTATTTAAAAAAGATAGATTGGTTTTTAAATATAAAGTATCCCTCTTGCAGCAAATAATTTAATCTAAATTAACTTCATTGTATTTTTAGTGCTTCTTCTACCAAGTAGCCTGTCATGTTTTTCTTTTCACAAATATAGGTCTTCAGTTTCTTTTCATGGGGCCCAAAATCTTTGGCAACACCCCTGGGTGTAGCATCTTGCCTAAAGTCCCAACTGGAAGGTATTACTGTTCACCCCTGGGGGATTTGAACTTCAATCTCCCGCATGGCAGATGAATGCTCTACCGAGTGAGATATCCAGCTGCATCTTCAAATTCCTCTGAAGAAGCGGCTGGCATCTCTGGCATCTGAGCTGTGTCTTGTTTGGAAGATCATCTGCTTCAATTTAGCTTTGGTTTGAAGTGACTGGGTCACTCGGTTTAGAAGCTATTGGAAAATATTTTTTCTCATAAGAAATTATTAAATTTCCATTAAAATAGGAAGCAATCCAAAACATTTGGCATCCTTTATAAAAACAAAAAAAGATATATATGTTATTTCTCTCTGTTTATGTCAGAATTCTTCTTTCTGGGTCATATGGACAGTTTATTGGAAAATTTGTTTTAACTCCTTCATGAGAATTTCCGTTTTAAGGAAAGCCTGTCATTTGTTGATGGTCCCTTAAACAGAGCCGGTGTTCTGTCAGTTTAGCGTACGCATCAGAGTAGCATACATTACCTTACTGCGCATGCGGGTTAAGGTTAGGGTTAGGGTTTGGTGCAGTCATCAGTTTGCACTAAGCGTATGCTGATCTGACAATGTATGCTAAACTGACAGAACACCGGCAGCTCCAGTGCGAATATCCAACCTAAAACTGATTTCACCGCGGTTCTGGTGTGTCTTGCCTCTGACACTCAGATGACAGCATCTGCCACCTGCTACCACCATTCTGCCTTTCTGACACAAGTAATGCCCACACCCCACCAATTTAACATTTTTACGTTTTTCAACGTGGTCCATCAAGATCTCTGTGTCACACCCGAAAATTTTCGCTTTTTCCCTCTTTTTCCCTCCCGAGCCATCATGGAAATGACGTGATGAATATTCATTACAGGCGTTCACCTGACCATTTACAGCCACAATGTGGGCGTAGGAAGGCGTTCCCTCATGTGTGTTGATTCTGATTCATAAACGAAAACAGGCGTGAGATGTGCATGCTTTTCATAAATATGAAAGTTGAAGTGCACCGCATTTCCTTTGTGCGCGGCAGATGCCACCTGTAGTTTGCTTTGCTACGCCCAGTTTTATACATGAGGCACCAGATCTTAGTCCAGTAGATCAGCTTTGGGATGTGGAGGAACGGGAGATTCTGAATGCAGCCGACAAGCCTGCAGCAACTGTGTGATGCTGTCATGTGGAACAAAATCTCTGAGGAAGGTTTCCTCCACCTTGTTGAATCTATGACACCATGAATTAAGGCAGTTATGACGGTGAAAGGGATCCAACCCAGTACTAGCAAGGAGAATCAAATAAAGTAACCAGTGAGTGCAACGTTACATTTTACAGATATGTTTCTTTTTGTTGGCTTTTAGGTGTGACATCAAAAATGTCTACAGCTGGCTCACCTGATTTATTCCAGCAATTAAAAACGTGTTTAATTGAGTTCATAAGCAAGGTGAAATGTGAGGGATAAAAAGTAAGAAGTGATAAATGGAGGATTTGGGAATTATCAGTGAAAAAGGAAATGCTAGAATTTTCACAAGTGAAACAACAGAACTGTTAGAACCACCTGCTGCGGAAACACCACGAGAAACACCCACTTCTTAAAAAAACAAGAGTGCACAGGAAATTCTGTTCACACAGACCCCGTAAACACGCTCCGGCAGTAGTACTCAGCCTCATGGTGAAAAATGTCTGGACTGCGTCGCGCATCCCTCCTCATCTATATGAAGGCTGCTGGTAAGATAAATAAATGAATAGATGAGCTTTAATCTGCTGGATGACACATTTGGGTGACAATTTGTTTTCTTAGATATTCTCTACTTTGTACATTTTTATATAGGCCTATTATACATTTAACTAAAAAAGAGAAATAAATAAATAATAGAAAAGCGAAAAGTAAAAAAAAAAAAAAAGATTTGAAAGTTCATGAAATTCATCCAGTGACTGAGGTTATGGGTGTTACAACGAACATCATACAGGATATCCTTACTGTAAAGCTTTTAATGTTTTATGTAAAGCACTTTGAATTGTCTTGTGCATGAAATGTGCTATACAAATTAATTTACCACGCCTCGCATATCAACTTAATGTTTTCACAAAAACAAAATTAATTTTCATCTAAGCAAGTCAAACTGCCCCTTTATGTCTTTGAAGAGCATTTGCATCACCTGGTTAAAAAAAAATCCGAACAGACAGGACTATCAGTAGAAATGTAAGGAAACATGGATTTGTGTGTGTGTGTGTGTGTGTGTGTCTAGATGAATTGATCTTTTAATCCAGTTGTACAAATAACTAGAGGAAAGAAATTTGGCTTCTTACAGCACAATCTTGTAGTAGTGGTTTACAGGAAAGAAGTTTGCGTGGCTGGTTTTGCGGTCAGGCTCCCGCAGATGAAAATAAACCTTTAAATGGAGACTTCTGAGAATTTTCAACATTCAAGATTTCTTTATTCGTCTCCTTGGGGAGAAATTTAGCTCAGTTTAAAGGGCACTTTTGCATAATAGAAACAATAAATTTAGAACATTTTGAGTAAAACCAACATGTACTTTTACCCTATGGTATGCCAGAAGAACATAAAGTACTTTTTAACTGTTTCTCGTTAATTATGTGTTATTTTAAATTAAACAAAAGCTATATAATTACAACATTTATGAAGAGCTTGTCATTGTTATCTATAAAATTAGTAACTATTTTTTTAAATTAATTTAATTAGAAACTAATTTTAATAAGCGCTAAAGATAACCAAAAGTGAACATCTCCAGCTTTTATTATGTGTCAGTTTGCTGTTTTCCCTTTAAATCTTTTAGTTATTTAGACGTTTTGATGAAATTAACATTAACCTTTAGCTAAGATAGAAATTTTAGAAGATTTAAAAACCAATTAATAATTACACTGAACAATCACACCATGAATATAATAATTAAAGGTGTCTGCATTACATGTCACAGGTCTGTCCTTTTCCATCATTTACAGCAGAAAAATACTGTAAAATTCTACAAATTCTGGCTTCCTGGCTACCGAAGAAAACTTTTTTTCATTATTGCACATTTCCACATTCTTCCTGAAACTGCTTCTTTGTTGAACAACATGTTTTGTTCAGTTTTGTCACGCGACTTTAAGGTTGAGAAATGGTTGCAGGGACAACCGAAAAAACAGACCAACACCGACAAAAGTCTGTCAGATTTTAAATATCTGTCACATGAACGTGCAACTTGTGACAAAAGGTCAGTGAAGCAAACACAAAAAAATAGATTATACGTCCAGTGTTGTGCAAGTTAATGCTTCTCATGAACTGACACCTCTGATGTGCACGCTGCTGCGCCTCTTTTCACCTGCACTGCCATTTTAAAGCAGGGCTGCGCCGGTGTTCTGTTGAAATGTGCTACTGCAGGTTGAATTTATAAGTTTATCTGTGGCTCTGCGTTAGCCTGCACCGTGATTTTTCAACAGGAGCACCACTTTCATTATTGGTAGTTGACCAATCGTCATCCTCAAGAGGCAAACTTCCCTCCTGAATGATGCTGAAAGCTGAGAAAGAACTTCATCAACAGTGAAAAAGCGTTGTGTGCATTCTCTGGAATCCACTTTGCATTGTGAAGCGCTTCCTCATGCCGTCTTTCACATGCAGTTTCTTCATGAAGATTGAGTAAACCCACTTCCTCCTCCCCCACCCCACCCCTCCCTTTCTCCTTACCAGTTGTGTAACACTGAAGATTCTCATTTCTGCCATCTTGCAGTTAAAAGTGGAAACAGGTTTAGACTCTCTTTCTGGCGTTTGTCACAATTTAGCGACTTTTGTCCTTTTGAAGGTTCATTCTTTTTCAGTGTGCTCTGCTTGGTGTTTCCTGCATCCTGCATACAAGCATGTCCTTAACTGTAATTTAATCCAAAGCTGCCCGGTGCACCTCACACAGTCATTTGCAAACCACTGCACATATTCACATTTTAAAAACATAACAAATAAACAACAACAAAAAAAAACAAAAGACAAAACAAAACTATTTGACAACATGCAATTCAACAGTGCAGCAACACTACAGTGTTATTGTGATGTATTACACAATCTCCTGCACACAATGAAAGGTATATGTTGAATTTAAACACATTTTCTAATCAGTTTTCTTAAAAGAAACCTTTGTTTTCTTTGCTTACTGAACTAACATGGATGAAGATGTTTGGTTTTGCCTGGTTCAGTTTGCTTCATGCTCTCCAACTCTGAGTCCTCATTCTCCTCTAAGTGCTGTTCTTAAACTGACTTTCTGGGGAAAAAAGTTGATTCCCCACTTGAGAAAGGGACAATTTTGTGGATCAAATTTAACTAATTTAAGTCAATAAATAAGATTGTGGTCATGGAAAGGAATGTGGTGAAGGAGGAACTTCTCTGCTTTTCTTAAGGGGCTATTGTTCTTTAGTAAATTATCACTGTTCTGGATTATTACAGGATCATCTAAATTTAATCTCCAGTAAATTTGAGGCCACCATCTTTGTCTCACAGGTGACAAGAAAATTACTCATGAGAAATGCTTTAAATTCTATTCCACCACAAGAAAGTAAAAAAAGTCCTTCAACATTCATTGAAACATGCTACATTTCCAGTTTGTATATGTAAATGTTTTCTTAAATGTTAAAATGTACACTAAAATTGGTTTAAATTAATCTTAGCACACATGCTGCTATAGTCATTTAACCTATAATATATTGAAAATGGATAAAATAGAAGACAGATGAATACCTTATTGATCCAGAAGGAAATTGGTGATTTCTAATCAACAGAAAAACAGGTAACAGCCCGTATAGCTGCTTTACATTCTATGTAGAACTTTGAATAATAGATTTTACAATTTCCCTCTATTAAAGCATTTTTCTACATATTTTTTATCTAAATTGGGAAAGTAGCCTCCACATTAACTATCTCTAGATTTATAGTGAACAGTGGCTGCTATTTTTATGCCCCTGGGGAACAGTTAAGGGCAGACTTTGGGGGCCCACACTGGTGCCGATCTGTGTCTTCCAGCCTCAAGTCCACCTCTCTAACCACCAGGCTACCATCAGCCCTTAAAAGGGCTGAATTATTTCTTCTTGTAGACCATGTTTTAACCACCGGTAATTGTTTTGTTGGTAAAACTTGAATGGTCTGTCAGCTAATAACTGAAGAAAGCAAGAATGAATCATGGAGAACATTAATCTGGATTTTAATGCTGACCTTTGGCCGTCTGAACCTCTAACAACGTTTTTTTCACTGAAAATGTGGTTAAAATATCAATCTGTTAAAACAAACAACACACAATCACTTTGTCAAGTCGTAAGCTAAAGAAAATATTAGATCATGTTAAGATATTTTCCAAATTTTTTGAAATGTGGTCAGTACAGTGACATAATTTCAGCCCATTAAATGTGTTATATAATTATAAACATGAAGCTGAACAGTGTGTGTTGATTACTAGATGCCTTGGACAACATTAATGTGGTGGTTTAGTAGTGATTTTGCTTGATTTAGAAGTAACAACTCTTACTTCATCAATAAGGGTATCCGGAGATTTAAAAATTCTTCTGTTTTTCATATTAGTTAAAAATCAGTGCATTAATGTAAAATATGATTCATCTGACAGAAAATGATTTTAATATGACAGCAGCAATCTTCACGAAGTAAACGTCTCTGATCTTCACATTCACTTTTTACCACACTTAGTTTTCCCCTGACAAGAAATGTGCAAGTCCTTCCAGATTTACTTGACATTGTTAAGAAAATAGTCACATTCTCATTTGTTCTACTTACACATGCATAGAAATGCCACCTCAGCAATGGCGGAGGGTCTACTTTTGTTTGCCTGAACTGTGGTGCGTTTTTCTGAGCATGGACAGTTGGTGATGTCATTACCAGGTAGTTCGGTTCCAGCTGCACCAACTCGGAAAAAATGGACGCCTCCAAAACAGCCAATTTGTGAGAATCTACAAATGCCATATAAAACCAGAAAATCATGAACACATTAATGTGCACCATGAGAACGGCAGCCAATTTTGGTGATAAGGATTAATAAAACATTTTTCATGAACAAACCCGCCATAACAATGTAATTATCAATAACAACTCGCTGCTGTTTAAACTAGAAACTTAAAGGACATTAAAAATATTAAAAAGAACTTTTAAAAAGGCAACAGTGGCACCGGGCGCAGCCATTTTTAAATGCGGAATCTCTGGGTTCTCTGACACGCATTAGCCGTTCGTACAAACGAGATCACTTCGTCATTTCCGGAAAAAATCTCTTAATTCAGAGATCCAAGGAAAGCTGGACTGCACCAGCCGGACCTGGTGTTAGGCAAAGAGCTTGGTGAACTAATGCCACCTAATGGTAGCAGGAACACATTATTACAGCGTGCCGGTGTAAATGTAAACTACTTGATTTCTTACAAATGCATTGTCTGATTATTTGGAAATGTAAAAATGATTCCCCAGCCATAAACTAGCCTTTGCCATGAAGTAATATCAAGTGTTGACTGGGGTGAATCTTCAATAACCGAAATACAACTTTAAGAGACTAAAACAGTTGTTATTATGATTACTTTTATTATTACTAGTGATTGTGGCTTTATTAGTTGTAGATATTTATTCTAAAAGAGCCGTCATTCATTTAAAAAGTGTTTTTTTTCTTTTGTTATTCTTTAATTTATTTTTCAGCTGCAGTCATCACAGTTTCTTTGGCCTTCAACATTGACACAACACATACAGACATCTATCCTGGCAAAAAGTCAGATTTCTTTGGATACAAAGTGCTTCAGGTAAAGTCGACTGGGAGTAACGGGTAAGTTCACAGCTGTAACTCTGTGGTTTAAATGAAATTCATAATTTATGTGTATTCAGAAACCTGTGACTAATATGTGGTTCGACAAGTTTAATACACCCACTTAAGGTAATAAATGCATTTTCTTTAAGGTAAAACTGAACTGCTTAAGCCAGACTGACCATCAAATGTTACTGTTGTCCACAGGATAATCGTCACTGCACCTCTGCACCTTAATGGATCAGGAGGAATATTCAAATATGATGAAAATGAAAACAAAAAGGAGTTCACTCCTAAAGGTATAAACCTATGTAACACACATAATCTCTCAGTTAAAACGAATACAAGGTATGAGAATGTAAAATACAAAAGGAAATTTCATGGTGTTACCGTACAGTTTTGTGTATTATAAACACCACTCATGTTGTTGTTGTAGAGAATGCTCAGACAAACTCAACAGTTCAACACCTTGGCCTTTCAATAGCTGCAGACCCCACAAGATCCAACTTGACTGTAAGACAATTTATCTGTGACATTTCTGAGAAGAATATATCAACACGATGCTTTATAATTCTGTCACTTTTATGTTGTTTTAGGTTTGCAGTCCAAGTCTTGTCCATGAATGTTATCAGAACATGTTCCTGAACAGTGTGTGTTATAAAATCACACAAGAACTTGAGCAAATCTCCTCTTTTAAACCTGCTTTCCAAGGTAAAAACAAACGTAAGATAATATCTCCAATATTTATGCCTTTATCTAATATTCTTAAATAATTCTTACTATATTTTTTCAGAATGCAGAAAAAAGACGGTGGATCTCATCTTTCTGTTTGATGGATCAAAGAGCATGACCGATGAGGAGTTTGGGAAAAATAAATTTTTTATAGTGAACATAATGGAAAGCCTTAAAAACACATCAATCAAGGTTACTACACTATTATAGCATTAATTTAATTTAACTAAGATTATCTACTGTGTACTGTGTTTATTGTTGTTATATTAACATTATTTTTTAGTTTGCAGCAGCTCAGTTCTCCGATAAAACAAGGAAAGTTTTTGACTTCAATGACTTTAAGGCTGGTACTGCTTATGAGAAACTTGAAAAGGAACCTCATATGTTAAGTCTCACCAACACTTACACAGCCCTCAAATTTGTGTTGTAAGTTCAGCTGCATTACAAACATCTGACACTACAGAAGCGTAGAGTTGTCACCCAAATAAAAAAATGACCTTATCACGTTATGAACTGGATAGATTTATTTATTTATTCATATTTAAAAATGTGATAGTTTTATTGAAAAAAAAGTAAAATGTATCAGCTTATAATGTGATCATTTAATTTATTTATTTAAAAAAACTTTGATATTTTGTTGTAAAAATGTGAGTGAATGTCCCAGCAGTGCAAATAGCCTATATAATTTTAATTTTATACAGCTGGGCACCACTAGAACATATTAACCAAAAGCAAAAACAAAGACATTTATCACGTTATAACATAAAAAAGTCTAAATTTTTATTAGTGTGACAGCTCTACGCTTCCGTACTCAGTACAACTGTGAGATTGAGAACAAGTAGCAAACATTTAATTTGTTAATCTAATGTCATGTCTTTTTAGGAATGAACTGTTTGAAAACCCAGCTGCAGGCGCCTCTCCTGATGCAACTAAAGTTCTGATGATAATCACAGATGGAGATCCCAGTGAACCTGAAGATAAAGCTATTATTGAACAATATAATAAGAAAAACATAATTCGGTTTGTCATTCTGGTAAGCTGTAATGTAACATGGTCCATACTTCTGTCTAAAATATGTTCCTCAGTGGAATTTTTTTCTGCTTGATTTTTTACATTTTGAATTGAAAAGTCCTATCCAATGATAGACAACACAGTCAAACTAAGGAAGTGTGAGGACATTTCTAGGACCTTCTCTATAAAATCTGCATGGAAGAAAAAGGTTTAGTTTGCTTGATACATTACCTAAGGAACACCCATCAGCCCTTGTGTTGTTGGTCTACTACCACAGTCTAGAACTGGCAAAGATATACGCTGTCCCAAGTAAGAAAAACTAAGCAAGCTAAAATGTAAACACAGAGATTGTCTACCTGCCACATCCTCTCCCGTTCAATCATCATCAGCATCACTGCCTGTCCGCTCTTCTCCATTCACACACACCCACCCACCCACACACACACACGTTATAATCTGTTTGGTCAGATGACAACAGGACCTAAGTGATGCTCAGAGCAATACTTGCATTATTCATATACTCAACACATCACCACCTGGCCTCAGCACCTAAGATACAATGAATAATAAAAGCTAAATTTGGCCAACTTAAAAATCCAAACCACACATTTGTTAGAAATGCAAACAGGCAAATTAATCCAGAGTTTTAATCTGAGTATTAAGAATCTCAAACATCAAGCTGCAGGACTTGCTGGCAAACCAGTGTAATGGAGAAACTTTCTTACTTACTAGTGACTTAAGAAATGTGTTTCCCCCTAACTGCTTTCACACTGCACTTTACACAAGTGGACCAAATCTCCCGGAATTGAATGATTTCATGTAGATTTCTGGTTTCAGGTTGAAAAACAAGGTCTACTGAGAAATTTTGGAGGCATCCCTTCGGAAATTACTAACACGAGTGTCTTCAAAATTGAGAGTTATGATAAACTCGCAGGAATCCTGGAAACTTTTCAAGAACAGATTTTTAAAATAGAAGGTGGGTTTTATATATATATACTTCTGATCATTGTTGTTGATAAAATAATGTCTTCCTGGTGTACCCCTGCAGTAACTGCACTAAAATGTGTTGTATTTAGGGAACCAAGTGGCTAGGGCTGGAGAAATGACTGCAGAAATGTCCCAGAGTGGATTCAGTGCTGCCTTCTACAAGGTAAACATGTCACAGCTCTAGCTAAACATTCAAACATACAGGACATAAAGCTGCAGATTTTGATAGTAAAATAAGGCTCGAGCTTTGAAATATTATATAGATACCTCAGCAACATCTTACACAGGTGATTATTAAAAGTGGCCCTTAGGCTAGTTTTACAACAGCTTGCAGCCACCTGGCTCCTCTGCCACTGGTGAGCTTGTTTTCAATATGCCACCAAAAAGAAATGTCACTAAATTGAAGAAATAAAGAAGTCTCTTAACTTCATGTCTCAAGAAATATCCACAATTTCAAAACAACACAAAGTGATTATGGACTTAATGGGAGAGATTAAAGAGCTTAAAAGACGAAATGAGGAACAGAATAAGAAAACTGCCTTCCTGGAATTTCGAGTGTCAGAACTGAACAGTACTCATAAATAAATAATGATAAATGATCAGTGGGCTGGAAACCACACATAAGAGTAAACTGGGGACCCACTAGAGCAAAAACAACTCTCTTTAGAACAACAAGTGATTGCCTACTTTGACAGCAAGGGCATAAAGGTGGAAAGTAAGGATATAGAGGCGCGTCACCCTCTTCCGTGAAAAAAATAAAAATGAAAAACCGGCAATCATTATCCGCTTTACTAACAGAAAATAAAAGAACTGCTTAAATAGAGAAGAAAGCTGAAAAGAACTAATGTTTATGTTAATGGACACCTCATAAAAAAACATGCAGACATCGCAAGACAGGCACGACTAATGAGAAAACAGGACAAAATAGTCAACATGGACTTCAGATTGCAAGGTATACATTAAACTGAATGAGACTCTAGCAGGCAAAGATCCTCGTCATCGGAGAGATGATGACCTTCTACATGAAACTAGTTATCTAAGCAGTCAGGATGGTGTCCTGTAAAGGAAATATTGTTTATAATGTATGGCAATCTGATTACAACCAACATGCTATGGAGCATATGGAGTATATTTGAGTATGAAAGTGAGATTATAGAGCAAACAGTGCAGAATATGACATTGATCCTGAAAACCATTTTTTTTACAATATAAAACATGATTGTCGATACTTCAATGGTGACCAAGTAAAAATATCATTTCTGTACAACCACTATCAATAATTATTAATAATAATAATAATAATATCTGAAAATATCTAAAAGTCTGAAACTAAATGAATTATCTGCCATAACTCAATGTAAAACAAGAAAACTATGAGAAAAGTTACAGATTTAGATATGAAATTATGTACACAGTATCTGTCATTTAATGAGACCTTTCTGTTAACAGGACAACTTGATCCTGGGTTCTGTGGGATCAAACAACTGGCGTGGCTCAATTCAAGAACATAAAAATCAAACTGAAAAGGAGATTTCTGATTCAGAAATGAAGACAGATTCCTACATGGGTAAATTAATCTACTCCTTCATCAAACAGATTCTGCCTAATTAAACTACGTCTACCGGTTTGAAATAAATCACTGATCAACATCTTCCATTAGGTTTTGTCTGTTATACCATGTACGATGTAGATTATGTTGTGTGACTGTTGCAGGATACTCGATATCTGTTGGAGAGAAGGATGGTGTTCCTCTATATTTTTCGGGTGCACCACGATTTAACCACACAGGACAGGTCATATTTTTCAAAGAGGAGACATGGGAACTAGCCCAAAGACTTGATGGCAGCCAGGTTGGTAACCGTTGTGCTTTTTTGTTTTATGTGTGCTGAGAGGGGTGGGACGAGGGTTGTATATGTGCGCTGTATGGGTGTAATGATGTGTGTAAAAATTATATATACATGATCAAATGTGTGCTCTTGAACTTTTATACTTGAGTGTGTGAAGGTTTGGGTTTTCTAATATTCAAAAACAGTTTTTATTACATAAAGCACTTTGCACTGCATTTGTATGCAAAGTGCTTTATGAATAAAGTTTAATTTGATTTGAACAAATGGTTGTATTAAAGTGTATCAGTTACAGAAAGGAAACCACAGAACGTCGTTGCACTGGCACCGTGATTCTCAGCAGCAGAAAATGATTGATTTGATACTCAAAAACGTGCATCCTTTACTTTTTCAGATTGGTTCCTACTTTGGTGCAGAGCTGTGCTCCGTAGACGTCAACTCAGATGGTAATACTGACTTCCTGCTTGTTGGGGCTCCAATGTTTTATCAGCCCCATGAAAAGAAAGAGGGAAGAATCTACATCTACACACTGACTGATGAGGTCGGTTGTTAAAGGGCTTAGAATGAAAATGCCATTTCTGATATGTCTAATTAATCAGTTAGGTAATATCTTTATTTCTTGTAGATGAGTTTGGAGAATGAGTTTAGTGTGACAGCACCATCCCTGGGTAGATTTGGCACCACCATATCCAGCCTTGCAGATCTGAATGGAGATGGACTCCGAGATGTTGCCGTTGGAGCCCCTCTGGAGGATGATAACAGTGGAGCTGTGTACATCTACCTTGGAGACAGAAATACTGGAATACACAGCACTTTCAGCCAGGTGACACACATTTTCTAAGCTCTTTAGTCATTAAATAACAGAATTGTATAGCAACATTACAGATGTATAATCATGCTAAATAAAGCAGGATTTACATAACAGGATTTCATCTGTCAAGTCATCTGGTCTTTCAGTTGCACAAATTGTTAAATGTTATGCTGTCACGATCTATTTAGCAAAAACTAGGCAAAAATGCAGATACACTGTCTAAACACAAAGTATACCACAAACTGCTTCCATAGGAATGAAGAGTGTAAAGCTCTGAGCATGGATTTTCAATCTCTCTTATAGTGGTGGAGAAATATGTGAAATAATCTGAAATGGGGACTACTCTTGGTTATGTTGGTGCTGTTGTTGGTCCTTAACTTTGCCCTTCTTTGGAAAAGAAGTAAAAGTGAAAGTGGACATCAGCAGTGATCTAAAGAAGGAAGTACTGCGAACCATTAATCTCAGAAGGGTTATAAGGTCATTTCCTAAGAAAGATTATTCCTGAGAAAAGCCATTGCTAATCTTCACAGGAGTACATGTCTGAGCAAATTCTCCCCAAGGTAAAATCATTTAATACTTGTAGAAACTGCAAAAAAAAAAAAAAAAAAACACAAACTGCAAAAAAAAAACAAAAAACAAACAAAACAAAACAAACAAAAAAAACAGCACAAACATACTTAGATTTTTGTATCACAGGGCCCAGCAGTAATTTTCATACAGTTAATTTGAATGTGGAACTTGATAATAATAATAATGATGATGAAAAATAATGCATATAATGTATAGTTGCCTTTCATTGTCACCTTACATGATAAGTAACTGGAGGAGTGAAGCGGAGGGAGGCAGAGGTGGACCTGAGCAAAAAGGACGGGGTGTAAATTTCATGATATTCAGTGTGTGAATGTGTGAATGTGACGTATAATGTAAAGCGCTTTGGATAAAAGTGTTATATAAATACAGACCATTTACCATTTTTACCATTTAGATATGGAAGGGCAAAGTTTGTGGATAGCTTTGAATGTTAAAAACAGGATTTTAAAATCAATTCAGGCAAAATGGGAATAATGTTGCTGTTGAAGTACAGGTTGAAATGTTGTGTGGTGAGGGTTCTGGAAATTATGTGGACAGCAGAATCCTGGAGCAGTTGAAGTTTATGGAGGAATTTGTATGGATAGACCAGTTAAAAGAGCCCTGCGGTTATCAAGACAAGATGTGACATTGGTATCCTCCGTCTGACAGTACTGTTGGAGGTGAGTGATGACTGGATGTTATGGAGGTGGAAGTAAACAGTCTAGGCAATGTTATTGATATGTGCAGTAAAAGAAAGGGTGTTATCGAGGACGACGCTCAGACCCTTTCAAGCGTTCCAAACGTGAAGGAGTCATGTTTTATGTTCTGTCCTCAAGACCAAAGCAACACTGCTCATAAAGTAAGAAAGTAAGGTAAATCTGTCCATCTGAGTAAGTGTGTGTGTGTGGGGTGTGGTGCATTGCAAAACCTATGTGCAGAACTCTACTATCAATGTGCTAATTCTGCGTTGCTGGCTTGCTGTAAGCCAAGCTCAGATTACACAAGGTCTACACGAAAAGGAAGTGAACTCTGTTTAGCTGGTTAGACTCATAACTTCCTGTAAAATGATTAATTACTGTGTCATCTGATTTCTGATAACCTCTTACACATCCTTTTCCCGTTCACCTTGAGCTAATTTTCTTTTTACTTAAAACTGGTTGATTTTGGGGCATTCAAACATCAACAACTCAAGCTCTGGCACACGCCGCCCATCCAGTTTTACTGTTTTTGAGCACCAATTAATGCAGAAGCCTCTCCTTTTTAAAACTGGTGGACCCATGTTTAGTTAGCAGTTTAAGCATTTAATTCTCAGTCTGCAAATCAGAATCAAAACCTTTAGTGTCTGATAAAATGGGAGATTGGAAGTGTCAGACTCCTTACATAACACTGAGGATTTAATGGCATGGATTACAAAACAGTGTCATTAAACCCTTTAAAGTTTGTACTAAGAAAAAAGCAAGAGGAAATGTTTCTTTGCAGTTTTTTTAATTAATGTTATTTTTGCTTAACAAATGGTGGACATGACAGTTAATAATATAGTTACAATTGTGAAATGATAAAAATTTCAAACACTGATGATAACAAGCACTTACTCTGGCACTACATACTAAAACCAAGTGGTGGAGATGACTCAGGCAAGTTTTTTTACACAAATTTGAATAAAAATAGTCACGGTTCCTGAAAAATTGTCAGTTTAAAGGTTAAATGTTAAGGACAATGTAGCAATGGCAAAGGAAGCCTTTAATAAAAAATGAATGTTAAGTATAAAGCAGTTTTCTCTACTACCTCTATGATAAGGACCTTTAAACAGATGTCACTGTTTCAGTTATTAAATATCTTGTTCCAGAGAATCACTGGAGGAAAAATTGAACCCTCGATAAAATTCTTTGGACAAGCCATAGACGGACATATCGACCTTTCCGATGATGGGCTCCCGGATATTGTGGTTGGATCACAGGGTGCTGCTGTTGTCTTAAGGTATTTATACTGTGTCCTTTACATATGCAGATCAGAACACTGTTCACAGTCTCTAATCCTCAGCATCTCTAAACCAGAACGTACTCAGGACTTAGTTTTCACATCAAAGGAACCAAATGCTGCAGCATTTCTTGCTCATGGGTTGACAAACAGAAGCCCCACGTGCTTTTTATGCCTATATATATTATGTTAATGAGGTTAAATGTGATGCTTCCAGAAGTTTTTATTTTATTTAACTTGAAAACACCAATGACACTGAACTAGTGTAATACTGTTATCCTTATAAGGCAACAACAGACAATAATCTCCTAAAAAGAAAGATTCAACCCTATGAGGAAAGTTAAATCATAACTGTGTGTCATGTTTAACCTTCCATTATGCATCATTAACTATAAACAGTTTTAACCAATGTCTTTCAGGTCCAAGTCTATCTTTAATGTCATGGCTCACCTGTTGTTTTATCCTAAAGAGATAAGCATTGAAAAAATCGACTGCCTGTTCAGCAAAGCTGAAAATTTACCCATGATTAGCTTAACAGTCTGCTTTGAAATGGAAGAAACAACAAAAAGTAAACAAGGTGGGGACTTCCCATTAATCTGATCTTCAGTAATAGCTGCTGTCCGTGTGTTGTTTTAATCTGGTTTTATGCATTTGCAGGGGCAGCAAAATCTGGAATGAACATCTCATACACGCTCAGCGTGGACCCAATAAGAAAAATCCACAGAGGTTTCTTCAGTCCAACTGATGAGAAAGCCAGGACTTTAACATCTTCCTACAAACTGACCGATAAAGAAACATGCTTTAACTATTCCATCTTCATGCCAGTATGAAAATTAGATTAATCAGCTTCATGTTCTTGTGACGGAATGATTTTGCTTCCTGTTACAGTTTGAAGATTCCTTCAAAGATATGAAAATAACTTTTTTTCTTTTCTTTGCTTTGCAGCATTGCGTGAAAGACACATTATCCGCTGTCAACATCATGTTAAATTTTTCCCAAAATGACAGTGAGAACGCGAATGTCATCCTGAACCCAGACAGCAAAAGACAAGCTGTTGTTGAGGTATAACCACTTTCAATATAAAAATAACATTATCAGCACCCACTCCTCATTGAGAAGAATAAACTACTTTCATATACGTCAGTCTACAAAAGTCTCCAACACTGAAAAAGTCGCTGGATTTGTCGCTTTTTGGGTCGCTAAGTTGGCAACACTCACACACCGTGTTGGTGTGTGAGTGCGCCCCCTTGAGGTGAGACAGAGTACTGTTTGCCTCACCTGCTGACTTTTCTCTGCACTTTATTCTAGGAATATTTCTCTCACAAATACATTAAATACATTACACAAACTGTGGAGAGTCATGGTGTATAACAGATATTTCTGTAAAGTTCATGTTGGCGACATGCTGAGGAACAGAAAACGGCACGTGTCATGCAACCCAGTTTGTGTTGGATGGCACAGTCAGAGCTGAGGCACAGCTGTGGCACATATGTGGCAATAAGGAGCAAAAGCAGTTTAGATTTTGTCACTAATAACTTATGAAATGTAAATGATGCTGTACTGGGAGATGTGGTATTTAATCACTTACTAATACAGAATGGTGGATGGTGCCTAGTGAGGCCCTTTGAGTTAACCAGTAAGAGCAGATTGGGTGGGGGATTGGTCTCTTAAGCTTCTGCTTATGCAGGAAATACACAAACATGAGAAATCATGCAGCACTCTGCTGGCTGTTTCATTGGAAGTTTAATGATAAAACAAAAGACTCTTATTTTTCACAGGTTCCCTTTGAAAAATACTGTAGAAATAAAGACATTTGCGTTGCTGACCTCGATGTGGATTTCAATTTCACGTAAGTGTTTGACAAATACATTTTTTAAATTATTAGACTGATGTCCTTTAATGTAACAAGTATTCTGGTTCCTTTAGGTCTGCGACAGTACTGGTGACTGAAGCCAATTACTTCAATGTTTCCATAGAAGTGACCAATCATGGCGATGACTCGTACAACACCAGCCTGACAATGCACTATCCTCCAGGCCTCTCCTACTCGATGATGAGTCTTACAGAGGTGATTTAAATATTTGTCAGTTTAATTATATCCCTGCAGTCACCTACAGCAGGAACAAAACACAACCTACAAATTAAACTTAATTAGATCCTTAGGACAACTTGTAAATGTGTTTAAGTGTGTAGCTCAAGATCTAACAAAACGTCTTCAGTAAAAATTGGATTGGATCACAATGAATTGGCTTGAAATGATCATATTTGTAAAGTGCATTAAGATGACGTTGTAACTTGCCGTTATACAAATAAAGGTGAATTGAACTGGAAAAAAAGAAAAGTAAAGACATGCCCAGATATGCTTTGGTTTGGGATGTCATGTCATGGATCTTTACTGCATCATGTCATGTGGTGAGGCTGGCGGCTTTGCAGTGGACAATATTTTATTGTCTCACATTTTTATTGTTTTTTATGTATTTATCAATATTTCTCATTCTTTTCAAAATAAAATAAAATAAATTAATCTCAAATACTTCAATAATAATGAGCAGAAAGAAGTAAAATCTTCACACAAATTATTAATTAACTAAATGTATAATAAAATATAACAACAGCTGCAAGCCAACATGTCACTAGTTTCCAACAGGTACTTCCACTTCATTTACCATAATCACATCTCCACAGAGAAAAACACATTTTAATTTTATTTTCTTGTCAGAGCAGCTTTAATATTTTTTAAAACAATATTTTGATTTTGCTTCTTTAATTTCTTTATCAAGATTATTCAGTAAACTGACTCCATCTACACAAAAACACCGCTCAAACACTTGTTTTTTTCAATATCTCACAAATAAAGATTTATCTGATCATAGATCAGGTAAATTTCCCCGAGGACTCTCCAAAGGGATTAAAAAAGTATTTCTATTCTATTTCTATTCTAAATCATGTTTGATTATTAAAGAAAACAAACAAAATGTTGCTGATTTCTACATTTCATGCCATAAAACACACTATATTGACCTCATCCAAAGAGCAGGACGTTCAAATATTTTCTCCTGCGTTCCTGAGCACGCACATAAACATACTTATTTTTCTTGTCTCTGTTCATCCAGGCCTGATTCTATTCTAAAGCTCTCGAAACGTCTTACCCATTATTGTTACTCATTGCACTATTAAAATCAAACTTGGCTGGTGGAGCCAGTTGTAATGCGCTTTCTGGAGGTGCAGGCATTGGCTGCTCATGCTGCTGACTCAATTTTTCCTTCATATTTTGGATATCAAGACTATTTTGCAGATGCACAGATTTTCCTTTCTTGTCCCACTGGGTGCTTGTCCATGTCAACCCCTCTGGTAATGTCAGGCACTTCTTTTATTTTTACGCTTCACTCTGACATATTTTTATGTTAAGGAAGAGCATGAGGTTCAACTGTGTAACTAACACCTTACACAACTAAACAACACCTTTGTAATCACCAACATTCGTATTAACAAGTGTTTTTTTATATCTCAGAAACTGAGTTGAATTATTTTTCTCTGATTTATGCAGCTCCTAACATCATTAGGCTACACTGCATGCTTATTCCATTTTTTAACTGCCACCAAAAACTGAGAGGAAACCAAGTAAACTGTTTCTTTCCTTTTGTTTCCTCTGGAGGACTTAAACCCACAAAGGATGTGTGTTAGTTTTTCTACAAAAAAAAACAACAAAACTCTGAACAAAGTCAAATGACAGAGAAATTTAACTAAATCTTTAATTTTAACTCAAAGAAACAGCAACAAACATCACAGATCTTTTTCAAACTTGTTCCAACAGGCCACGAGACCAACGCTCCCCAGCTGCCGCGACCTAGAGGGAGTGCTCGACAAAACCGTGTGTGGCATCAGCCTTCCTGTGTATCGGAGCAGATCTTTTGTAAGTCATACCACAGTCAGTTACTCACCTAACAGAAGTGAGGTTTCACATATCAAGAACAGTGAACAGCTCTCTAGAAGTTTCACTTTAACAAACGTGCCAACTTCTGCAATGCAGAAATATTCTCTTTCTGTCTAAATCCCATATAAAATCATTTTCTCTCGTTCCATAAAGGCAAAATTTAAAGCTTCCTTTCAAATCTTGAATGATTTCAAGTGGAACGACACAATGACCATGACCATTGTTGCACAAAGGTAACGAGAAACTTCTTAAACAACTCAACAGAATAAAGATAAAAATGCTCTTTGTATCACAGATGTGCTTAATGTGATTTGTTAAACACAAAAACTCCTTTACATCCTCAGTGACAATTCAAATGTCAGCAGCAGCAATTCCCTCACCAAAACTATCCCGGTACAATTTGAAATCAAAATGGCAATAACAATGTAAGTAATAGTATCCATATTAATATTAATGTACATCTCATATCATACAGTTATTCAGTTAATTTAATCCAGCAATTAGCAGTACAACCCAACAACGTCCTGCATTTCATGATACTCTCCCAATCCTTTCAGAAAAGAAGAGACTGTTACGTATTTAAACTTCACAGAAGAAGATACTGCACCCAAAAAAATTGTCATCATATATAAGGTAAGTCACTCCAATATTCTACAACCTAATCATATACATATTTTTAACTAACACACTGTCTCTCACCACTTACAGATAAATAATCCTGGTTTTAAGGGTTTTCCTGTCAACGTGTCCCTGATCTTCCCAACGAAACTGGAAGATATTTTTGTACTGACCAACTATAGGGTTCATGTTGATCAGGTAACTTTGAGAGAGCCAGAAAATTTTCACTTAGACCACTGCCACATCAAATGCTTACTGGTACATATCTTTCTTTTTTGAAGAACATAACTCAGTGTTCAGGGACTTCTGAAATGAAATCTGAGGTGAGGACAGCAGATTTGGGATCAAAATATTAGAGTTGAACGCATTATAGAATTTGGAATCATTCAGAAACCTGACCTTTCTTTTTGCTGCAGTACTGGTCACCAGAAGAGGACTACAAAGCCATCAACTGTGACATTTTCAATCTGGAAAAATATTCATTTATCGAGTTTAGGTTGGTGGGAGATGTACAATATAAAGACCTCAAACAGCATGTAAAGGTACGCACAGTAACAACCATACGCAGAATACACACTACAAACCTTTTTTTTAAATGGCATGCTCTTCTTTTACAGAATATTGCCCTTCCCAAACGATATACTGGAGACAGCAAAGAGGTTAAATTTAGGAGCCTTATACGTGTTGACTATGACACCAACCGATATGTGCTGGCTACTCATAAACATGAGGTATGTTGAAGTTTGACTACGGTAATGTCATTTGGAAGACGCTGCCTATAACGCTTTCTCATTAAACCTGACTTATCTTCTGAATTATACCTAGCAACCTGAGCTGCAGAAAGACAACGATCCAACAATGAAATGGGTACATATTTGATAAGTAAATAACAAAACATTTTTTAAAAGGTTTATCTCCAACTTGACAACTTGTATTTTTTCTACTTACAGGTTGAAGCTCGAATAGAGTTGATAATCCTTCCAGATATGCTACTAATCATTTTGACTGGAGGTGGATTGGGCTTGTTGCTTCTGTTCATAATCGCACTCATCATGCTTAAAGTGAGTTCCATGAAATCAGCACATAAAATACAAATAAAAGAACTATTTCATCATCATACTCAGAGCTGTGTCCTGAGAGTTACATTCAGAATTATTGTGAGACATTGAAATGGTAGTTTTGGTTCTGTGTCTTATTATTTTTCTCATATCTCTCATCAGCTGGGTTGCTTCAAGAGAAAGACACAGCAGGATTTTGAGGTGATGGAAGACAGAAACTCTACAGAGCAATGTCAACCTTCAGAGAAAGAAAAGCTTGTTGGTGTTGACCAGAAAGAAAGTGATCAAGACCCCCCCCCCAAAAGAACCGAGGAGACTAATGGTCACAAAGATGTTTCCCAAAATCCCAGTTAAACCTTTAGAACCTGTTGAATCTGTTAAACCTGTTAATTATTAGAGGGAGTTTTATGGAAGCACCGTACAACTGAGTAACAACTTGAAAATAAATACTGAAATGAAAAAAAATATCTCATTATGAAAAAGTTGAGAAAGGCAGATTTTAAAGGTTGTTTAGAATAAGCCAGGGTCCAGACACCCTCGGAGGAAACTCATTTTGATCACTTGTATTCACAATCTCGTTCTTTCGGTTTCTAACCACTGATCGTTACCATAGGTGAGCGTAGGACCATAGATCGATCTGTAAATCAAGATCTTTGCCTTTAAGCTGCATCACTGCAGACGCTGCACCAATGCACCTATCAATCATCCACTCCAACCTTCCCTCACTCGTGAAGAAGACCCTGAGATACTTGAACTCATTCACTTGGGGCAGGGCCTCATTCCCAATCTGAAGAGGACAGTCCACTCTTTTCCACCTGAGGACCATAGTCTCGTATTTTCATCCTGTGCCCCATCTTCAGGCCTGGCTCCAGAGGGAGGGCCTGGCGACCCTCGTCTGGGCAAGGGATACTTGGCTCCATTTTTGATTTTCTTCTTGGAGGTCTGGTTGTTTTGTAGTTGTTTATTTGTAGCAGAATGTTGCTTTTTTTTTTATAACAGAATCTTGTAAAGGTCTGTGTATTATAATGTATATTTGTTTAAAATGAAGGGGGGGATCTGTCCGAATGTTTAACTTGAACTGCACATATCTACATTGTTTTTAATCAAAGTGTTTAAATGTCTTATGAAGCATTATATATTATAGTTCAATATGATTTTTTTATGATCCTCCAAAACGATGTGCCCATGCATGATGTCACAGGAAAGAAAGCGCTTTTTTTTTTTTTTTTAACTATCCCACATTTTATTATATTTTATTTTATTTTGATTTTACTAATCAGCAATTAAGTTTGGACATGTAGTAGTGTCCATATTTTTACTACTACCATATGTCATTGGGATTTTCTAGATTTTGAGATGTGAAGAACTTATTTAATGTAATGAAGTGACCTGCCCTTATACATACTATTATCTGTATTTCTTGAACCTAAATAAATACATATAACAAATATTTAATAATGTGTAGTTTGCTTAAATAATTAATAAAATAAGACACTTTTTGTCTAACTCTGAATATTGTGGTTTGGTTAAACTCTGATGATTTTTTATTTTAGATACAGCCTATGTTGAAACTCTTAATTAAACTAAATGAAAGTGGTCATTCCCCACTGTGCAGAACGGTGCCATCTAGTGACTAAATTAATCATAGGCTCACATTATCCCTGCTGTAGAAGATAAATCAATGCTGCAAACGGCGCATGCGTGTGAAGTCATTTTAACTTGATGCAGATGACTGACACAGACATGGCAACGTTAAACAAGCCATGTATCTGATTACAAGTCTGGTAATTTATTCAGATCTTAATACAAGATTATTGTCCTGTTATGTTATGACCTGGGCAAATACCTCGGCATCATTAAGATTACAATTACTATTAGAATGAGAGTTTATTGGGTCATATCAGTGATGTTCACAAGTTCTTTTTTGCTAGTCCAATTTAAGTGTCAAGTCTCTGACCTCAAGGCCAAGTCAAGTCTCAAGTCTTTTGGCTCAAGTCCAAGTTAATTCACAAGCCACTTTTGATTGTACTGAGTAATCTGCCATGCGACGCCTGCCATCTGGTCTGCTTAGAAGATGTATTATAATATCCAAGGAATTTAAAATCCCTACTCGCCCTTTATCTACCAGCATTCAGTAATAGCACTGATCTGTAACATAAACCGGCAAATACTCTGTCCCTCTCCTCTGGACTATTTCTTTGCTTTACTGAATTCAGAAAACCTGATGAACATGGAAATTTGTTCAAATTAGTAAATATGCTCTTAACATATCCAAGAGTTTTTAATATGAACCAAAATTCATCTGGACCAACTGAGAAATTTAACATACTGATACTGTAATTCATACAATATTTTCCCTGAATATGTAGATGAGGGTCAATATGCTGCACTTTAGTGCAGAAATCACCAGCTGTCCTGCAAGTTTTACATTTCCCTGCAGAAACACACCAAATGACAGCTTGTTGTTAAGTTGTGCGCAAGCCTCTTAATGACCTATTAATAATTTGACTCAAGTGTATTGCAGCAGGTAAACATGTAAAATCTGCAGAAAAGTGACTCAGCAGGTCCATAGTTGGTGATCTCTGCACTAGTGTATCAGAAAAATAACTGTGAGATGAGTATAGCAAATGTCAATTTTAAACTTATTGAATTTAATAAAAAAAAAAATCAATATTTTAATTAAGATCCAGTACTTGCAGGTCCAGTAAAATATGACTAGCATTCAGAAATCAGCAATGTCATAGTCATGGGATGTGAGCATAACAATGCACAGCTTAAAGATGAAATCTGCTTGTGGACTTGAGGATTCGGATAACAATTTTTCCATCTGGGTGATTTGTGTGGGGACGGAGAATGACTATAAATACCATGGTGTGCATACTAACAAGTGTGTCTACTCACACACTTAAACACCCAGTTATTTTCCAGTATTTTAGATGGACGTCCTTTCTCTGTTCTGATTACATCTGTATGTTAACTTGTCAGACAACCCGTCTGCACTCAGAATATTTTTCCCTTATGAAACAATCAACTCTTTTGTATTGTATAACTATGCTATTTTCAACATCCTGTGAAACTGATGACATACCCTGTTCCCTGCAGAAATTACTTACCTCCTGTTGCCTCCTTTAAGCCTGTAAAAATTACTCCAGTCTAAGAAACCAGGCCTGTTTTAATAATCTTCATTATTCAACGTTAAGCGTATATCAGATGTACATTCCAGCTCAGTGCTCCTGCAAAGGCATACAACTAGATTAAAACAACACACGGACAGCAGCTATTACTGAAGGTCAGATTAATGGGAAGTCCCCACCTTGTTTACTTGTTGTTGTCTCTTCCATTTCAAAGCAGACTGTTAAGCTAATCATGGGTAAATTTTCAGCTTTGCTGAACAGGCAGTCGATTTTTTCAATGCTTATCTCTTTAGGAAAAAACAACAGGTGAGCCATGACATTAAAGATAGACTTGGACCTGAAAGACATTAATTAAAACTGTTTATAGTTAATGACGCATAATGGAAGGTTAAACACGACACACAGTTATGAATTAACTTTCCTCGTAGGGTTGAATCTTTCACACAGCTGTATAGGAGATTATTGTCTGTTGTTGCCTTATAAAGATAACAGTATTACACTAGTTCGGTGTCACTCATGTTTTCAAGTTAAATAAAATAAAAACTTCTGGAAACATCACATTTAACCTCATCAATGTAATATATATTGCATAAACTTTTAGGCTTAAAAATCAACTGGAGCTTGTATTTGTCGACCCATGAGCAGGAAATGCTGCAGCATTTGGTTCCTTTGATGTGAAAACTAAGTCCTGAGTGCGTTCTGGCTTTGAGATGCTGATGATAAGAGGTTGTGAAGCTAGATTGGTTTGTGTTTGTTTTTGCTGTTGGTGTTTTTCACGTTCAGATGCAACTTTTACTTATTAATTTCTCAAACTGGTCAAAATTTGCAAATGACTGTAATGACTAAAGCACTCAGCAGCACAGGCCGACGATGTTCTCCACGTTTAAACTTTCTGTTTTGCTAATTTAATTGATGTTATTGTCAAAGGAGATTAAAATGATCTCATTTAAAATGAAAATGATTGAATTTAATCGATTTTCCACAACTGAACAACCAAAAACACACTCATTAATCAGTAAGAACGATAGCTGCTCAGACATGTTAAAAAGGTGAGATAGAAGCTGAACTTTGCTCCTCCACATACGAAGCCGTTCCTGAGTTAGGCTCAAAGTTCAGGTCATGCAGACAGTTTCAGAATCGCCTCTGTGAGTGGATTAGCACTTCTCCCTCTTTCTCAAAACTCTTGACTTTGTGCACATTGAGCTAAAACTCAGGATGACCCGCTGGGCCCTTCTTGTTCCTCTCCTGCTCCTTTTAATCCATAGTTCTGTCAGTCAGGAAGCTGGGGACCCCGGAGCAGCTCCAACACCACCATCGGGCGAAGCGTCTGATAGCCAGCAGGCAGGGGATGAAAACGACGAGGACTGGGGAATGAACTCCTTCCGAGGCGGCTTTGAGGCCGTCAGTGGCTACTTTGACTCAATGCTGGAGTTCATGGGCGGACGAGATGGGGTATGCCAATACCGCTGCAGATATGGTAAGTCAAATATAATAGATATAAAAGATATAAATCTTAATGTCTGTTTTGGCCTTCCTTTGAGACAGATCATGTTGTCAGTTGGTGGTTTAAAACTTTTCAAATGCAACTGAGAAGTAAAACTTTGCAGGACACACAGGTGACATACACTAGATGTTTTGTTCATGTCATGGCAGGATGTTGAATGTTTTCAACAGATACCAGACTCTAAACAAAACATTTCACCAGCTTTTACACAGTAAGGCTGAAGCTGTGCAGCAGTTTAGTAAATGAGGTCATTAACCCCAGCAAGTAATCAATAAAAGGAAATAAAACTTGTTTTCTTTAAATCTTTCCTGTAATTAATTCAAATACTGCATATGACGTTCTCAATCAAGAAAATCGAATTTCAGGCATATATCCAATTAAAAGGGTCTAGTTGTTGAACAACTGGACATGCAGAATCGTAGCACAGAAGCTACTCAGTTGCTGTGTAATAAATCACAAAGTGAGTTCTACTCCTGCACCCATAATCTAAAGGATTTACTCAGCCTGTTATTGTAAGTTCTTCCACCTGTCATTAGTATTAGCAGGGCGGGACCTGAAAATGGACTGTGGCCTCTGAATGATAGTAAAGGTGTTGTGCAGTGTCAAATATCATGTGAAGCCTACATACTACATGGGTCAGTCCAGCACAGTTCTGCTGGTCTGGTGTGAACCGTGACCTGCATCTTATCACTTTTACCATGATTTCTCTCTCAGGTAAAGCTCCTCTTCCTCGACCTGGCTACACAATGCCTGAGCCCGATGGATGCAGCTCCTACTTCTTTGGTCTTCCTGTTCCAGAGGGGGTAAAAATCTTCTGTCTAAATGGGCAAAATTAAAAAGGCACTTTATAAGTCAGAGTTATCAACTTTGGCTTTTCTTTAGGTGGTTTAAATCTCAGCACGCTACAGTTCTAGTTTCACTACCAGTAAAACAAATATATATTGTTAAGGTGTTGAGTATAAAAATATAATAAAAAAAAAAATCTAATAATATTAAATAGTGAATCATGGCTTCCTCTCTCGTGCTGTGGAAAATGCATTGAGAGTCTTGACATTGGAAAGTCCTCATTTTACAAAATAAAAAAACATGTTCGCTTGTGCTGTATTGTTTTTTTAAGGTTACTCAATACTGTGTAAATTTCTAAAGCCCCTCTAATTTCTTTATATATTTATATATATCAGGAAAATGAGAAGTAGTTACAATTTAAATGGGAAAACATTATATAAGGAAAAACAGTGCACATTTCTAGCAAACTTGAAGATGAATATTTGATTTGAGCAGTTTTGTTCTCCACCCAGACAAGCTTGCCTCTTATTTCTTTATGGAGTCTTCATGACTGCTCCAGGTTGCTTAAATGACTTTCCAAAGCTTTTTGTCAATATGATTTCACACTGATTCATTTTAAGCTTCATCCCTTCATCATACCTGCTGCCGCTGATCTTCAGCTCAGTTCTTGTGTCATGTGACTTCAGCTTTTTCTCCCTGTTTCTGTTTCTGTTTCCCTTCCTTAAGAATGGCTTCTTGACAGTCACTTTTCCATGGAGACCTTTGCGGGGCCTCATTTATCAAGCTTGTGTAGAAACAAAAACCAGCGTACGCCAGATATAGTCAACTTTTGGTATTTATGAAAACCAAAGTTGACGGGAAAATGTTCCTACCTCTACGCAAACTCTGACCCAGGTGTACGCATAGAATAGGGGAAAACGAGAAAGAGCGACACAAACGGCACAGAATAAAATCAAGGAAATGCTTTGAAATCTGAGACGTTTGTGCACAATCCACTATTACCTTTCACACCACATGCAGACTGGAGGCTGGAGGTCTAGAAGTGATGCGATGCTAATAAAACACACAAGAGCTGGATTTCCTTTTATTTATTTATTCTTACACAATGCTTTTTTTTGTTGTTGTTGTTGCCCCAATTTCTGTCCAGTTTTTATTTCCCGCAAGTCCTTGTCCACCTGGTTAATAGCGGTGATTGTGTCCCTCTGCACCGCCCACCCAGCTGGAGCACCGCCCACCCAGCTGGAGCACTCAGCAACTAGAAAGAAATATTATTTAACACTAAATAAAATTCTACTAATCTCAGATGTATCTGTACATATTTATTTTGTAAATTAAAACAAATGACTAAGTTACCGGCATCATTACTGCCATTTAGCAGACGCTTTTCACTTGTCTGTGAATCAAACTTCTGTCTCCCGCATTAGAGACGGATCCTCTACTGACTGAGATATCCAGCCATATTCTCTGATTCTTCTGGCATGTCTTGCCTTCTGACACTGCGTTGTCAGGATCAGCCACCCGCTACCACTATTCTGCCTTTCTAACACAAAGTAATGCCATGCCGTGCCCACCAATTAAACATTTTTATGTTTGTCAACGTGGTCCATCAGGATTTCAGTCTCACACCCCGAAAATTCCACTTCTTAACTCTTTTGCCCTCCTGAGCAAATGCAATAATTCATTCATAGTTCATAGGCGTCCACCTGACCATTTATAGCCACCGTGTGGGCGTGGGAAGGCAAACTTTAGTCTGATTTTTTTTTATTCTTGCAGATGCAACTGAACACATGGGAACAAATGATGTGTTTGTGATGATTTCTAGTAACAGAGATTTTAAAATGACTCATTTATGTGTAGACACAACACTGGTTCTTGCACTGGTTAGGCAATTATTACACTAAACCCTGTTGTCTGAACCCACTGATTGAATCAGTCACTCTTTTGGCAAAACCATGAGCACTTCTCACGTGTTTAGACACAACTTGCCAACACATTTAAATTGTGATGTACTTGTGCTGCATAACGATGAGCACATGTGGCAAAAGTCACCAGTTGAACACAACAGCTCAAAATTGATCACGCTTGTGGTTAATGATGTGAGGTGGTCAGCGAAGACAAAGAACAGTAATATCTGGTGCAGGGATCTCCAACTCCAGTCCTTGTGAGCTACTGTCCTGCAGGTTTTGGATTCTACCCTGACGCAACACACCTGACTCAAATCACTGGGTCATTAACAGGCTTGTGCAGAGGTGTGTTGTAGTAGGAGACATCTAAAACCTGCAGGACAGTAGCTCACGAGGACCGGAGTTGATGAAATCAGAGCTACTTTGACTGAACATGTTCTTGTTCATGGTATGAGCATGAGGGAGGCCGGTGGCATGACCCTGTACACAGAAATGATGCTGTGGCTGAGTAATGCACTTCTCATTTGTATATGTTTGTACTTTATTTTTACATATAAATAAGTGCTAAATGCACAGGTTATTTGTTTTGCAACAGCTACAATAAACAATAAACATTTGTTTCTACAGCTTCATGTCCTGAGCATTGTGTTTTCTATTTTTCTATGTAGTATTTAATGACTGCTCAGTCATATTTTTAGTTGTGATTGACTCGGTCACGATTTAACAACATAGTTCAGTTTTGGGCAGATTAAACTGTTTTGAGGTGAGCGTTTGGTTTTGCAAGAAGAGTTTTTGTGAACGTAGCGTGAAAATTGGGTTTTGTGTTCAACGGTTATAGAAAAGAAGAGAAGCTTTCAAGAAATGTCTTAGCAATTGAGAAAAACTATTTTCTTTGGCTTGGAAGACTCACAGGGTTGTCAGATGCAAAATCAAGACTGAAAACTAATAAAAAAAATAAAAAAAAATAAAACAGCCAGTATCTTTAGAAAAATATTTTAACTTTAGGAAACCTGGAGAACTACTGCTCAAAACCAAAAGGATTAAATGAAGAATCTGTTTTTAAAGAAGAGATTTC